>NC_061512.1:141722222-141826320 GCF_022539505.1 Lolium rigidum
GAGGAAAAAAGCGAGTGGTTTTGAAATTATCATTACCAAAACCGAGGGGGCATGTGTTATCACCAGATTTTGGCCAAATCGGGGAGATGGGCCGTAGGTGAGATGGGCTTGAAGGTTAAACGCGTGGAGGATCTCTGAAGCGGCCTGACACGAAGAAGTTGGGCTAAATTGCCCGTGTATCTGTAATATAGTAGGTCGCATCTTAATTTAGAAGTTGGAGTTTTACTCGTGCACGGTTAGGTGCACGGCTGAATTAGAAAGTCCCCCGGACTATAAATATGTATCTAGGGTTTATGAAATAAACAACAACCAACGTTCAACACAAACCAATCTCGGCGCATCGCCAACTCCTTCGTCTCGAGGGTTTCTTCCGGTAAGCACCATGCTGCCTAGATCGCATCTTGCGATCTAGGCAGCATAAGCTATTACGTTGTTCATGCGTTGCTCGTGCTTGAAGCCTTTTTGATGGCGAGCAACGTAGTTATCTTAGATGTGTTAGGGTTAGCATTGTTCTTCGTATCATATGCTTGTCGTAGTGCAACCCTTATACATCTAGCCGCCCTTACACCTATCTTAGGTGTAGGGCGGCACCCCGCTGATCATTGTTTAGTAGATCCGATCCGTTACGGTTGCTCCTTGTTCTTCAAGGATTAGTTTAATATCCGCAATAGTTAGGCCTTACAAAGGGTTGGAGGATCCGGCGGCGTGTAGGGTGTAGTTTGCTAGTCCTAGACAGGATGTTCCGGGGATCAACCCCGTGTTGGTTTTTAGGCCCTGTCTAGGATCGGCTTACGATCACCGTACGCGAGCGCGAGGCCCAATCGTGAGTAGGATGATCCGATTATGCGGTGAAAACCCTAAATCGTCGTAGATCGCTTTAGCTTTATTTTGATCAAGCAGGACCACCATATATTCGTACACCTCGTACGAATCATGGGTGGATCGGCTCTTTGAGCCGATTCACAGGACAACTTGAGAGCCGATCGAGGCTCGTATTTAACGTTTACGTGTATGCCATGCAGGAAACTAAGCGAGGCATCATCCAACACCTTCCTGACCAGGTATAGGTCGGGTGGCACGCCTTTGCGACGAGCATCGGTCGTGTGACCAGAAGGCTTTGCGGGCCGTCGCTCTGAGGGACTGGGGCCAGCCGCAGCCCTGAGTTGTTCCCGGCTCTACGGTGTTGCCAGTCGCTGCCCGCCGGTGGGTTTCTGACCGCAACAGAATGTTCATTGCAACCCTTTCTCTTATTCGCAGTTTTGGGCACTATCAAAGCTAGACTATTTGGAACATGGTACCAAGTTTTCCATTGTGGGTTCTTTCTCTCGCTATCGATGCCTTTTGTTGCTGGACTGGAGACTCCTCTCAAGACCCTAAGGACCAGGCAGCCATCCATATGCTGCTGGCGGCGCTTCGTCAACCGTAGAGAGAAACCCACTCTGCGGCGATCGTCTCAACGCTCCCTAGTTATCTCTTGTGATGAATTTTAGATGTTTATCTTATCACAGCCGAAGTGTTTGCCTGAGTAAACTTGGGCAAGAGGCCATACTGTAACCGTTTAAGGGCTACCCTCAACTTGTTATCCTTTATGAGAACTCATCATGATTTATTAATTGAAAGTCAGGCATCTTCGATGCCTTTTATCTAAAAATAATTGTCTGGTTCAATATTGATGAGCATAGTCTATGTGTCACTTCCATGGAGGTAGGGAGGACTGATGGCGTGTATTTCACACGTTCGTTGGGCAACCCCAAGAGGAAGGTATGATGCGCACAGCAGCAAGTTTTCCCTCAGAAAGAAACCAAGGTTTATCGAACCAGGAGGAGCCAAGAAGCACGTTGAAGGTTGATGGCAGCGGGATGTAGTGCGGCGCAACACCAAAGATTCCGGCGCCAACGTGGAACCTGCACAACACAACCAAAGTACTTTGCCCCAACGAAACAGTGAGGTTGTCAATCTCACCGGCTTGCTCGTAACAAAGGATTAACCGTATTGTGTGGAAGATGATTGTTTGCGAGAGAAAATAGTAAAACAAGTATTGCGGCAGATTTGTATTTCGGTATTAAAGAATGGACCGGGGTCCACGAGTTCACTAGAGGTGTCTCTCCCATAAGATAAAAGCATGTTGGGTGAACAAATTACGGTCGGGCAATTGACAAATAGAGAGGGCATAACAATGCACATACATGACATGATAAGTATAGTGAGATTTAATTGGGCATTACGACAAAGTACATAGACCGCCATCCAAGCTGCATCTATGCCTAAAAAGTCCACCTTCGGGTTATCATCCGAACCCCTCCGGTATTAAGTTGCTAACAACGAGACAATTGCATTAAGTATGGTGCGTAATGTAATCAACAACTACATCCTCGGACATAGCGCCAATGTTTTATCCCTAGTGGCAACGAGCACAACACAACCTTAGAACTTTACGTCCATTGTCCCGGTGTCAATGCGGGCATGAACCCACTATCGAGCATAAGTACTCCCTCTTGGAGTTAAAAGTAAAAACTTGGCCAGAGCCTCTACTAGAAACGGAGAGCATGCAAGATCATAAACAACACATGTATAATAACTTGATAATTAACATGACATAGTATTCTCTATCCATCGGATCCCGACAAACACAACATATAGAATTACATATAGATGATCTTGATCATGTTAGGCAGCTCACAAGATCTAACAATGAAGCACAATGAGGAGAAGACAACCATCTAGCTACTGCTATGGACCCATAGTCCAGGGGTAGACTACTCACTCATCACTCCGGAGGCGACCATGGCGGTGTAGAGTCCTCCGGGAGATGATTCCCCTCTCCGGCGGGGTGCCGGAGGCGATCTCCTGGATCCCCGAGATGGGATCGGCGGCGACGGCGTCTCGGTAAGGTTTTCCGTATCGTGGCTCTCGGTGCGGGGGTTTCGTCACGGAGGCTTTATGTAGGCGGAAGGGTAGGTCAAGAGGCGGCACGAGGGCCCCACACCACAGGGCCGCGCGGCCAAGGGGGGGGTCGCGCCGCCCTAGGGTGTGGCCCCCTCGTGGCCCCTCTTCGTCTCGTCTTCGGACTTCTGGAAGCTTCGTGGAAAAATAGGCCCCTGGGCTTTGATTTTGTCCAATTCCGAGAATATTTCGTTACTAGGATTTACGAAACCAAAAACAGCGAGAAAACGACAAGCGGCACTTCGGCATCTTGTTAATAGGTTAGTTCCGAGAAAATGCACGAATATGACATAAAGTGTGCATAAAACATGTAGGTATCATCAATAATATGGCATAGAACATAAGAAATTATCGATACGTCGGAGACGTATCAAGCATCCCCAAGCTTAGTTACTGCTCGTCCCGAGCGAGTAAAACGATAACAAAGATAATTTCTGAAGTGATATGCCATCATAAACTTGACATACTATTTGTAAACATATGTAGTGGATGCAGCGATCAAAACAATGGTGATGACATGAGTAAACAAGTGAATCATAAAGCAAAGACTTTTCATGAATAGTACTTAAAGACAAGTATTAATAAGTCTTGCATAAGAGTTAACTCATAAAGCAATAAATCAAAGTAAAGGTATTGAAACAACACAAAGGAAGATTAAGTTTCAGCGGTTGCTTTCAACTTGTAACATGTATATCTCATGGATAATAGTCAACATAGAGTAATATAACAAGTACAATATGCAAGTATGTAAGAATCAATGCACGGTTCACACAAGTGTTTGCTTCTTGGGGTGGAGAGAGATAGGTGAACTGACTCAACATAAAAGTAAAGAGAATGGTCCTTCAAAGAGGAAAGCATCGATTGCTATATTTGTGCTAGAGCTTTTATTTTGAAAACATGAAACAATTTTGTCAACGGTAGTAATAAAGCATATGAGTTATGAAAGTTATATCTTACAAGTTGCAAGTCTCATGCATAGTATACTAATAGTGCCCGCACCTTGTCCTAATTAACTTGGACTACCGGATCTTTGCAATGCACATGTTTTGACCAAGTGTCACAATGGGGTACCTCCATGCCACCTGTACAAAGGTCTAAGGAGAAAGCTCGCATTTTGGATTTCTCGCTTTTGATTATTCTCAACTTAGACATCCATACCGGGACAACATGGACAACGAGATAATGGACTCCTCTTTTATGCATAAGCATGTGGCAACAATTATTATTCTCATATGAGATTGAGGATATGTGTCCAAACTGAAACTTCCACCATGAATCATGGCTTTAGTTAGCGGCCCAAAGTTCTTCTCTAACAATATGCATGCTCCAACCATGAAGGTGGTAGATCTCTCTTGCTTCGGACAAGACGGACATGCATAGCAACTCACATGATATCCAACAAGGAATAGTTGATGGCGTCCCAGAAACATGGTTACCGCTCAACAAGCAACTTAATAAGAGATAAAGTGCATAAGTACATATTCAATACTACAATAGTTTTTAAGCTATTTGTTCCCATGAGCTATATATTGCAAAGGTGAATGATGGAATTTTAAAGGTAGCACTCAAGCAATTTACTTTGGAATGGCGGGTAAATACCATGTAGTAGGTAGGTATGGTGGACACAAATGGCATAGTGGTTGGCTCAAGTATTTTGGATGCATGAGAAGTATTCCCTCTCGATACAAGGTTTAGGCTAGCAAGGTTATTTGAAACAAACACAAGGATGAACGGTACAGCAAAACTCACATAAAAGACATATGGTAAACATTATAAGACTCCATACCGTCTTCCTTGTTGTTCAAAACTCAATACTAGATGTTATCTAGACTCTAGAGAAACCAAATATGCAAACCAAATTAGCAAGCTCTAAGTATTTCTTCATTAATGGGTGCAAAGTATATGATGCAAGAGCTTAAACATGAGCACAACAATTGCCAAGTATCAAATTATCCAAGACGTTTTAGAGTTACTACATGTAGCATTTTCCAATTCCAACCATATAACAATTTAACGAAGGAGAAACTTCGCCATGAATACTATGAGTAGAACCTAAGGACATATTTGTCCATATGCAACAGCGGAGCGTGTCTCTCTCCCATAAAGTGAATGCTAGGATCCATTTTATTCAAACAAAACAAAAACAAAAACAAACCGACGCTCCAAGCAAAGTACATAAGATGTGGCCGAATAAAAATATAGTTTCGGGGGAGGAACACTGATAATGTTGTTGATGAAGAAGGGGATGCCTTGGGCATCCCCAAGCTTAGACAGCTTGAGTCTTCTTAATATATGCAGGGGTGAACCACCGGGGCATCCCCAAGCTTAGAACTTTCACTCTCCTTAATCATATTGCATCATACTCCTCTCTTGATCCTTGAAAACTTCCTCCACACCAAACTCGAAACAACTCATTAGAGGGTTAGTGCATATTAAAAATTCACATGTTCAGAGGTGACACAATCATTCTTAACACTTCTGGACATTGCATAAAGCTACTGGACATTAGTGGATCAAAGAAATTCATCCAACATAGCAAAAGAGGCAATGCGAAATAAAAGACAGAATCTGTCAAAACAGAACAGTCCGTAAAGATGGATTTTATTAGGCCACCAGACTTGCTCAAACGAAAATGCTCAAATTGAATGAAAGTTGCGTACATATCTGAGGATCACTCACGTAAATTGGCATAATTTTCTGAGTTACCTACGAGAGAATTAGACCCAGATTCGTGACAGCAAAGAAATCTGTTTCTGCGCAGTAATCCAAATCTAGTACTTACTTTTCTATCAAAGACTTTACTTGGCACAACAAAACATAAAACTAAGATAAGGAGAGGTTGCTACAGTAGTAAACAACTTCCAAGACACCAATATAAAACAAAAATACTGTAGTAAAAACATGGGTTGTCTCCCATAAGCGCTTTTCTTTAACGCCTTTCAGCTAGGCGCAGAAAGTGTATCTCAAGTATTATCGAAGGGTGGTGCACCTACAGCGGGGTTTGGAGTTTTCTCAACCATGCAAAGTATATTGGATACATAAGTTTCAGCGTCTCCCTTTTCATTAGTCTTGGGCTTGCTACTCTCATCAAACAAATTTTCAGGAACAAGCCAAGCATAGTTATGTTCTAGTGCATCATTCATAGCTAGGAGTTTACATGGTATTGGTGCTTTGATCTCCCCACCATCATTAATATTATTAGTGTATCTTATTCTATCCATGTCCATCTTTTCAAGGAGACTAACAAAATTAGTATGAGAACCAAGCATATTAAATTTAGCAAAGACCTTTCTAGCTTCTCTTGCTAGACCACCAAATTCTCTAAGAAGGGTTTCTAAAACAAAATCTTTCTTTTCCCCCTCTTCCATATCACCAAGTGTAAGAAACATGTGTTGGATTATAGGATTGAGATTAACAAATTTAGTTTCCAACGGGCGAACTAAAGCGAGCAGCAGCAATTTCATAAGTGGGAGCAAGGTCTACCAAGTGTCTATCTTCAAAATCTTCAATGGTACTAACATGGGTGAAAAATTCTTCTATATTGTTCCTCCCAATTATAGACCCTTGTCCTACCGGTATGTTCTTTGCGGTAAAATCAAAAGGAAACATGATGAAATAAGTAAAGTAAATGCAAGTAACTAATTTTTTTGTGTTTTTGATATAGCAAACAAGACAGTAAATAAAGTAAAGCTAGCAACTATTTTTTTTGTGTTTTGATATAAGTGCAGCAAACAAAGTAGTAAATAAAATAAAGCAAGACAAAAACAAAGTAAAGAGATTGAGAAGTGGAGACTCCCCTTGCAGCGTGTCTTGATCTCCCGGCAACGGCGCCGGAAAAAGAGCTTGATGGCGTGTATTTCACACGTTCGTTGGGCAACCCCAAGAGGAAGGTATGATGCGCACGGCAGCAAGTTTTCCCTCAGAAAGAAACCACGGTTTATCGAACCAGGAGGAGCCAAGAAGCACGTTGAAGGTTGATGGCGGCGGGATGTAGTGCGGCGCAACACCAGAGATTCGGCGCCAACGTGGAACCTGCACAACACAACCAAAGTACTTTGCCCCAACGAAACAGTGAGGTTGTCAATCTCACCGGCTTGCTGTAACAAAGGATTAACCGTATTGTGTGGAAGATGATTGTTTGCAGAGAAAATAGTAAAACAAGTATTGCGGCAGATTTGTATTTCAGTATTAAAGAATGGACCGGGGTCCACAGTTCACTAGAGGTGTCTCTCCCATAAGATAAAAGCATGTTGGGTGAACAAATTACGGTCGGGCAATTGACAAATAGAGAGGGCATAACAATGCACATACATGACATGATAAGTATAGTGAGATTTAATTGGGCATTACGATAAAGTACATAGACCGCCATCCAAGCTGCATCTATGCCTAAAAAGTCCACCTTTAGGTTATCATCCGAACCCCCTCCGGTATTAAGTTGCTAACAACGAGACAATTGCATTAAGTATGGTGCGTAATGTAATCAACAACTACATCCTCGGACATAGCGCCAATGTTTTATCCCTAGTGGCAACGAGCACAACACAACCTTAGAACTTTACGTCCTTCGTCCCAGGTGTCAATGCGAGGCATGAACCCACTATCGAGCATAAGTACTCCCTCTTGGAGTTAAAAGTAAAAACTTGGCCAGAGCCTCTACTAGAAACGGAGAGCATGCAAGATCATAAACAACACATGTATAATAACTTGATAATTAACATGACATAGTATTCTCTATCCATCGGATCCCGACAAACACAACATATAGAATTACATATAGATGATCTTGATCATGTTAGGCAGCTCACAAGATCTAACAATGAAGCACAATGAGGAGAAGACAACCATCTAGCTACTGCTATGGACCCATAGTCCAGGGGTAGACTACTCACTCATCACTCCGGAGGCGACCATGGCGGTGTAGAGTCCTCCGGGAGATGATTCCCCTCTCCGGCGGGGTGCCGGAGGCGATCTCTCGGATCCCCCGAGATGGGATCGGCGGCGACGGCGTCTCGGTAGGGTTTTCCGTATCGTGGCTCTCGGTGCGGGGGTTTCGTCACGGAGGCTTTAAGTAGGCGGAAGGGTAGGTCAAGAGGCGGCACGAGGGCCCCACACCACGGGGCCGCGCGGCCAAGGGGGGCGCCGCCCTAGGGTGTGGCCCCCTCGTGGCCCCTCTTCGTCTCGTCTTCGGACTTACGGAAGCTTCGTGGAAAAATAGGCCCCTGGGCTTTGATTTCGTCCAATTCGAGAATATTTCGTTACTAGGATTTCTGAAACCAAAAACAGCAGAAAACAGACAAGCGGCACTTCGGCATCTTGTTAATAGGTTAGTTCCAGAAAATGCACGAATATGACATAAAGTGTGCATAAAACATGTAGGTATCATCAATAATATGGCATAGAACATAAGAAATTATCGATACGTCGGAGACGTATCAAGGACACAACAAGGGGTGGCCGGGTGAGGAGCAACGCAGGCACCTTGAAACACCAACAAATCAAGGGAGGAGTGATGGAGCGAGTAGGGTCGGTGAACGAGGCATGACACACTTATGGGAGGACAACGATGGTATAGACTTAGCAGAAGGAGTGTGGCATCGTGCTCCTGGATGCCAACCAAGTAAAACAATTTTCTATACTACTCATTAGGAGTAGGACGTCTTTAGAAAAAATGTACAAAAAATATATTATTAAACACCCGGAGTCGCACCCGGAGTGGGAATGGTATTCGCACCCGGAGTCGAGGCACTATGAGTGATAATGTGACCTCCCATTATGGGTATATGCTGCATTGTGACACACATGGGGTTTGATCGCCGTGGCTAGGACTAGATCAATTGAAGCAACTACACCAGAAAACTATATTCTAGTTTGCTCTTGTCTTTCTTGAAAGTTTTGTTGCTTGAATCATGGTAGTCGCAGACACTTTCGTTCTTATCATGGGCAGCACATCATCGATTGGTTGAATGCCTTGGTGTATGAGCTGATGAGCGTCGTCATCATTGTACCTGATCTGTATCAACTTCAACTCTGGTGGCATATCCAAAATATCGGAAGATAATGGCTTCAAAGACGACTTGCCTAACAATATCGTCCCGTCTGAAAACTTTGGGCATTACACAAAGTGAAGGAAGTCAGCAGATAAGGGAAGTAATGCTTGTAAGTAGAGTACTACTATAAGGTAGATCAAATCAAAAGTAGAATATATACCTTGCAATTGTTCAGAGTAAGCATCTCCAGGACAGGCGAATGGTGGAGAAAGCACCACAGAACCTGAATTTTGTCGCCCGCCTCACAATTGTCAAGAATCAAGGTTCGTAGGTTGCCAAGCAATGGCAATGTACCGCGCGCCTCTTCCAGTATCCACTGCAGCATAGGACAGTGGACGAATTTGTCGCTGCGCATCCACATCTTAAGTGTACTAGATGCCTGAGGAATCCCATCCATATTTGGCACAAGGAACATTAAATCGTTGTTGTGTACCAGCTGCATTTCAAACACCAGTATATAGTAGTACAGTTAATTCGGATTTACTTATACGTCCAGTCTAGGTGGATCATACATACAGCTAAATATGTACTTGGTTAGCACAAACGAAGCGAAGAGAATGAAGGAAGGACGTACCATCTTTTGAAACCCTGCCAGCTTCAAGCTACTCACGTTGTTGGAATTGAACAGGGAGCAGAGAAGCTCGCGCAGATCTTTTAACATGTATGCGTCCATTTTATTAGAACCGTGTTTCCAGTGGCACGACTTCTGTTTAGGCTTCTTCACAAGGCAGACCGATGCTTGGACAAGAGAAGGAGCCTCAGCCACGATGAAGCTGGCACGACCGTGAAACATGATGGTGAAATGCAGTGAGGCGAGGCGAGGGGCGGCGATGACTAGTCTGTTTTTATGGAAAGGTGAGTCGGTTTTGTGGCAGCAATCGAGGGTAAGGTTCTTGAGCGTGTCGGACTTGATCCGTGAGAGATTGCTCAAGTCAGAGTTCTTGATCCTCAAGTCTTCCAGGACAGGGAGCCCGGTGGTGATCTGCTGCTCGAAACCACCGTGGAGACTTACCTGATCAAGACATAGCTTCGTGAGGCGTCGCGTGCCAGAAGAACGAGGGGGTAAGGGCATCTCCAACCGCGCGACCCAAACGGCGCGCTGGGCCGTCCGTTTTGGGCCGTTTGCGTGGCCGAACGGACACCCGGACAGCGGCCCGCGTCCGCGTGTCCGTTTGGGTCGCACGCTGCGCCCAACGCGCGGACGCAGCGCATTGGTAATAAAATAAAACAGAAATGAAAATAAAAAAGGAAAAGAACAAAACATAAATTTAAACTAGTTGGTCATTAAACTTAGCCCTATTTTGGGCAAATTTTACACAAAAGAAAGCCATATATGGCTTTAAACTAAAAAAGCAAACCCTAGCCGGGGTTTGCGAGCACGCGGTGGCCGCCGGCGATACTACCCCCAGTAGTACTCGTCATCGTCGGCGTCGATGACGACGACGCCGCCCCGGCGGCGACGCGCCTGTTCCGGCTCGACACGCCGGAGGGCACCGGGGACTCCGGCCGGGGGTCCCACTGCGCCCTTTCCCGGGCGGAGTGCGCGTTCGGCGGGCTCGCCGGCCTGCGCAGCCGTGCCCTCCGCGC
This sequence comes from Lolium rigidum, assembly GCF_022539505.1. NCBI lineage: Eukaryota > Viridiplantae > Streptophyta > Magnoliopsida > Poales > Poaceae > Lolium > Lolium rigidum. The sequence continues at coordinate 141,732,803 of NC_061512.1, forward strand.
GGACTCCTCGTCGGAGCTGCTCCTCCGCCTGCGTGGCCGGGCGCTCCTCCTCCGCCGGGCGCGCGGCCCGGCGCTCCTCCTCCCGGAGCGCCGCCCGACGCGTAGCCTCCTCCCGACGGCGCGCCGGCTGGAGGAAGGCCCACGCGTCCGCCCGGGCGTCCTCCCGGGCCTTCCTGGCCGCCTCCTCCGGCGCGGAGGTGCGCGGCGTCTCGGCGAGGAGCGGCCATTTGGCCGGCTCGTCGAGGTCCTGCTGCTCGCGGGACGCCGCGAGCGCCGCCTGCAGCTCCGGGTCGTTCTCCTCCTCCCGGGGCTGCGGCCGCGGCTGCGGCTGCGGCCGGGGCGCGGGCTCGTTGATGTAGAGGCCGCCGGGCGGCGGCCAGCCCGCCTAGCAGGCCGTGCTCGGCTGCGCGCGAGGCCGCGCGCGTCGCGGATGTGAAGCACGTGCGCCGCCGCGCATCGTGCTCCACCTCGAACCACAAGTCCCGGTTGGGACTTGCGTCGCCGTACGCGGGGTCCTGCCGGAGGTCCGCCGGCGGCCGAGCGCGGCGCCTCCGGATCTCGGCGTAGCGGGCGCGGCTCGCCGCCGGGATGGGCGGCACCGGAACCCGATCCGGGCTCGGGTGCCGGCCGTGGGGAGGTGCACGTCCCCCACGGCATTGGGACGCCGGCGTCCCGGAACACTGCGCCACCGCTACGGTGACGTAGATCCGGTCGCGTTCGGGCGTCGCCGGCGGCCCCATGGCGAACGGCGCCGGCGCGGCCCGGCCGGCTCGCCGGCCTCGTGGTCGTTGGCGGATGGCGAGAACTCGCGCTTCGGGGCCATGGCGGCGCGGAAGCTCCGAGCTCGCGCGTGCGGCCGGAGTGGAAAGTGGGGACTGGATAGGGACAGTCCCCTTCCCCGATCCACATTTAATAGGACCGGGGCACCGACGAGTGGGCCAGCCACGCGGACAGGGCGGACACGCGAGGACGCCGCGTGCCATCCGCGGCCACGCAAACCCGGCCCGGATTTGGGCCGGGTTTGCGTCGTTCCGGACGCCGCGGCCGTCCGCTTTTGCGGTGCGTCCCCGCGTTGGGCCGGGTTTTTGTCCGGCTGGACCCATCCGGACGCGCGGGCGCGGGATGGGTCGCCCCGTTGGAGATGCCCTAACATGATAGATGTGCCATAGTGAATGATGAGCACCGCGGGGGCGCAGCTGAGGGCACGTCGAATCCACCTACGCATGCAGGGGGCCGTCTGGTCATCGATGTGGATGCGCAGCCTCAGGGTGTGCAGCAACCTGGTGCTATGATGTAGCAGGAGGTTGTCGACGATGTCCTCGCGCTTGCCGAACAACACCTCCTTGATCTCATGGTCGCGGAGTTCATCAAAAGGGCTGGACCCTTGGCTCCACCTATAAATTTGGAACTCACGGCTGTCGATGTCGGCGGACGGGGCAGAGAGCCAGAGGTGGCGCCACCTCCGCGAGAGCAGACAAGTCCGCACGACCTGTAGGGCCTTGAGGTGCGACAGGATAGTGTGGAGGAGGCAGTCCGACAGACTGCTCAGGCGATCCCTGCCGGAAGAGGCGGCGTTCTGATTGTTGGAGACTTCCATCTAGGGTTAGATTGGTGTCCAGGACTCCAGGTCTCCTGGGCATGCGTACGTGTCTTTATATATCAGGATCAATCGCGCCCCAATCTCTGCCTGGATTTTTTTTCCCTATTATGTAGTATCTCGTGACTAGGGTTAATCTCCTCCTCGATGGCGCCTGCGACCGACGGAGAGTCGTATCCATGACCGACTAGGTCTGTAAGAAGGGGATGTGGCTCCTAACGTCTGTTCTTTCCCAATCGACAGAGTGTTTTCGGCGAAACAAGTTCTTATTTGGTCTTTGTGGCGGCAATGTCAACAACAACTCCTACCTCCTCGGCGCCGATGCATCCTCAGCTACGGCATAGGGTGGGAAGGGGGCGAAGGTCCCGAAAACTCGGAAATACGCCCGAGCTAGAGTGCTCCTTTTATCTAGTCCACAATAGACCATTGGTTTCTATAAGTGACGTCATATCCCTTGTTGTATAATCTTCGGTAAACCAACGGGCCAATACGCAGCCAGGACAAGCCAACCACCTCAATCGTATGCATCAAAGCCAAGCGAACCTAAAAGGCTACAGTGCAACGATGTAGTATCCCAATGTTTACGATGGTTTCGTTGATCGATCCTGTACCACGACTCTGGCATTTGGATGGGCTGCACCGCTCCAGTTTTTATTTGCAACGCGGAGTCAGCATCACAGATCTACACATAAAATTCTTTCTGTGTTATAAGTTGGAACTTGATCCAATTACTGTAGTTAAGATACGTAAAGCAACCAGGTGAACAACATGCGGGCAGTAATTGTTTGGTTCGCCAGCTGATGAAATCACAAAATTCCACATGGTTTTACAAGTTGAAAATAAATTAGTCTAGAAATGCCAGTTCCTTTTCTTGATCCAGAATTTTGTATTGATAAAACAATGAACAAAAGTAAAATTATACTACGTACTACCTCAGTTGCAAAATGTAAGGTTATTTATTATAGAAAGCTAAAAACAGAAGTAAAATTATACTGCCTCCGTTCCAAGATATAACCTTTTTTACACAGCTATTTTAGCTTTCTAAAAAGCATTACATCTCGAAACGGAGAATATAAGAGGAAATCATAGAACAGATGGTTCAAATGATAGTAATACGAATCTTTTAATGTAAGTCTGCAACATACACAGAATATTGCTTAGAATATTACAATACCAGGCTTTTGAAATGTTCCTTAGAGCATCCTCAACAAGACTACCCAAATCAAACGCCCATAGTGGTTGCGCGTGTCCATTTACGTCGGCCCCGTGAATACGAAAATGGTTATTTTTGACCGCACGTCGGTTTGCGTCTAGCGTTTCCCTAGCCCCCAACACATATTATTTTTCCAACATTTTTTCATCCATCAATTGGAAAGCATAATTTACATATGAAATAAATGAAAAATAAGAAGAAACAAATACTAAAATGAAAAAGGCTAGGCCCCTCGCCTACTTGTTTCCCATCGGAGCGGTTGACGACCCGGTCCCGTTGTTGCCTCCCTCCCTCCTTCGCTTCTTCGCCATCACCCGCAGCTCCATCCGCTGCGTGGTCACCAGAGCTTGGTGGCGTCATCCTCAGCCTTAGTCGCGTTCGGCCTTCTTTAGCGTCTCAAAGGATGCGACTAAGGCCCTCCGCTCCACCGCTTACTCCTCCAGGCCAGGCCCGCTCCAGTTGTCGTCGTCATCCGACTCCTCTGCGGCCGCCGCCTCCCGGCGGTGTTGCTTCTCCACGTCGAACGCCGCGTGGGGCCCCACACTGCATCATCCATGAACTTCGCGTTCATCGCCGCCTTGATAACGTCGTTCGCGCTATCTTCGTTCTCGTCGTTGTACTCGTCGGTGCGGTCAATCGAAGGGCGGGGGGCTGGTGGAGACAGAGTAGCCTGGCAGCCGAGCATGCACCCCTTTTTATATACGCCGAAGGTAGCCGAGGGGTGCGACACGTTTGGCAACGGTATTAGTTTCATTGGTAGAGGTGGGCAGCGGCCACTCGGCATGCGAAGCATCGCCATTAATGTGGCGTAGACTACCGAAGCGATGCCTCGTCGTCGCATACTGGCGTGCCTGAGAAGACGCATCGACTTAAGTCGCTGCCAGGCAGGCTCGTGGGAGAAGCGAGTGCTTTTTCGCGTGACCGCGCGCATCCATGGTGCATATTTGGGTCTCGTTTGCGTCTCAGCGGATAGTCCGATCGCTATGCACCAGGCCGCTGGGTCTGGGTGCAGGCGCATTTTTCAACCGCGTCGCTTCCGTTTGCGTCGGGCCGTTGGAGATGGCCTTAAACTATTCAGGCAAATTCACCTCGAGTTTCGACTCTATCAACATATCCTTCATCCACCAAATATTTGCAGCCTTCCCTTCGCAGTAAGGGCATCTCCAACGGGGCGACGCAACGGACGCCCAGCGACCGTTTACATCCGGCCAGGCTGAAAATGCGTCTGGAACATGCTCCAGCGGGGCGACGCATATTGACCGGACCATCTGCAGCGACGTAAACCTAGCCCAAATATGCGCCTCGGATGCGTCTTTGCGGACGCTGCGCGGACGCGCAGAGTGTTCGCTCGCGTCTGGCGGACATTTTTTCGGGCCCACCTGGCAGTGACCCATGCTCGATGCGTCTTCTCAGCCGCGCAAGTATTGGCGCTGAGGCGTCGCTTCGGCAGTCTGCGGCCGTGTAATGGCGATGCCTCGCGTGGCGGCCGTCGCCTACCTCTACGCACGAAGTAATGGCGATGCCACGCGTGCCACGACCGTCGCCTGCCTGCGGCCTATATAAACAGTGCTGCACGCATCTCATCTCCTCCCACACTAAACCCTAGCCGCAACAAAACCTCCCGTAGCGCCGCTGCCGCTCAACCTCCACCTTTGCCACCATGAGCAGCGCCAACCGCGGCCAGGCTGCCGCGTCTCCACCTCCACCTCCGACTCCACCTCCCCCGGCCTCGAGCTCCGACGAGGAGTTCGACGATGACAACAACACCGATGACCTCCTCGACCCGTTCAGGGATGCCATTCCTAGCTGACGCGGAGAAGGAAGCAGAGGAGGAGATGGCGGCCCATGCGGCGTTCGATGCCGAGATGGAACGCCGCAGGGTGGCGGCCACCGCAGCCGCAGAGGATGACGACTCCGACATCTCATGGTCTTCTGATGACCCTGATGCGCTTACCCCGGAGGAGAAGGCGGCGGAGCAGAGGGCGTTCGTCGACTCCTTCGAGACGCTCAAGAAGGCCGAGGACGCCGCGAACGAGAGGCTACGGCGGTGCCTGTTAGAGGATGCGGCGGTGCACCGAGCCCTAGCAGCCGCACGGCAGGCGGCGGAGAAGCAGACGAGGGAGGGATGCAACGACGGCCGTCGGGCAGCAAGTAGTCTAGATTTCTACAACTAGTTTGTATAATTTCTATGTAGTAGATTATGCTTTTTAAATATTTTGCAAAATAAATAATGGATCTCCCTGCTGGGAGCACACTCAGACGCAAACGGGCGCGCGATCAAAATATGTCCACGAGGCAATGCAAATGAATGCTCGGGACCACTTTTAGATGTGCGATATACGCCGTTGGAGATGCGCTAAGCCCCCGATTGGGCGTAGTCTGCTCTCTGGTTATCTCCAATAATCACCGTCATAGTGGCGGAGGGTTCGCGTTCTGCCTGCAACCACAGCTTCTACCTCCGCCCCACCGCAGCTTACTTGCCCCAGAAGTTCTTTCAAACTAAAATCAAGAAAAAAATCGGATCAGAACAAGTTGGAGAGAGTGGGGGAAGAGTAGATCAGGAGCGATGGGTGCAGAGTGCGAGTTTACCATGGCTTCAGATCTCAGAAGAACTCGGTGCCATCAGTTTTCACTGAAAAGATTCAGCGCAGAATACCTAGCCGTGGTTCTTGGCCTCTTTCCAGGGTGCCATCTTCGGGCTCGAGCTCGCGGGGGAAGATGCAGTTGGTAGGTTTTGGGTACAGATCAACACCTGTACAGGATGGGCCACATGCAGCGAACCACATCCTGTCCGGGTTTAGACCTGTACCATGATACGAGCACGAATTGATGTCCTGGTTGTTCTACATACGATTCGTTGCCTTCAGCCTACGATGTATTGCACCACTTAACATATCCCACAAAGGTTCATTTAATGCACCTGCATGCCCGCATCACCATCCACTGCCACTCGTGATATACAGATCACCCAAGCTCGGGCGCTATTCGTCCACTCTCGCGAAGGTCCCTGATAGATCGCTTGCTAGAGGACCTCGACCCTCAGTAGGAAGATTTTTCGACGACGCGGTTGTCTCGATGACGATAATGCTGAGATATGGAAGGCACACGCTGGCTCGCGGTGATGCGCGTGGGGTTTTCTGCTTTTGGTTCTCTTTTAATCATTGTAGAACTTAAAAAAAAGCTGCTTCTTATAATCTCCTTTGCCCGATCAGATTCTGAACATGCATTACTGCTTATATACTTACAAAATGATAGAACTTTTAGATCAGAAAGAAATGCAGAACTTGGGTTAGATTCTTAAAACAAAAATGATACGGGACAGTACCAAGACTCGGAAGAAAAATGGGACAGTACTCAGGTTATACAAAAATTTGGATTATCAGAAATTTGTTTGAACCTTTGTCCATGACAGAAAAGGGGACGAAGGTCCCTGACAAAGATCGCTTGCTAGAGGACCTCGACCTCCAGTAGGAAGATTTTTCAACGACGTGGTTGTCCATGAGGATGATGCTGAAGGCGCACGCTGGCTCGCGGTGATGCGCGTGCAGACGTGAAGAGGGTTAGTCAAGCTGCGCTGTTCTCGCAGATGCGTTCTGCCTGGAACTTAGCGCAGATTTAAGGTTCAGACGCGTTGGCGACAACAGATTCGTGCTGCAAGATTTTGGTTTGGCAGATAGGAACAGGGTCCCTTGCCTTTCAGGAATTGGGCAGTGATCATTCATTCAACCATATGATGGCTTTTCAAAAGTAGAATCTATGGAATTGGAGTATATGCCAATATGGTTCAGAGGCAAACAACATGGCCGTGGACGTGGTAATTGCGGTGGCCGGTCTTTCTTCGATAATGGTTCAGCTCAGGATGAGGAACTGAAGGATACTGGTACCAGCCCACGCAAACCTGCTGACATATACGGAGTATATGGTGGAAAAGGATAAGGGTCCTAGGAAGAGGCTTGCGCTGAATGGAACGCAAGATGTCCTGATGAGCAATCAGAATGTGCTAGCTATTACTGATGGGTTGCATGATGTCTGACAACACTAGCAAACCTGAGCTGAATTATACTGATTCGGTGGATAATAAAGGAAATTAGAAAGCCAAGAAGGCTGGGGAGGAAAATTTTAACCCTGCTAATTTAGCGGGCTCCTGTGTGGAGTGCCTCCCACCCCAATGAATCTCATATGCTGGAACTGCCAGGGTCCGGGAACCGCCAGGCAGTTCGAGAGGTACTAGCCTTATGTCAGGCTAATTTCCCAAGCTGGTCTTCCTGATAGAGTGGCTCGTTTGAGAAGCAGACTAGGTTTATGTGGTTTCGCCGGTGTGAGTAGCAACATACGGATCGGTGGACTCGGTTTGTTCTGGGATGATTCGCTTTAGGTTACCACTAGCACAAATACTCGTGCGTTGCTACGGTGTTACATTAAATTTAAAAGTTATCCTTTTATGTTTATATCTAGGTGCCGATCAAATCCAATAGAATGAAGTAATTCATGTATTTATTATACCATGCATAAGTGAAATGCATATAACATTGATTTAAAAAATGAGTCTATAGGTTTAGCCTATTGAGCTCATGTGTCACTTGGTGGCATGTCTGATCGATTAATCTAAAAATGAGTTGCACAAAACCTTTATATCCTTAACCGTACCAGCAACAGCTGACTTTGAGACATTGTTACACTTCAGATTAGAAACGGAGTTTTTAGCACTATCACTTTCCACGTGCGTCGGACCTAAATAAACACTCACAAGAGCGGCAGCCTCCGCCAACTCTGCATTTTGACAGTGTGGTAGTCTGGCCCAGGCTGAAGAAATCAGAAAAAACCACCATGGCCTCTCAAAACCGCTATCCAAGCTCCTGAGTGATCTTCACCATCATAGCTAATATCAAAATGTAATTTTGCCTACCTGATTTTCGGCTTGGTCCAGGAACATGTCACACAAATCTGAGTTGCAGAAGGGATTGCACCCAGAGGCTTGGCCTAGGAACATGGCAGACTTCACACAAATCTGAGTTGCAAATAAGTAACCTCCAATTCGGCAGTCGTGTCTTGCGAAATCAGATAGACAACAAAGGGATTGCAACTCCAGCAGTCCCTTTCTACGCACTTCATACTGCGAACACAAGAGAAGAGATCAATTAAAAGGAGCAACTTCAAGCCTTCAACACGGTTTTCTTCAGTAAAAAAACAGGGTCTTCTCCTCGCACATGCGGGCATGGTCCGGGCATCCGGCCAAGGCAGTACCAGGACGCCCACATACACGGCCTCCTCCGGGCGCGGATCTGGTGCCGGAGGGGTTGTTCTTTTTTGTATCGTCTTCGATTGGAATCGAACCCAGAAGTTTAGTGCTATCCCCTCCTCTCCTCGTGGCGTCCAAGCTCTCCGGTCTTGTATCGGCCGAGCTGCTGACGGCGGGACTCTACGACCGGGAGAAATCCCTAACCGGTGGTATCGGTCACGACGGCGGCGATGTCCATGGGCGCTGCCTTCCCTGCAGGGAGCGCCGCCGAGGTACTATCCCTCCCCCCTCCTCCTTGTTCCTTGGGTGAAAACCTAACCCTGGATTGGGTCATGGTGGCGCCGTGGCGTTGCTAACTTTGCTGAAGGCGCAGTCTTGGGGAACTTGGGTAGGTTGTGGGCGTAGGTTGTATGTGTGGAGGTGTGTCGGTGCTCTTCTCCAGCTTGCCCAACTGCTTCGTCTCCGACGCGTTCGAGATCCAGTTTGCTATTGTACTTCTCAGTTTGTGTGGCATGGTGTCAATGTGCTTAGATTTGTCTCCCTCGGACCTTGCCGTTAGTGTGCAGTCAAGCTCAGGGGGAGCGCCTCCATCGGCCGACCGGTACATCACCCTTCGAGCCAGGACGAGGAGGCAGTGAGCCTTCTTCGGTGATGGAATGGCTGAGGCTGCTGCTCGATTTCCTGGGGTTTTCCATGTCATTTCACACTTGCCATCTTCCTCTCGAGCTCCACCGGCGTCGAGCTGCTGATCGCTGAAGAGGGCCTTGGTGTTGCAAGCTGTGTTTTATCTCTGTTTTTTTTTTGCTTGTAGCTTTTTTGGGTTGTAAGTTGTTCTCCGTATCCTTGTAATCCGCGGTTGTGGATTTATTAATTTAAAGTTGGGCTTAGTCCTTATATTTAAAAAAATGTGAAGTTAGATGTCAAGTTTGCGAGCTTGATCGGATGAGCCATTGCTAGTTTGTGGCGATTTCAATGAAGCCATGTGGCAGCATGAACATATTTAGTATACCCTAGGTGGAGAAAATTAGATGGCAGTGATGCATTAATACTGTGTGAACTATCTGATTTAGACTTTTCCGGCGTACCTTAGACATATTTTTTGAAACGAGGCAAAAGACTTACCATTTTTATTAATAAAGTAGAAGTATATAAATTAGCCAGTTTATTAGCGGGAAACCGGCCGAAAACCGAAACAAGTGTCCCTGCGACCGTCATGGAACACGACGCCGTGGGGGATACAGAGCCACCATGGCAACCCACACAAGATACACGGGCCATCGAAGCGAGAAGTCGTCGTAGTTGACCTTCCACGTCATCGTCATCACTTTTCAGCGACTCCGATGACTTCACCGAAGAACCAATCACCAAGACCTCGCCGAAGCGGCATGATGACCCACAAGTATAGGGGATCGCAGCAGTGTTCGAGGGAAGTAAACCAAATTTATTGATTCGACACAAGGGGAGCCAAAGAATATTTATAAGCTTTAACAAATGAGTTGTCAATTCACCTGCACCTGAAAATAGATTTGCTCGCAACAGTTTATCAGTAGTAACAGTTTTATGACAGTGGTAGTAGTGAAATAACATCAGTAATGAAATAAAAACAGCACTAGCGATGATTGCACTAGACAACATGATTAAAATACTGTAGGCACATAGATGGATGAACGGACGCTGCATGGATAAGATAATTCATATAATAAGCTAGACATGGGCATTGCAAGTAATAATGATAAAAGCATCCTAGTGTAAAATAACCATATGCGTGTGTTCCTATTTAGTCGTGCGTTCTCGCAATGAGAAATTTGCACGACATCTTTTGTCCCACCAGCCCGTTTGCAGCGGGGTCTCAAGGGAAACTACTGGTAATTAAGGTACTCATTTTAATAGAGTACCGAAGCAAAGCATTAACACTCCGTGAACACATGTGATCCTCACATCATAGTCATCCCCTCCGGTTATCTCAATTATTGTCACTTGGGGCCCCGGGTTTCGGACAACGACATGTGTATACAACTTGCAGGTATGATAAAAAACAATAATTAACCTCATGAATCAATAACATGTTCAGATCTGAGATCATGGCACTCGGACCCAAAGTGACAAGCATTAAGCATAACAAGTTGTAACAATGTCAAAAATACTAACAATGGATACTATGCAATATGCCCATAACAATCTTATAGCTATTACATGAACAATCTCATCCAGTCCCTACCATCCCCTACAGCCTACAGCAGAGAATTACTCACACATGGATGGGGGAATCATGGATGGTTGATGGAGAGGGGTCGGTGATGGTGATGGCGATGATCTCCTCCAATTCCCCATCCCGGTAGGGTGTCAGAACGGGGTTTCTGGTTCCCAGATTGCGGTTTATGGTGGCGACAGAGCAGCGGAACTCTTTTTGGAAAAACGTCGAAGCCCCCCTCTGTTTTTAGGGTCAGAGGCTTAATATAGTCGGGAGGAAAGGTCGAGGGGAAGGCCGAGGCGGCCACACCACCCCTAGGCGCGGCTAGGGCTGGCCCGCGCCTAGGCCATGTGTGGGCCCCTCGTGGCCCTTCTCCGTCTCGTCTTCTGGCTCCGCGAGTCTTCGGGTGAAATATGGACTTTGCAATATTTTCCGGGAATTTTCCTGAAAGTTGGATTTCTGCACAAAAACGAGACACCAGAACAATTCTGCTGAAAATAGCGTTAGTCCGTGTTAGTTGTATTCAAAACACAAAAATTAGAGGGAAAACAACAGTAAAACTGTTCGGGAAAGTTTGGTGGCCGCGCGGACACGCGGACAGCACCCTGCGTCTGTGTGTCCGTTTGGGTCGCACGCTGCATCCAACGCGGCCAGATATGGGTCGCGGCAATAGAAGTTGGCATTTGCCTTTAAATTCAATATAAACGCATATAAAATATAAATAAGTTTAAATGCTCAAGATTTATTATATAAGATTATTGTCCACCTATTCAATAACAAAGTACTTATTCAAATAAAAATGTAAAATGATACAAATGGCCTAGGCATTGCTTTCTTCGGGATTTTCTTTATTGTTGTTGTTTGCAGCATTGTTGCCAACATGCGCCCACATGTGCTCAACCAAATCATCCTGGAGCTGGTTGTGAACCGCTTGAATGTAATGTCCCAGGTTTAGAGACAATCGAGGGGTAGATTTTAGAAAGGGATGTGCATTGCATCGTAAATTCTGGGGAAATTTCGCGCTTTTAAAGAAAACTGCATCGAAGGGGGACAAGTTTCTCTCTCGACACCTTAGAGGGTTAGGGTTTCGAGGGTGCGACAAACTTGCACCTCAATTAGTCAATTAGGGTTTTTGAGAAGAGAGGAGTAGTGCATCACAAATATTAAGTTGCATGATTGAATTCAAACAACTTGGGTTTGAATTTCAAATTTAAACATCACATTATTATTTCATAATTCAAATTGAGATAATTCATTAAACAAATATCAATAATCAAGTATATAAATAATACAACATATAATCAAAGCTCATTAGAGAAACTTTGAGTTTTATTGATCAACACACATAATACATTGTCATGTACAATATCCTTGTGAATTATGAATTTACAACACATTACAAGAATTAAAGAAATAGAAAAAGAAAAAAAAAAGAAAAGAAAATTACAAGTTAATGAAATGTCCTAAACTACACAAGATTATCTTCATGAAAAGCTTGTGCATGATGATCTTGATCTTCATCTTGATCATCTCATTGAGCCCTGCAAACACACATAAAGCAAACACCAGGTTATGCCAAGTGGCATTGCCACTTGGTAGGTTAGCAAAAGAATGCAATTTGAGAGGATATGACCAGGAACCAGCCGAGCTGATCCACTCAGCTGCACAAGTCCCACACACACACACACACACACAAGCTGCTCACACAGCTTGAGTGCATGCTCAACAACAAGCCATGGGGTGTGCATGCACAACAGCACACACACACAGCCAGGGGAGTCACCAAATGATGCCAGGCCCTGTTGTTGACCAGATAGGCAAAGAGTTGGGCATATATAAACTTTTCACAGCCCAAACCCTAGCCATTTCATCGGCAGCAACTCAAGTGGTAAGAACACCAAGAACGAGCAAGAACGAGTGAACAGCTAGAGCTGCTCAGCCTATTCCGAGTAACAAGCTGAATCAAATCAAGCATCACCAGCAAGCCAGGAGGAGCAGGGCAAGCACATAAATCCAACCAGAAGCAAATCCACTACACCAACACTCATTCTAGGAGCTGGAGTGAGGTATACACAAAGAATCATGGGCAAACATCTGTTTTGCTCATAAATAAGCATGTGCATCAAACACACACAAGCCATAGGGTGTGAGAACCCTGTGTGAGTCATCATATGGCTAATAACCAATTGGTGCAAGCAAATATGAGAGAAACCAATAGGAAATCACCCAGGGAACATTGGTTATGCCAAATCAGTGGCATAACCAAAGACATCCAGCAAGGAGATGATCCTATCTAGCTAGCCAGAGTCACTTAGCACCTATGACCACTACACCATCGAGCGGATAGACAACATGTGTCTATTCTTGTTTGTCAACATCAAAGATCACTGAAAATCCAACAAGGGATTAACCAGTAATGCATTCACCAACCACAGCAAGCCACAGAGAAGGGGAGCTACCCTTGGACAGCATCAAAAGACTGTCAGGGCCACCTCAAACCCAAAAGACCACACACCAAACCACTGCATCATTACCCAGATGGGTTCAGAGTGAGCTAGGGTTCCCAACAATTGTTGGCATCCCTCTAGCTTCACTAAATCAATCTATATGATCATTATTGCTCAGCAGTTCACATCAATTATCCACTTAATCAACTAAGACAACACAAATAAATGATATCAATAAGTAAATTATGAACCAGACACTTGCAAATGATCCAGAGGATCACTGCAAGCATCAGCAGATGCTTGAGCAAGCACCATCACACACCAACACAAGCCTGTGTGACACACACACATCACAAAATGAGCAGCAGTGAAGCACAAACACCAAACAACAGCCTTTACAAGCAACTGATGATCATCAGGAGCTTGCTAAAGCATGACAGAGCATGCTAAGGCCTGTTAGAGCCAAGCCTAGCACCAACACAGTAACAACTTGAATTAAATAGCCACATAACCTGAACAATTGCATCACAGATAATTAAATAGAAACATTACAATTGTATCCAGAAGCACTCCATCAAGGGATGGAGCTGTCTAGTCAACAGCTATGCTCAATTGAGCATGACCATGAATATAAGCACAAGAGATAGCACACTAGGGGCACTGGCTCTTGCAATATTGCAAGGATTACACACAGTAATCAAGCCAGGGCCAGAAATTGAATACACTTGAGTATCTAGCAAGAGTAGTATCAGGAGCAGAGGCACAAGAATAGATTCAAGCAAGAAATGTAAGCATAGGCAAGCACATGGCTTAGGATATTTGCACAGATGATGGCGTGTATTTCACACGTTCGTTGGGCAACCCCAAGAGGAAGGTATGATGAGCACAGCAGCAAGTTTTCCCTCAGAAAGAAACCAAGGTTTATCGAACCAGGAGGAGCCAAGAAGCACGTTGAAGGTTGATGGCGGCGGGATGTAGTGCGGCGCAACACCGGAGATTCCGGCGCCAACGTGGAACCCGCACAACACAACCAAAGTACTTTGCCCCAACGAAACAGAGTGAGGTTGTCAATCTCACCGGCTTGCTTGTAACAAAGGATTAACCGTATTGTGTGGAAGATGATTGTTTGCAGAGAAAACGAGTAGAAACAAGTATTGCGATAGATTGTATTTCGATAAAGAGAATTGGACCGGGGTCCACAGTTCACTAGAGGTGTCTCTCCCATAAGACGAACGAGCATGTTGGGTGAACAAATTACGGTTGGGCAATTGACAAATAAAGAGAGCATGACAATGCACATACATATCATGATGAGTATAGTGAGATTTAATTGGGCATTACGACAAAGTACATAGACCGCCATCCAACTGCATCTATGCCTAAAAAGTCCACCTTCGGGTTATCATCCGAACCCCTCCAAGTATTAAGTTGCAAACAACGGACAATTGCATTAAGTATGGTGCGTAATGTAATCAACAACTACATCCTTAGACATAGCATCAATGTTTTATCCCTAGTGGCAACGAGCACAACACAACCTTAGAACTTTACGTCACTCGTCCCGGTGTCAATGCGAGCATGAACCCACTATCGAGCATAAGTACTCCCTCTTGGAGTTAAAAGCATCTACTTGGCCGAGCATCTACTAATAACGGAGAGCATGCAAGATCATAAACAACACATGTATAACTTTGATAATCAACATAACAAGTATTCTCTATTCATCGGATCCCAACAAACGCAACATATAGAATTACATATAGATGATCTTGATCATGATAGGCAGCTCACAAGATCCGACAATGATAGCACAATGGGGAGAAGACAACCATCTAGCTACCGCTATGGACCCATAGTCCAGGGGTAGACTACTCACTCATCACTCCGGAGGCGACCATGGCGGTGTAGAGTCCTCCGGGAGATGATTCCCCTCTCCGGCAGGGTGCCGGAGGCGATCTCCGGGATCCCCCGAGATGGGATCGGCGGCGACGGCGTCTCGGTAATGTTTTCCGTATCGTGGCTCTCGGTATCGGGGGTTTCGTCACGGAGGCTATTTGTAGGCGGAAGGGCAAGTCAAGAGGCGGCACGGGGGCCCACACCACAGGCCGGCGCGGCCGGGGGGGCCGCGCCGCCCTAGGGTTTGGCCACCCCGTGGCCCCTCTTCGTCTCGTCTTCGGTCTTCCGGAAGCTTCGTGAGAAAATAGGCCTCCGGGCTTTTATTTCGTCCAATTCCGAGAATATTTCTTTACTAGGATTTCGAAACCAAAAACAGCTAGAACAAGAATTGGCACTTCGGCATCTTGTTAAGAGGTTAGTTCCAGAAAATGCACGAATATGATATAAAGTGTGCATAAAACATGTAGATAACATCAATAATGTGGCATGGAACACAAGAAATTATCGATACGTTGGAGACGTATCAGCATCCCCAAGCTTAGTTCACGCTCGTCCCGAGCGAGGTAAAACGATAACAAAGATAATTTCCGGAGTGACATGCCATCATAAACTTGATCATACTATTTGTAAAGCATATGTAGTGAGTGCAGCGATCAAAACAATGTGTATGACATGAGTAAACAAGTGAATCATAAAGCAAAGACTTTTCATGAATAGCACTTCAAGACAAGCATCAATAAGTCTTGCATAAGAGTTAACTCATAAAGTAATAATTCAAAGTAAAGGTATTGAAGCAACACAAAAGAAGATTAAGTTTCAGCGGTTGCTTTCAACTTGTAACATATATATCTCATGGATATTGTCAACATAGAGTAATATAATAAGTGCAATAAGCAAGTATGTAAGAATCAATGCACAGTTCACACAAGTGTTTGCTTCTTGAGGTGGATATAAATAGGTGAACTGACTCAACATTGAAAGTAAAAGAATGGTCCTCATAGAGGAAAAGCATCGATTGCTATATTTGTGCTAGAGCTTTGATTTTGAAAACATGAAACAATTTTGTCAACGGTAGTAATAAAGCATATGCATCATGTAAATTATATCTTATAAGTTGCAAGCCTCATGCATAGTGTACTAATAGTGCTCGCACCTTGTCCTAATTAGCTTGGACTACCTGGATTATCACCGCAATACATATGCTTTAACCAAGTATCACAAAGGGGTACCTCTATGCCGCTCTGTACAAAGGTCTAAGGAGAAAGCTCGCATTTAGATTTCTCGCTTTTGATTATTCTCAACTTAGACATCCATACCGGGACAACATAGACAACGAGATAATGGACTCCTCTTTTAATGCTTTAAGCATTCAACAACAATTAATTCTTTTCTCATTAGAGATTTGAGGATGTTTGTCCAAAACTGAAACTTCCACCATGGAACATGGCTTTAGTTAGCGGCCCAATGTTCTTCTCTCACAATATGCATGCTCAAACCATTCAACTCAGTGTAGATCGCCCTTACTTCATACAAGACGAACATGCATAGCAACTCACATGAAATTCAACAATGAGTTGATGGCGTTCCCCAGTAAACATGGTTATCGCACAACAAGCAACTTAATAAGAGATAAAGTGCATAATTACATATTCAATACCACAATAGTTTTTAAGCTATTTGTCCCATGAGCTATATATTGCAAAGGTGAATGATGGAATTTTTAAAGGTAGCACTCAAGCAATTTACTTTGGAATGGCTGGAAAATACCATGTAGTAGGTAGGTATGGTGGACACAAATGGCATAGTGGTTGGCTCAAGTATTTTGGATGTATGAGAAGTATTCCCTCTCGATACAAGGTTTAGGCTAGCAAGGCTTATTTGAAACAAACACAAGGATGAACCGGTGCAGCAAAACTCACATAAAAGACATATTGTAAACATTATAAGACTCCACACCGTCTTCCTTGTTGTTCAAACTCAATACTAGAAATTATCTAGACCTTAGAGAAACCAAATATGCAAACCAAATTTTAGCATGCTCTATGTATTTCTTCATTAATGGGTGCAAAGCATATGATGCAAGAGCTTAAACATGAGCACAACAATTGCCAAGTATCACATTACCCAAGACATTTATAGCAATTACTACATGTATCATTTTCCAATTCCAACCATATAACAATTTAACGAAGGAGAAACTTCGCCATGAATACTATGAGTAGAAACCAAGGACATATTTGTCCATATGCTACAGCGGAGTGTGTATCTCTCCCATAAAGTGAATGCTAGGATCCATTTTATTCAAACAAAACAAAAACAAAAACAAACCGACGCTCCAAGAAAAAGCACATAAGATGTGGCCGAATAAAAATGTAGTTTCAGGGGAGGAACCCGATAATTTGTTGATGAAGAAGGGGATGCCTTGGGCATCCCCAAGCTTAGACGCTTGAGTCTTCTTGATATATGCAGGGGTGAACCACCGGGTGCATCCCCAAGCTTAGAGCTTTCACTCTCCTTAATCATGTTGCATCATACTCCTCTCTTGATCCTTGAAAACTTCCTCCACACCAAACTCGAAACAACTCATTAGAGGGTTAGTGCACAATATAAATTGACATATTCAGAGGTGACACAATCATTCTTAACACTTCTGGACATTGCATAATGCTACTGGACATTAGTGGATCAAAGAAATTCATCCAACATAGCGAAAGAGGCAATGCGAAATAAAAGGCAGAATCTGTCAAAACAGAACAGTTCGTATTGACGAATTTTAAAATGGCACCAGACTTGCTCAAATGAAAATGCTCAAATTGAATGAAAGTTGCGTACATATCTGAGGATCATGCACGTAAATTGGCATAATTTTCTGAGCTTCCTGCAGGGCAGTGGGCTCAGATTCGTGACAGCAAAGAAATCTGGAACTGCGCAGTAATCCAAATCTAGTACTTACTTTTCTATCAACGGCTTAACTTGGCACAACAAAACTCAAAACTAAGATAAGGAGAGGTTGCTACAGTAGTAAACAACTTCCAAGACACAAAATAAAAACAAAGTACTGTAGGTAAAAACATGGGTTGTCTCCCATAAGCGCTTTTCTTTAACGCCTTTCAGCCTAGGCGCGAAAGTGTGTATCAAGTATTATCGAAGGGTGGTACTTCTACAGCGGGGTGTGGACTTTTCTCAACCAGGCATATTATATTAGATACATAAGTTTCAGCATCTCCCTTTTCATTAGTCTTAGGCGTGCTACTCTCATCAAACAAATTTTCAGGAACAAGCCAAGCATAGTTATTTTCTAGTGCATCATTCATAGCTAGGAGCTTACATGGTATTGGTGCTTTGATCTCCCCTCCATCATCAATATTATTAGTGTATCTTATTCTATCCATATCCATCTTTTCAAGGAGACTAACAAAATGAGTAGGAGAACCAAGCATATTAAATTTAGCAAACACATTTCTAGCTTCTCTTGCTAGACCACCAAATTCTCTAAGAAGGGTTTCTAATACAAAATCTTTCTTTTCCCCTTCTTCCATATCACCAAGTGTGAAAAACATGTGTTGGATTATAGGATTAAGATTAACAAATTTAGTTTCCAACAAGCGAACTAAATGCGCAGCAGCAATTTCATAAGTAGGCGCAAGATCTACCAAGTGTCTATCTTCAAAATTTTCAATGGTACTAACATGGTTGAAGAATTCTTCTATATTATTTCTCCCAACTATAGACCCACGTCCTACCGGTATGCTCTTTGTGGTAAAATCAAAAGGAAACATGATGAAATAAGTAAAGTAAATGCAAGTAAACTAATTTTTTTGTGTTTTTGATATAGCAAACAAGATAGCAAATAAAGTAAAACTAGCAACTAATTTTTTTGTATTTTGATTTAGTGCAGCAAACAAAGTAGTAAATAAAACAAAGCAAGACAAAAACAAAGTAAAGAGATTGAGAAGTGGAGACTCCCCTTGCAGCGTGTCTTGATCTCCCGGCAACGGCGCCGGAAAATATGCTTGATGGCGTGTATTTCACACATTCGTTGGGCAACCCCAAGAGGAAGGTATGATGAGCACAGCGAGCAAGTTTTCCCTCGTAAAGAAACCAAGGTTTATCGAACCAGGAGGAGCCAAGAAGCACGTTGAAGGTTGATGGCGGCGGGATGTAGTGCGGCGCAACACCGAGATTCCGGCGCCAACGTGGAACCCGCACAACACAACCAAAGTACTTTGCCCCAACGAAACAGATGAGGTTGTCAATCTCACCGGCTTGCCGTAACAAAGGATTAACCGTATTGTGTGGAAGATGATTGTTTGCAGAGAAAACAAGTAGAAACAAGTATTGCAAGTAGATTGTATTTCAAGAAAGAGAATTGGACCGGGGTCCACAGCTCACTAGAGGTGTCTCTCCCATAAGACGAACAAGCATGTTGGGTGAACAAATTACAGTTGGGCAATTGACAAATAAAGAGAGCATGACAATGCACATACATATCATGATGAGTATAGTGAGATTTAATTAGGCATTACGACAAAGTACATAGACCGCCATCCAACTGCATCTATGCCTAAAAAGTCCACCTTCAGAGTTATCATCCGAACCCCTCCAAGTATTAAGTTGCAAACAACGGACAATTGCATTAAGTATGGTGCGTAATGTAATCAACAACTACATCCTTAGACATAGCATCAATGTTTTATCCCTAGTGGCAACAAGACAACACAACCTTAGAACTTTCGTCACTCGTCCTGGTGTCAATGCGAGCATGAACCCACTATCGAGCATAAGTACTCCCTCTTGGAGTTAAAAGCATCTACTTGGCCAGAGCATCTACTAATAACGGAGAGCATGCAAGATCATAAACAACACATGTATAACTTTGATAATCAACATAACAAGTATTCTCTATTCATCGGATCCCAACAAACGCAACATATAGAATTACATATAGATGATCTTGATCATGATAGGCAGCTCACAAGATCCGACAATGATAGCACAATGGGGAGAAGACAACCATCTAGCTACTGCTATGGACCCATAGTCCAGGGGTAGACTACTCACTCATCACTCCGGAGGCGACCATGGCGGTGTAGAGTCCTCCGGGAGATGATTCCCCTCTCCGGCAGGTGCCGGGAGGCGATCTCCGGGATCCCCCGAGATGGGATCGGCGGCGACGGCGTCTCGCAATGTTTTCCGTATCGTGGCTCTCGGCACCGGGGGTTTCGTCACGGAGGCTATTTGTAGGCGGAAGGGCAAGTCAAGAGGCGGCACGGGGGCCCACACCACGGGCCGGCGCGGCCGGGGGGCCGCGCCGCCCTAGGGTTTGGCCACCCCGTGGCCCCTCTTCGTCTCGTCTTCGGTCTTCCGGAAGCTTCGTGAGAAAATAGGCCTCCGGGCTTTTATTTCGTCCAATTCCGAGAATATTTCTTTACTAGGATTTCGAAACCAAAACAACGTAGAAACAAGAATCGGCACTTCGGCATCTTGTTAATAGGTTAGTTCCAGAAAATGCACGAATATGATATAAAGTGTGCATAAAACATGTAGATAACATCAATAATGTGGCATGGAACACAAGAAATTATCGATACGTTGGAGACGTATCAACAGAATCATGGCAGAAGCAAGGCAAAGCTAGTCACACATCAGCAGCAGCCCTAGCAAAGGAGTAGGACAGGGCAAGTAGAGCAGCAGCAGCTAGAATCCATGGCAGCAGCAGAGAGCACAGCAGCATACGCGCATCCACAGCAAGCACAGCAGCAGAGCACATAGGCGTAGCAGCAGCAACACAATAAGTTGGATGCCAGGGCATCCAGAGGAAGGAGAAGAGGTAGAACAGGTAGCAGAGGAGAAGGAGGAGCACTTACCGGGGAGGAGATGGTCGACACGGCCATGGCGGCCATGGCGGCGCACGCCAGGGCACACGGCGGCACCAGGCCTGGCCAAGCCAAGCCACGACGACCACCACAGCACCCCAGCGCAGCACCACGCGCCCAGGGGAGCGCCAGGAGGAAGGTGCACGGCATCTCCCAACGCACGGCGGCGGCGAACGCTGATACGTCTCCGACGTATCGATAATTTCTTATGTTCTATGCCATATTATTGATGATACCTACATGTTTTATGCACACTTTATGTCATATTCGTGCATTTTCTGGAACTAACCTATTAACAAGATGCCGAAGTGCCGCTCTCGTTTTCTCGCTGTTTTTGGTTTCGAAATCCTAGTAACGAAATATTCTCGGAATTGGACGAAACGAAGACCCAGTGGTCCTATTTTTCCACGGAGCTTCCGAAGACCGAAGAACACACGAAGTGGGGCCACGAGGTGGCCAAGCTATAGGGCGGCGCGGCCCAAGCCCTGGCCGCGCCGACCTATAGTGTGGGCCCCTCGTTAGCCCCCCGACTCTGCCCTTCCGCCTACTTAAAGCCTCCGTCGTGAAACCCCTGATGCGAAAAACCACGATACGGAAAACCTTCCAGAGCCGCCGCCATCGCGAAGCCAAGATCTGGGGGACAGGAGTCTCTGTTCCGGCACCCTGCCGGAGCGGGGAAGTGCCCCCGAAGGCTTCTCCATCGACACCGCTGCCATCTCCACCGCCATCTTCATCACCGCTGCTGCTCCCATGAGGAGGGAGTAGTTCTCCATCGAGGCTCGGGGCTGTACCGGTAGCTATGTGGTTCATCTCTCTCCTATGTGCTTCAATACAATAATCTCATGAGCTGCCTTACATGATTGAGATTCATATGATGATGCTTGTAATCTAGATGTCACTATGCTAGTCAAGTGAGTTTTACTTATGTGATCTCCGGAGACTCCTTGTCCCACGTGTGTAAAGGTGACGAGTGTGTGCACCGTGTGGGTCTCTTAGGCTATATTTCACAGAATACTTATTCACCGTTGAATGGCATAGTGAGGTGCTTATTTATATCTCTTTATGATTGCAATGTGTTTGTATCACAATTTATCTATGTGCTACTCTAGCAATGTTATTAAAGTAGTTTTATTCCTCCCGCACGTGTGCAAAGGTGACAAGTGTGTGCACCGTGTTAGTACTTGGTTTATGCTATGATCATGATCTCTTGTAGATTGCGAAGTTAACTATTGCTATGATAATATCGATGTGATCTATTCCTCCTACATATGCATGAAGGTGACAAGTGTGCATGCTATGTTAGTACTTGGTTTAGTCTCTTGATCTATCTTACACTAAAGGTTACTAAAATATGAGCATTATTGTGGAGCTTGTTAACTCCGGCATTGAGGGTTCGTGTAATCCTACGCAATGTGTTCATCATCCAACAAGAGTGTAGAGTATGCATTTATCTATTCCGTTATGTGATCAATGTTGAGAGTGTCCACTAGTGAAAGTCTAATCCCTAGGCCTTGTTCCTAAATATCGCTATCGCTGCTTGTTTACTCGTTTTATCGCGTTACTACTCGTCGCGTTACTACTCGTTGCGTTACTACCGCTGCGTTACTACCGCTTGTTTATCTGTCCCGGGCAAAGCACTTTTCTCGGTGTCGTTGTCGTTGCTACTACTTATTCATACCACCTCGTATTTCACTATCTCTTCGCCGAACTAGTGCACCTATTAGGTGTGTTGGGGACACAAGAGACTTCTTGCTTTGTGGTTGCAGTGGTTGCATGAGAGGGATATCTTTGACCTCTTCCTCCCTGAGTTCGATAAACCTTGGGTGATCCACTTAAGGGAAACTTGCTGCTGTTCTACAAACCTCTGCTCTTGGAGGCCCAACACTGTCTACAAGAATAGAAGCTCCCGTAGACATCAAACGCCGAAAGCCAGGCGCACGGGAGGGTCGATGGCGAGCAAACGAGGACACGGGCGTCAGATCGACACGGACCACCATGTCCGCCATCGAGAGGCGGTCCAGATCCGCACCATCTCGTCGCCGGCGATGGCCGGAGACGGCCGGAGTTAATCGGCGACGGCGGAGGCGATTTCGGAGTCGCGGGAGCCCTAAAGGGGATTAGGGTTAGGTAGCGGCAAGGAGACGATGCGACTGGGTCGGTTGGACCGAGCCCAGTGGGCTGGTCCAACCTAACCAGCTCGGCCGCCTGACAGGTGGGCCCGAGGGGTATTTTGGACATTTCCAAAATACCCATTTAAGTGAGTATTTCTAAGAATTTTATAAAATAAAATATAGATCTAAAAAAATAAATAAAAATATGAAAACTTCTCAGCATAAAATTCTCTATCAGAATAAAATATAAAAAGGAATTTTTGAAGACCACTAAGAATAAGTCCTAAATTTATGATTATAATAATCATTAAAATCACACTTTATATTTTCAATAATGAAAATAAGTCCATAAACTCTTCTGGACTTTAAAAACACCTAGACAACATTTCCAGGTAGTATTTTACCCTAAACAGAGTATCCCTAAATTATTCTTAGTATTCACCTCTTACATGAAATAATAAACATCGGAAAAGGGGGGAACAAACCCTAAAAGTTGAATCATGCATAATTGCTTCTTTAACCATTGCCCTTATCGGACAATGATGCTATTTTTCAGCAACAGAGGACAAGGGTCAGTCCACACCATCCAACTGCAACACTTTGCGTTGTTCGTGCAAGTTCATCACTTGCTCATGTCATTTGAGTATTTTTACCAAATTACTTGCAAAGTACTATGTTTATCACTATTACATGAAAAGCAAAACCACTATTTTCATAACTATGAATATGACTAAGTGGTGGGCAATGGAACCATGGATTGTGTTGATATGGTGGAGGTTCCATTGCAAGGGTTTATATCCATCTAGGATTAAACAACAAATGTCGTCCAGTGATTCTTGTGCCGTAAAAACCGTGTTAACCATAAGATCTGGAGTGGGACGGAATAGTCAATCGTATTTCCACCTCTTGTACATCAACGGACGCGCTTTACCGTAGACACCTGTATTCCAAGGGGGCAAGCGGTAGGCTGGGGAAGCCATAAGTTCCCCACGGCATTGTCCGTAGACACTTGTGGCCCGAGGAGCAGGCGGTAGGCTGGGGAAGCCATAAGTTCCCCACGGTATTGCGGTCTATGAGGGGTTGCATCTACCGGCGAAGGAGTTTGGTTCGATCCCGGATTGTTGTCGTGGTCGGGGGCCATCCTTAATTGGCATAAGTACACCGGCGAGGACCCAGGGTCGGGGATGCAACAAAGGGTGGGTGTGCGAGGTAGCGGAGGAATATGATTGGCTATGACCTTATACCGGGCCTCACACCAAAGGAAGTGTGTACGGGAAAGCTGCCCGGTTGGCACCAAGGTTAAGATCTCTTATGGGTAAAGCAACACACCTCTGCAGAGTGTAATGAATCGTGACCTGTCACTCCCTGTTCTGGGATTTGGAACTGCGAACGCTACCGGAAAGGAACTCCATGAAGTTCTAGTAAACCGGTGAAGGCTGACGGGCATAGTTCTTCGGAATAAAAGCAACCTCTTGAAGAAATGATTATCAAAACCTGCATTGGTATTAGACTTTCTGGTCTGATATCGTAGCTAGTGCATTAAACACCTCTTTTCTATAATGAACTTGTTGAGTACGCTCGTACTCATACCACTCTTAAATCCCCTACTTAGATTGTATGAATCGACTTGAGGAGGACAACAATGACCCCGAGGGAGCAGAAGACATCTGCTATGAAGAACCAGACCTCTCCGGAGGTATAGAAGGAGTTGACTACCTCATCGTCTACGGAACCGGGGAGGGTTCCGGAGGAGAGCAAGCATAGACCTACTTAGTAGTAGTAGTATCCGAGCGATACGAACTCTTAGTACTCCACTCGCTCGTTGAGAATAAATGTATAACCTAGTAAGACTCTTATATTGTAAGTTGAGTCGGGTTCGCCTCGAACCCAGGAGTATTCCTCTTAGGACCCAAGAGGAACTCCGAGATGATATGTACATGTTGCTCGTAATAATAAATGAATGAGTTATGGACCTGCTATGTTCTGTTGTACTACTCTGAGGGATGTAATATTTGCGGATTGGTACTTCGTGAATGTTATATCAACGACTGGCATACTACAACATGCAGTGGTATGCAGGGTCACCACATTGAACCTGAATTTCGTGGTGCACATGGAGGATATCCTGGAATGATGTCGGACCACCTTGAATAGCAACCAACTCTCCCTGGTCATCCCAATCATTATCAAAAAGTGAATCATCTCGCTATACCTCAACAATCATGTTGTGCATGATTACACAAGCGGTCATCACTTCCCACAGAGTTTGCACACTCCATGCTCTAGTAGGGTGCCTGACGATAGCCCAACGAGCTTGGAGGATACCAAACGCCCGCTCGACATCTTTCCGGGCTACCTCTTGCTCTTTGGCAAACCTTGCCTCCTGCTCTGAGTTGGGACAACGATTGTCTTCACGAGTGTAGCTCGAGGTGGATAGATACCATAAGCAAGGTAGTACCCCTTGTTGTAGTGGTGGCCATTGATCTCAAAATTTACATCAGGGGACTGACCGTGCGCTAGCCTATCAAACACCGGAGAGCGCTGCATCACATTGATGTCATTGTGCGCGCCGGCCATTCTGAATAATGAGTGCCAAATTCATGTGTCATGTGAAACAACAGCTTCAAGAATCACTGTGCATCCCTCAAAATGGCATTTGTACACCCCCTGCCAACCAAAGGGGCGGTTCTTCCACTCCCAGTGCATGCAGTATATGCTGCCAAGCATCCCACACGAAACCCCCATGGAAGCGTTGATTGACAGCAGATGGGTTGTGTCCTCTGCATTAGGTTGTTGCAGATATTGTTCACCGAACACACCAATCACTGCTCTGCAGAATCTATACATCTCTTCCAAGCAGCTGGACTCATTCATTCGATTGTACTCATCTATGTAATCACCGGCAACACCATATGTGAGCGTCCTAATTTCTGCCGTGCATTTCTGATACGAAGAGAATCCTACCTTGCCAATTGCATCCTCTTTGGCAATAAAGTAGTCGCCGTAGACCTTGACGCCATCCATTATCCGGTTGAACAACGGCATGGACATCCGAAAACGACGACCAAACAAGGTCGGCGTGAACAATGCCTTGCGGTAGAAGTAGTCGTGGAAGAGCATGTCGTGGACGCGTTTTCTTTAGCGGTCCAAGGCCGGCGCACGCCCGGGCAAGGACCCCCGGTACACGGGGATCTGCGTGACATTGTGCTCGTGGATGATCAACGCAACCTCCGTGAGAAAGTCGTCCTCGGACTCGTCGTCTGAGAACGTGTCGATGAAGTTCTTGAAGAAGAACTCATCGTCGCTATCCACCATGATCTACAGATGAAATGGGACAAATAATTAGTTCGCCCATTGTAATATCCCAGTATTTGGGGTTACAAAAAATAGAGGAAACAAATGTGTGCATTGCATTCATGCATAGAAAATCCGGGGAATTTTCGCGCTTTAAAGTAAAACAGTCACAGCTGAAGTTTCACTTGACCTTGGTGGAATTGAAGTATCTCATCAAGTCAAGTGCCATAAACCTCAATGTGACCTTTGGTAAAACCTTGTTTTTGGGTAGAGAAGATTTGATCTAAGGGGTTAGATCAAATGGAACTAAAATCAACACAACAACACTTTACTCAATGATCAATTACTTGATCTTATAAAAGATCATAAGATGGTAATATTTGCCATAACATATGAGCATGTATTCAACCACAAACCAAGTAACAATAAAATGGTGAAACTATTCTTGACTTAACTTTTCCATGTCTTAAACCAATCCATGATCCTACCATGAACCTCATGGTACTCATTTTACTTCATTCTTGGAAACATGACAAGGAGATCAACTCTCGAATTATATATTCTTCTCTATTCCATATTATTACACATCAAATCTAGAGAGGTGAGAGTTCTATATTATTTATTTGAGAAGCAATGACAAACTTTGAGCTAAACCTTGGATATGCATCCATGAATTCAAATCATCATCTTTAAGAGGAACCTTAGGATACTATTCAAGACCATCCCTAGAGAGAGAACCCATTTATGTTAAACATAGATATTGATGATCATATCATTCTCTATGGAACCTAATCTTAGGATGGTATTAAAGTCCTTCCCAAATGAGAGAGACCATTCATACCAATCTTAGCTTTACCTATTTAAGAATAAATGACAACCATTGAACTAAAGTATTAGGTTGTAAACCATTTCCTCTTGGAGTGGTGAGATAACCTAATATCAAGTGGAACAAGATTATATCCATGAATTGATAAAGTAAGAATGAGACTAATCCAACCAAGATAGCCAAGTGGAGTCTTAGCCTAGATACCTAAGGAGATATTAAGAGTACACCCTAAACCCTAGAATAACTATTTATTTATGAGGGATCTCAAGTTATGGTGTTACACTCAAGTTAGTGAGGCAACACTTGGACTTGAGGGAGAGAACTATCCATATACCCATATGCTTATATCATCATTCATGAGAAGAACTCTAAGTGAATATCTCAGGCATTCTCCTGGGATATAAGCTATTGAGACAACCATAGTATGCCTATCCTAGAAAGTAAAATAGAAGTGCTATACCTTAATTGATCAAGACAATGCTTGATCATGGAAGTGAGAACCCCATTTAATGAGAGATACTTAGAAAACCTTAGAGTTAAACTCTATACTTTATATGGTGAGAAACCATTCATTCTTATAACCAAAGTTAACTATAAAAAGAACCATAACCACTTTAGTTACCTCAATGTTAAATTAAGGATAATAATAGAAGTTAATTGGGAGAAGATAAAACCAATTCTCAAGTCCTTAGTAACTAAAGGAGAACATCAACTATTAAGCAAGTAACCACCTTATCATGGATAGGGGAGACTAAACCTTAGTTGGTGCACCATTTGGGTGATCACAAATATAAAACTAGTTCACATTTGAGTTCCAAACCATATGCCATTAGGTGAATATCATTAGACCCTTAGATTTGCACATTAATTAAATCTTATGCTTCAATTCTTGAACATAAGAAAAGCCTTGTGCTACATTATATAATCAAAACCATAGGTGTAGAGATCAACCATTTATCTTTGTAACCAAGATTAACCATAATGGAATCAATACCTACTTAGAAACTTTCAAATATAATGATAGTATTAACCTTAATAAGGGGGGGGGGGGGTTATAATAAAAATTATAAAACCCTAATACATTGGAGCTCACATAAAATCATGTGTAAGTGACCAATTCTTCAAATATGAAGCCAAGCCCTAGTAATAACTCCAAAAACACTTGGAGTAGAAATTATCAACTCTAATCATTAAAAAAAGGAGTTGCATTCTAAATGAAAAAGAAACTTAAAAAGAACACCTATATTCATACTTAATTGATATTTTGAATAAGTCCCATTGTATGGAATATACTCAAATATAAAATAGTTGTTCCAATGTAACCATGTGCTTTTTATGGAACCATGGAATGTGTTGACATGGTGGAGGTTCCATTGCAATGGGTTTATATCCATCTAGGATTAAACAACAAATGTTGTCCAGTGATTCTTGTGCCGTAAAACTCGTGTTAACCATAAGATCTGGAGTGGGACGGAGTAGTCAATCGTATTTCCACCTCTTGTACATCAATGGATGCGCTTACTGTAGTCACTTGAATCCCGATGGACAAGAGGAGTGGTTGGGGAGCCCTAAGTCCCCACGGTAATGCGGTCTATGATGGGTTGCATCTACCGACGAAGGAGTTTATGGTAGTTAGCCCAGAACTGTTGTCGTGGCCGGGGGCCATCCTTAATTGGTATAAGTACACCGGCGAGGACCCAGGGTTGGGGATTGCAACAAAGGGTGGGTGTGCGAGGTAGCGGAGGAATATGATTGGCTAAAACCTTATACCGGGCCTCACACCAAAGGAAGTGTGGACGGGTTGCGCGCCCGGTTGACACCATGGTTAAAATCTCTTATGGGTAAAGCAACACACCTCTGCAGAGTGTAATGAATCGTGACCTGTCACTCCCTGTTCCGGGTTATGGAACTGCGAACGCTGCCGGAAAGGAACTCCATGAAGTTCTAGTAAACCGGTGAAGGCTGACGGACATAGTTCTTCTGAATAAAATCAACCTTTTGAAGAAATGGTTATAAAAACCTGCATTGGTATTAGACTTTCTGGTCTAATGCTGTAGCTAGTGCATTAAACACCTCTTTCCTATAATAAACTTGTTGAGTACGCTCGTACTCATCCCAGTCTTAAATCCCCTGCTTAGATATGGAGGCATCGAAGGAGGATCTACAGTGCACCTCGAAGGCCGAGGAGTCAACAACTAATTCAAAGGACAGGACCATGTCAGAAAAGTCAAATACCACATCCAACAAGGAGAAAACCTAGATTAGCAATAGAAGGGAACTAGCTTCCTAAACCTAGCTCCTATTTAGCTAGAATCTATTCATAGCCTCTATAGCTACTCAAAATCCTCTACAAGTAGAGTTCGTGATAAGATTAGACTACGAGTCGTTCTTCTGGAGTTTATTTGCAGTCTTACCTCATTGTTAAGTAGGAGGCTATGTTGATCTTATGTAAAGAGTCAATATTGTAATTCTATAGACATGCCTTGGACCCGCATATGTTCCTGTTGTACCACTCTGAGCGATGTAATACTAGTGGAACAGTGTTTCATTGGTGTATTGTCAGACTTGCATACTACACATGCAGTGGTATGTTGGGTCACCACACCCATTTCATCGAACACCTCGCGGGCGGGGGGCAATCCAATGCCTCCGTAGGGACCTGCAGGCAATGGCCTTCCTGGTCGACTTGCTGCCTGAAAGCACGGTGCACGAGAGCTCACCTCTAGCGGCAATGGTGAAGATGATGCGGCGGGAGGTCTCGCGATGGCGAGAAGACAACAACGTCGGCGGCGGCGTCCTCCGACGCTGCAACGAGTCCGCGAAAGCACATGCGAAAGCGTTGGGCCGCTTCCTATGCTGCTGCACCGCTTGTCGACGTCTCGACGTCGGTGGCCGACTTCCACAGCGGTCGCAAACCATCGGTCCTGGAGTGGCGGCGGAGCGGGGGGAAGATGTGTGCGAGGGGGCTGTGTTTTGGGAGGCAGGCAGACAAATCAGGGGAGGACAAGAGAGGACGCCAGAGGCCAGCCCCTGGTGTCCATGACCACGCAAACGAGGTCCAAATTTAAGCCAACTTTGGACCGTTCGGAATACCGCGACCATCTGTGTTAGTATGACTGAAGGACTTGGATGCCTGGATGTTGGAAAACAAAAGAGAGAGTGGTCCATCTTTCAGGGTGGTGAAACCATACTTTTCTGTCGGACGTTTTAATCCGAGCAGCAACGTGTAGACTGTTTGGATCTGTTTGTAGCTTTGTACTAGTTGCAATGAACAGGAATATAGCAATTAGGGAGGACTAGCTACCCATGTACTGTATTCAAAGTGCAAAATACAAATCTGAAGAAATGTTGAAGGTAGGGACGATTTGGCCAGAAATAGCTAGTGGAACATGGCCGTTTATTTAAAACTTGAAAAAAGTAATTATTTAAAAGTTCTTAAAAATTGAAAATAAAATATTGCACGTACATATTATCTTGATATTTACTTGTGCCGATCCTCAAGAAAAAATACGATAGAATGTGACATACATAAAACTGACAAAATGTGCAGATGACACTATTATGGTTGGATTTATACCTTTTAAAGAAATGCAAATTTCAATCTTCTCTATTTTGTGTAGGCAACATATGATCGTATTTTCAGTTGAGAATTAGCACAAGTATCAAGATAACATGTAAATACAAAAAGTTATTTCAAATTTCTCCTTAATTATGCCCACCAAATATGTGTGGCGATTCGATGGGCTAGCGTAGGTCTGACCACATGGCGGGAAGATGCAGAGGATGGTTTGGAGTGTGCGAGTGAAAGTGGAACCACACGGGAGCGAGCGAGGTAAACCGCCTCCCGCCAAAACCTGGCCCAAAAGAGAGAATGCCAAAGGCAGCTATAGGGTGATGGCGTGCACGCGGGTGTAGTTTCACTGTTGGTCGATTCTCTCCTTTTCACTTTGCCCAATCAGATCCACCGTGTGTGTGTGCGCGCGCGGTAAAAGAATAAAGTCCGGCTTTTGTCGGCACAGTAAAAAGAGAGGGCTAGCCCTAGGAAGAGTAAAAAGAGAGGACTAGACTGAAACCCAGAGAGGGAGGAAATTGCACAAACCACCACCTTTTGCTGTCTTTGTTGCGCAAAACACCACCTTTACATGTTTGTTGCAGAGATCACCACCTTTTGGTGTAATGTGTTGCACAGAGGTCCAAATCTGATATTGGAGTCAAATTAAGCTAATTAACTTCAAATTTGACAGCTGGCCCCATAAAACGAGATGATGTGGCGACCACTATGTCATCTAGTGTGTTTTCAAACTTTTTTTAAAAAGAAAATCCAATAATTAAAACAATATTAAAGAATAATTCTAGGAAAGTTTGAAACGAATCTAACATGCCTTCTGAAATTTGTATCGCATTTTTAGATTCGGTCAACATTAGATGAAATTTTAAAAAAAACAATGTAAATATTCTAGCAATTAAAACAATATGACCTGAATAATTTGAAAAATAATGACATAATTCAGAGAAGTAAATCAGGGAGAAGATGAAGTTAAAGGTCCTTCATATTCACATATC
This sequence comes from Lolium rigidum, assembly GCF_022539505.1. Classification (NCBI taxonomy): domain Eukaryota; kingdom Viridiplantae; phylum Streptophyta; class Magnoliopsida; order Poales; family Poaceae; genus Lolium; species Lolium rigidum. The sequence continues at coordinate 141,764,056 of NC_061512.1, forward strand.
TAGAGTCAGACGATAGCGTTTGAACCTAATTATTGATGCTAGCTTTTCAACAATGACTTTTTGGCTCATAGGTGCATTTGCACCTATTAGAAAAAATATAAAAGAACATATTTTTAAAATGTTTAAAAATTCTAAAAAAAATATTCGCGTGTACATCCAGGCATCCTATGTTGGCCCATAAAAGTTTCGTTATGAAAGAAAATTTTTGTGTTCCTTGTAAAAAAAAAGACAAATTGCGACACTATATTTTCATTAGAGACAAGACACTTTTTTATCTTTTTTACCCAAGTCACAACAAATCTTTTTTATCTTTTTTACCCAAGTCAAACTTTCCCAGAATTATTCTTTAATATTGTTTTAATTATTAGAATTCCTTTTTTTAAGTTTTTTGAAAACACATAGTGGACACCACATCATCTCTGTTCTATGGGGCCAGCTGTCAAATTTGAAGTTAATTAGCTTAATTTGACTCCAATATCAGATTTGGACCTCTGTGCAACACATTACATCAAAAGGTGGTGATCTCTGCAACAAACATGTAAATGTGGTGTTTTGCGCAACAAAGACAGCAAAAGGTGGTGATTTGTGCAATTTCCTCCCCAGAGAGGCCACAACCAGTAAACGGGGCAGAGAAAAGCGCATTCGTGCTCGCAAAATGCATCTTTCAAAGGAGGCGGCCACCCCTTTCCCACTCGGTCGCTGTCCCTCGATCTCACTCTTGCCGAGCAGCAGCTGCACCAAGCTAGTCCTTGCACTCTTTCTTTCCCGACTTTTCTTACAAATGCAAAGTGACCGGTGTTAATGACATTATCAGTTTCTGATATTAGGGCATCTCCAGTGGCGCTACGCATTTTAGTGTCCGCGCCCGTTCGTTTGCGTCGCGCAGCGGACGCTGAAATGACCGTTTTCGTCCGCGTGTCCGTTTGCGTCTGGGGTTGGCTCCAGCGGCCCGACGCATTTTTTTTTCTCTTTTTCATTTCAACATACTTCCAAATATTACAAATTGGAAGATTATTTTACACAAACTAATACATAGTTTGGAACATGGTTTACACAAACTAATACATAGTTTGTACCATGGTGGACACAAATATAAATATTTTAAAAATAGAAACCAGTTGTGTTGATTTCCGTATGTTCGCTGCCAAGAAAGAACATTCGAGTGCACACCAGTCACCCAAACCGGAAAATCCAGCGGGAGGATTGACGGTGCCCTTGTTGGTTCTACCGATGAGGCGAACAGACAGAAACCTTCCACTACTGGCTTCGTCTGGCCGTAGCCAGATTTGCTGCAAAGAAAGAACACTCTACGTTCTAACTGTCGGAGTCCGACTCGGATTCGCCGGTGTGGTAGTGCCTGCGGCAGACCGTGTCGTTGAAGACCTTGACGACCATCTCACCGTCTCCCTCGTAGAGGAAGGTGAGCTGGCAGCCGGGCTCGAGCGCCAGGTCAAGGGCGAACTTGCCCCACCCGGTGTGCAAGTACATCTTGCCCTGCCCGTCGAACAGGACCTCCACGGCCCAGCGGCAGAGTTGCGGCTGGCCTCCCGTAGCTGCAAATGCGCCGGCTCGACGCCGTCGACGAACTCGGCGAACTTGTCCGGGAGACGCTTGATGCCGAGCGGGTCGTCGTCGATACGGAGGAGGAACTCGAGCGGCCGTCCCTCCACGTCGGAGGAAGACGAAGAGGGCGCAGGCGACGGCGAGCGTGGGGTCGTAGCTGCTCCACCACGGCGGCCCCCGCCCGTCCCCGGGGCCGTCCAGGGCCGCGGCCTCGACCGCCTCGCCGGCCACCGGGACCCGCCATGGTCTTCCTCGCGGGGCCGGCCGCGTCGCAGGAACACCTAGGCGGCGGAACGCTGGAGCTTTGTGGCGGCTAGGGTTTCTATGGAGGGAGTGGATGAGGAAGAAGAAGGCGCGGCCCCTTTATATAGGCCGGAGGCATGCGGTGGCCGCGGGACGCATGGCGACGCCATTAACGTGGTTGGCGGAGGTGGGCTGCGGCCGCTCGGCAGCCGAGGCATTGCCATTAACGTGGCGCAGACTGCCGAAGCGACGCAGCGGTGCCAGTCGCAGGCGCGTTTGAGAAGAGGCATCGACGCAGGGCGCCGCCGGGCGGGCCCGACGAAACGTCCGCCGGATACGACCGGACACTTTCGGCGTCCGCGCGCGTGTCCGCGGAGACGCATCCGAGGCGCATATTTGGGCCAGGTTTGCGTCTCCGCGGACGGCCCGGTCACTTTGCGTCGCCCCGCTGGAGAGGGTGCCAGACGCATTTCCGGTCACGGCGGACGAAAACGACCATTTGCGTCGCGCCGCTGGAGATGCCCTTACTAGTTGGGTGTTTATGTTTCCTCCTAGTATTAGAGGTTTAGTGGCTACCGGTGTTGTTGCGGTAATGTGGGCTTTATGAAAAGCTAGAAATGTTACTTGTTTTGGTAATATCTTTATGTATCATCCGACTAGTGTAATTTCTCAAACGTCTTATTGGATGGATTCGTGGGTTATTATTCAGATCAAAAGTAGATGAGGCTTGCAACACAAAGGACCAAGAACGCATTTTTCCAGGGTGCATCCCTCTAGCTGCAGGTAGATCCACCGGTGGTTGCTTGTAGTAGCTGAAATCTTCAGTAAAAAAGAAGGGTTGCGCACCAATGGTGCTTAGATTTGACAGGTAAATTGTGTGCGAAGAGAAAAAAAAGAAGAATAAGAAGAGTAAATATAAGAAGAGCATCATTATGGAAGGACCTTGACGAAGAGCATGATGATGGACGCAGTGTGTTGTTTTAGTTGTGAAGTGGCACCAGGTGGCTAGCAAAAATGGACGTTTTTATGTTTTCTTTACGTTGCCTGGAGGTAGAAGTTCCAGTCGTGAGCTAGGTCTGTCTTCAGAAAGTCTAGAAGAGTGTTCTTAAGGTGTGGTTTTTTTTTGAGGAGCTGTAAATCTCTAATGATGATGTTTATTTAGTTTCATTCCCACTAATGATGTCAGGGGCCATGCCCCTTAATTCAAAATAAAAACTGTGAAAAAGTGATACATGACAGTTTTTGCTACAGGGGATGGCGGGAATTGTCTCTTCGCCAGAACGCCACCTTATGGCAGGAAGTGCTTTTTCACCAGCCACACCGCCTCACCTTCATCTGCTCTAGCCGCGTCATGTCACGTCCTCCATCTGCTTCGAGTCGCGGGATATATTTCCCTCCACCCACTTAGGGATCCTTTGATTCATAGGATAGATAAATCATAGTAATAAAAAAAACATACGATTCATATGTCATTCCTAGTTAAATTCCATGGGAAGATAAGTTCTTGTTTATTGTATGAACGAATTTGTTATGAGGTATGACCTAATGTTGTTTCTTAGGATTTGCATTACAAAATTTCTATATGATTAGTTTCTATATATAGAATATGTTCACGTGAATCAAACAACTAATGCAGAAAAATTCCCATAGAAAGTAAATCCTAAAGTTCCTACATAAATACTATGAATCAATGTAGCCCTTAATCGGATGATACTCGTCACGTTTTCAACTTTCTGTTAGGAGATTGAGGATTCATAGATTATTTCAGGAAAAGCGTAGAGTTTCTGTTCCTAAAAATATATACTGCAATACCGTATGATACACATAATAATTTAAGTAAAGAAAATCAGAAGAAAAATTCAGCCAATCCACCTGACGGCGCTAAACTTTGCTCTGTCCTTTCTTTATGTTAAATTCATGTACCTTTCTTTCCTACATTTCAAACCCTCACAAAGGAGGAATTCCTGATAGTATTTCACTTGCATTTCTACCAAGAATTCCAATTCTTTAGTTGGAGATCCTAGAACAAACAAGGGCTGATATTTTTGCCAATCTATTTTGGGAGGGGTAATTTTGACATTAACCATGTGCAGCAGGTATTATGTTTGTAAAAAATCCTGTTCCCAAGCAAGACACGAATTCCGAGAAGCAGAGGAGGGAGGCAGAGCACTACCGACTACCGTACCGTCAGCAGCTAGATAGCTGTATCCTGTAGCAGAGTGCAGAGCAGAATCATCACTCCTCTCCTCTACTCTGCCCGTGAACCCTCTGCTCACCTCAGCTCGGCACAAAGAGCCACACGAATAGAGAGAGCTCCTCCTCCTACCCAAACCTCCTCTAAACCCACGCCCACCGTGTTCCGCGCCGGCGGCCGGAGGAGCAACCAACCCGCCAATGCCGCCGTCTCTCCCCTTCTTCTCCCTCCTATTTCTCCTCCTGCTCCTCACAGCTTCCACTGCCCACCTCCAAACCAGCCGCCGGCTCCTCCAATCCACCCTGCCCCCACCACCACCACCGCCACCGCCGCACCACCACCACCACCACACCCCGCGCTCCCCACCACCATCACCGCCGCAGCTCAACCCGGCGCCGCCAGCACCTACTACTCCACCAAAGCAGGCGCCGGCTGTCACCATACCTCCGGCATCGGCGCCGCCACCGACTCCAACCCCCACCACTCCCATCCCCACTCCCACCACCCCGCCGCCGCCGCCGACGCCCACCTCCACCGCCACGCCCACCCCGGACGCCTACCCCTTCACCAACTACCCCTTCTTCCCCACCTCCTCGCCCCCTCCCCCCCTCCCGGAGCAGCCCTCGCCCGACGCATCCCGCACCTTCCCGGCCAACATCACCAACCTCGTCGCCCCCAACTCCCCGACCCCCTCCGGACCCCCGCGCCGCTTCCCGCTCTTCCAGGCGCTCCTCCTCGCCTTCCTCTCCCTCTTCCTCCTCCTCCTCTCGATCCTCCTCTCCGTGCTCCTCTTCCGCCGCATCCGCCCCGCCCACCACGCCCCAGCCCCCTCCCCCTCCGCCGCCTCCTCCTCCCGCCGTGACAACCACGGCGACGACGCCGAACAAGGCGACGACGACGACGAGGGCCGCAGCCTGAAACCCCCGCCCATGCCGACCTCCTCCACCAACCCCAGCACCGAGTTCCTCTACCTCGGCACGCTCGCCTCCTCCGCCACGCCACCGCCCCCATCCACCCACCTCCGCCCGGGCTCCCCCGAGCTCCGCCCGCTCCCGCCGCTGCCCCGCACCGGCCCGCCCTCCGGCGAGTTCTTCGCCCCCCGCGCCGCCGCCAACCCGTCCTCCTCCTCCTCCTCCTGGCTCTCCCCCTCCTCGCCCTCCGCCTCCTCCCCGACGCTCGGCTCCAGCCCCTCCCACATCCATGCCACCCGCCCGCCCTCCATCCCGCAGCCCCGCGGCAGGGCCCCCAACCCCTCGCCCCCCAAGCGACGCCCTTCCCCACCGCCGTCACCGCCGCACCACTCCTGGAACCCCTTCGCGCCCGCTCCGCCGCCGCCGCGAGCTGCCCCCTCCTCCTCCTCCGACGGCGCCGAGTCCTACACCACGGAAATGCGCAAGTCACGGCCGCTCCACTCCGACAAGCTCAGGCCCGGGTCTTTGCAGTAAGCACGCACGCCGCATTCTCCGTTTCCTGCTCCACTTGTCATTTGCGTTTGGGTCTGAACTGCGTCTCGGCGGTTGCAGCATGAAGGACGAGATGATCCAGCTCTACCTCAACAACTCGGCGGCGGCGGTGGTGGCCAGGGAGGTGTGCTTGCTCGGCGCCCCGAGGTGTCGCGGCATTGGGATGGTGCTGGCCGCGTTGGGTGTCTCTCAGGAGCAAGTGCGTGATGCCCTCTTGGAAGGTAATGGATGGCTTGCCCTACCCTACAATACAATCTTCACTTCAGTTCTGTTAGTGATGTTTGTCAAAGATGTGATCTTTGACCAATTGTACTGCTGTGTACTTGTGGTTGTGGGAATGTGGGGAACCTGGGAATTTATGTGCTAGTGATCATGGCTGGAGCAGTACATGGTGCGTTATCAATGATTAGCTTGTGATCTTTAACTCATCCACCTACTGTTCTAATAGGGGAGAAGTTGCTTGCATTCTATTGGTTTAGAGCAAATTCTGCTCTCAGAGTGAAAAAATGTACTGTAACTTTTTTCTCTGAGAAGCATTTGGGTTCAGACTTCAGACATCAGAACATGCTTTCTAAGTGCTTACGTGTTGTGGTTAGCAGGGTTGTAGATGGATAGTTGGCTTGTTGCCACACAAAGTCATCACTGTCTTGTGGTCATCTAATCTTTTCAATTGTTTCAGCCGAGTGCATATTTTGTTCTCAAGAGTACAAAATGTAACTCTTTTCTCTAAGAAGCATTTAGGTTCAGACCAAGCATTTGCTTATCTCAGAACATGCTCTGCAAATGCCTGCATGCTGTGGTTAGCATGGTACTAGAGTTGGTCAACCTGTGGATTGCGCCATGGAGTTAACACAAATTCCCATATCTTGTTGTCAGATGATCACTTTGTTTGTTGGGTTGGACAGACTTTGGAGCTATGCTTTATCTGTGTTAACCAAATATTTAAACAGTACTAGTCATTCTTTTGCAGCGTTTTCATGTTATATTTGTGGGTACATTGAAAATTCTCCATTCACAGTTTACATTTTTGGTTTATGCAAAGCATTTCATTCAAGGTGTAGCTATCAATATATTACACACCATAGCTAAGTGCATAGATGCTGCGGTTAGCAGGGTTGATCTTGTTGCCATGGAGTGAACACAATTCCTCTCCTTGTCTTGTTGCCAGCTTATCACTTCATTTGCTGGATCTGCACATGCTTTAGAGCCATGCTTTATCTGTGTTTGTCACATACTTGAACAGTACTATTCATTCTTCTCCAGTATTGTTATATGTCTTATTGGTGATTGTATTGAAAATGCTTCAGTGAAAGTTCCACATATCTGTTTACACAACTTTCCTCTCAAGCTGTAGCTCTATATATTTTACATGCCATAGCTAATTGGTTCTTGCAGTTGATTAGCTCTTTTCTCAGTCTTTAATGCTACCTTTTGATTATTAACTCTAGATGCTACTGTTTCTGTTTCTGAGTACAGGCAATGCACATGGTTTGGGAGTAGAAGCGCTGCGGATGCTTACTCAGTTGGTTCCCACCAACGAGGAAGAGCTTAAGCTGAGATATTTCAAGGATGATCCACCTGCCAAGCTTTGCAAAGTTGATGCATTTCTTAAGATAATCCTGGACGTACCGTTTGTATTCAAGAGGGTGGATGCTATGCTCTACGTCTCTAATTTTTATCTGGAGGTCAATCAACTGAGGATGTCCTATGCTACACTCGAGGTAATAAAGTTCGAAGACCTGATAACTCTGTATAGAAAGTTTTTTATTTGGCTTCTTTGGAAACGGAACACCGGCTTCACTAGCTCATATTGCTTCGGATCTTCAAGCATAGAATCTTCTATAGATGTTGCTGCATTTTCTGGACTCTTACGCAAGTTATTTCGTTTATCCAGGCAGCCTGCCAGGAGCTGAGGAGCAGCAGGCTATTCCACAGGGTTCTCGGGGCTGTTCTGAACTTTGGCAACCTGATGAGCATCAACACAGGCTCCCCAAACTCACATGGCTTGGAGCCCAACACGCTTCTGAAGATCGTCGACGTCAAAGGAGCTGACGGGAAGGCCGCACTGCTTCATTTCATTGTCCAGGAAATTGTGAAGCCTGAAGGACACAACAGTCTGAACACGATGCACTCAGCAGGGTCAGCGGCATGCAAAACGAACGCCGGCACTCTGCCGTACGGCGTCGATTGCAGGAAGCATGGTCTTCAGGTCGTCGCCACACTCGCCGCTGAGCTGACCAGCACCAAGAAGGCGGCGTCCATCGATGTACCGACCCTCAGCAGGACCGTGTCGGAGCTTGGGGCTGGCCTCGGGAAGATCCACGACGTGCTGCGGCTGAACAGCATGGCCACTTCGACGGAGAGCGCCCGTCGGTTCCACGAAGTGATGGGCACGTTCCTGAGGCAGGCGGAGGAGGAGATCCTCGAGCTGCAGGCCCAAGAGAGCGTGTGCCTGTCGTCGGTGAAGGAGATGGCCGAGTACTTCCACGGCGATGGTTCAGCCAGCAGTGACGAGGCTCGCATGTTCAGGGTCTTTGCGGGCATCAGGGAATTCGTCGCCATGCTGGACAGGATCTGTAGAGAGGCTGGTGAGATCAACGACGGTGGTCGTGTGGGTTCGACACAGACAGCGAGCTGGATGGCGCCCATGGGGATGACGATGGCGACGCCTTGAGCAACTGATGGCTGTCATGCCGAAATGGTGTCATCTTTCCCTGGGTACGGGGTTTCATCTTTCAGAATTATTATTATGTTTGTAGCTGTTACTTAGTGTAAATGAGGACGCAGCTAAGGATGCTGGACACGCTGGCTTGTATAAAGAATACAGATGCTTAAGTTACTACATGATCGAATCACCTCCAAACCAAACGCACTTGCTCGCGTCCCGTGTGTTCATCGTATCGTCGCGTGTCTTGCTCCTGAACAGGTACCTGCGCGCGCGCGGCGTAAACCGTAAAGTCAACGGTTCTATCGCTGCGATCAATCAATTAATTTGGTGTGGAATCGGAAAGAGGGTAATCCTCCGGAGGATATTTCCCTCCTAGCCTCCTAATCCACAGCGTGACATGTGTCCAATTTTTCTCAGAGAAGAGTGGCCTTTGCTACTATAACAACGTCGGTGCTACTGCCAGTTTTTCGAAAAAAAAGAAAAAAAAAAAGCAGAAACACAACAATGAAACAAAATCTCATGCAACATTGATTTTTTCAGGGAAAGCATGTGGGGTGGAGACGACAACAAGGCGTAGCCGATCCCAGATGCACTGGAGAAGAAAGACATCGACGCCCCAGATTGCCAACACCAGCTCTACGTGGGATGTACACTTTGGTGTTTCACAGGTGCTATTGGCATATGAAACTGATGTCAATCAGTGACTCTCAGTGTATGAACTAACAAGAAAGAAAACTCTTGCATCATCATTGTACTTCATAAGCTACTTTTGACTGTATGAAAAATATACCCTCTAGATGCAATCTTCCCTCTATAGTAATTTATTTTCATAAAATATATTCATTAGCGAGTAGTCCTGTCATTAGTTTTAAGTTTTGCGAACATCAGTATCAACCCACGGGCGCGGGCGTGCGCCGCGCCAACACTTCCTAGTGTACCTAAAGTATGAACGATGTTGATGCACTAAGAGTTGTCTCCTTGCCAAAAACGGTGAGGCTGGAAGGAGAGTCGGAGAGTTGCCATCTTGCTCAAACATGGGTGGCCACGTTTCGTGAAAGTCAGAGGAGATGATGAGCAGCATAGCTCCCTAGTCTAGAGTACCAAATTTGTGCAGACTAACAAGATTAAAACACATGGAAGATGAGAGCTACTACCTCCATCCCAAGGAGGCGCATGCGTATTTTAAGATGAACTTTGACCATAAAAATTGAGCAACAAAATCTTGGTTATATTATATGTAATTTGTATTGTTGGATTCGTATTGAAAAACACTTTCTAATGATGTTAATTTTATACAAACAATCTTTATATATTTAAAGTAATACTTAGTCAAACGAAAAGCACGTAAAACGAGGGCGCCTTATTCTTTGAATCAGAGGTAGTAGTAATCATGGCGCAAATTGTCCTTTGGTTTCTAAGGGCATCTCCAGCGGCGCGACGCAGATGGTCGCTCAGCGACCGTTTTCGTCCGCCGTGACCGGAAATGCGTTTGGGGCCTGCTCCAGCGGGGCGACGCAAAGTAACCAGGCCATCCGCGGAGACGCAAACCTGGCCCAAATATGCGCCAGGTTTGCGTCTCCGCGGATGCTCGGCGGTCGCGCGAAGCGTCCTCCATTTCTTACCCGGTCCCGCATGTTAGGGACAGCGAAATCGACCGCTTCGATTTGCTTCTTTTTCCCCGTCTTTGCTACCTAGTGCGACGCCACCACCCCAACCCCACCCGCCGCCGTCCCGCCGCAGCACCGCAGAAGTCGCCGTCGGCTCCGTTCTCGCCGCGCGGGAGAGCAGGGTCGTACTCGGGCTTGGCTCCGCCGCGTACCTGCCGGCTTTTTTCGGGCGAAACGCTCCCGGTTGCGCCGCCCTTCCACGCCGCCCACGACCTCTTCGGTCAATTGCGTCGGTAGATTTCTTACTCGTGTTTTCGGCGCTATTGTGCGCGGCCATTGATCCGCAGTTTGTACCCACGCAGATGGACATAGATGTTGGACAAGTTCCGTGCGGAGGTCGTCGACTCCTCTTCCGACGAGGAGTCCGATGAGTCGACGCAGACATTGGCAACTACTGCGGCCTCCATGATCCACGAGTTCACCTCTAACCCGGGGCCGCAGCACCGGGGCTCTGTGAAGGGGCGCTCCAAAACCTGCTGCGCAACAGAGTGAAAGGGCAGGCCCGCCTCCACAAGGACTACTTCCACCTCACCAATCCGATCTTCCCGGAAAAAATGTTCCGGCGCTGATACAGGATGTCAAGGGACCTGTTCTTGGTCATTCTACGGGGCGTCAGAAACTACGACCCCTACTTCCAATGCAGGCCCGATGCAACAGGTGCGCTAGGCTTCACCTCCTACCAAAAATGCTCTGCGGCTATTCGCATGCTCTCATATGGAATGACTCCGGATATATTCGATGAGTATCTTCGAATGGGTGAGAGCACCTGCCTTGAGGCCATGTACAGGTTTTGCCGAGCCGTGATTGCCATGTTCGGAGAGCATTACTATAGGGAGCCAACTGTTGAGGATACAAGGCGGCTCCTGTCTATCAACGAGTCTAGAGGGTTCCCAGGAATGATTGGCAGCATAGATTGCATGCACTGGGAGTGGAAAATTGTCCATTTGAATGGTAGGGTGCGTACAACGAGCATGAGGAGGGAAAAAATGTCATTCTTGAAGCTGTCATATCTCAAGATTTATAGATTTGGCATTCGTTCTTTGGCATGACCGGTTCCAACAATGACATCAATGTGTTGCACCGATCACCGGTTTTCAACAGGCTCATGCAAGGCAAAGCTCCCCGGGTGAGCTATGAGATCACGAAAATGCATATGACAAGCCATATTATCTTGCTGATGGCATCTACCCTGATTGGGCCACATTGGTAAAGACTGTCCGTAATCCAAACTCCGAGAAGACGAGGAGGTTTGCCAAGATGCAAGAGGCTTGCAGGAAAGATGTGGAGCGCGGATTTGGTGTGCTCCAAGCTCGGTGGGTAATTGTCCGTCACCCGGCAAGAACATGGTCCCTGAAGATCATGCATGAGGTAATGACATGCTGCGTGATCATGCACAACATGATCGTTGAGAACGAGCATCCTGATGGCCGCAATGAGAACCACTGGGACTTTCAAGGTGAGCTAGTTGCGCCACTCCATGGGGCTTCATCTTGGCAGGAGTATCTAAATATCAATGTAGAAATCACTGACGAGAACGTGTGCAAACGGCTACGGATGGATCTGATTGAGCATCAGTGGACATTGGCTGGCGGCTGGCCATGAAGATCATGCCTAGAGAAATACTATCTTATTTTCATGTAGACTGTTAAAAATTTAAATGTAATAACTATGATTTCGTTGATTTCCTTATTTTGTTGTTTGGAAACTTCATAAATTGATGCAAACGCGGTAATGCGTCGGGCCGCAGGAGCCACCCCCAGGTGCAAACGGACGCGCGGACAAAAACGGTCTGTCTCGCGTCCGCCGCGCGACGCAAACGGATATTTCGGAAATGCGTCGCGCCGCTGGAGATGCCCTAAGAGCAAAAACAATAGTGTAGCCAACAACCGTCCATAGTGGTTTGCCATGTTATCTACAGTTAATTTCTAGCCACCATATACAAGAGTTGACTCTAAAACTGTATTGATTATCAAAATATGACTCAGATTTCACTCTCACAAAATGTCTAGAAGCACATGCTAGTTCACTTACCTTCTCTCTCATATTCTCACTCCTCCAACTAAATCAAGATATACTATTTTCGGAAATAACTTTGTACACGCAAGTATGGGTGAGGAAGTAATCTGTACCATCCAGAATAACATGCTGCTTTGAGATCCGGAGAAATAAATGGAGGAGAAATTAATTTGCATACATTTCTCACCTTGCCTTTCCCCGGCGTTTACTCCGCGCGACACGGAGAATCTTGGCTCGGACCAGAAAGCTGAGGGATGGCCGCGGTCGCCTGTCACAGTGTCACCTGTCATCTCTCCCCAACAATCCACACTCGCCCGGGTGCTGTGTCTCTCGCCCTCTCCGCTCAATTTTCTTTCTGGCTCACAACCGATCCTCAATCTCCTCCACATTTTGACCAGTCTCCTCCACGCGCCCCATTCCTTCTCCTCTCTCCCCGATCTTCCTAACGGCGGCGAGCTTGGCGTGGAGGTGGAGCCGCGTGCTCGGGCGCGCTCCCGCAGGAATGGCTGGAGTTGGCGACCGTGCCGCCGTCTCGCGTGCGCGGCGCGAGTGCCCCGCCCACCTCCGCCAACAGTAATGATGTGGATACTCAATGAGCTGGCGTCGCCTTACGAGGATGTGGAGAAGAAGCTAGCGTCCTACTTCATGCAGGGCCTCTTCGCGCGGCTCACGGCGTCCGGCCGGACGCTGCGCACGCTCGTGACGGCCACCTACAGGACACATCCTTCGACTCCACGCGTCGCACGGTTCCAGGAGCTCAGCACCTCAGCCCATGGTCGTCGTTCGGGCACGGAGCAATACTAGAATCCTTGCCGGAGGCCGCCATGGCTTCGTCGGAGCCGCAGAGGTTTCACATCCTCGACCTGAGCAACACCTTGTGCACGCAGTGGCCGACGCTACTCGAGGCGCTTGCCACGCGGTCCGCCGACGACACGCCGCACATGTCGATCACCACCGTCGTGTCAGCCGCGCCGTCCACCCCGACATCCGCCGTGCAGCGCGTGATGTCGCGCGCCTCCACCGGCTGCCGCGCGCGCCCGTGCTCGCCTAGGCTGTCGTGCACTTGGTCCCCCTCCTCCACCCCGCGTGCACGCACATCCTCCCACCGCCACTCTTTCCGCGGCGACTTGCGGCCACTGCTGGCCTCGTCCGATTCACTCATGTACTGTACCAGTTGAACCAATCTTGTTCATTCTTGTAGTAGTTCATCTTTTAGTAGTTGATCTGTCGAAATTTAGGCTACAATTGCTTGTGACAATTATTTGGGAAACACGAGAAATTATTAGTCGATTTCGATGACAAATGGGAGACCGAGGCGCCGGCGCACGTCGCCCGGGACGACTGTGACAGCTCCATGGATGCCCCCACTGCCAGATATAGCATCTCTCTCACCACCGGTTCAGCACCTAGCTACAACTCGCGTCGATCTGCGGAACCACAAGGTGTTGTTAATGCCTTTTTAGAGCTCGGTCGCTACAAAATCTGCTCAAGGCGGAGCTGGCACACCCCAGCGGCACGGCGGAGAGGTCAGGGGGCGGAGTAGATGCACAGTGGAGCAGCTCGTTACGCGAGCGGGCAAGTTCAACAGAGAGGAGTCAGGGCAGGTGGAGCAGTCCGACGGAGAGAACGGGGTGGAGTAGCTTCACCGCAAACCAGCCATGCCGGCGGCATAGCGGAGAGGACAGGAGGCGAAGCAGCTCGATTCGCGAGCGGGCAAGATCGACGAACCCCGGTGGAGTAGCTGCACCGCAGAGCAGCCGCGCCAGCAACACAACGGAGATGACAGGAGGTGGAGGCCCAGGTCTGGCAGCCCGACGGAGAGGACAGTGCAGCGGAGAATGTGAGAGGCAGAGCAACCGCGCCGGCCGAGCAGCCGCGTCAGCCAGAAGAAGGCGGCGCGAGCGGGCAAGAACTTGCCGGCGGAGTGAGAATTTATTGGAGAGATGAGAAGGAGAATGGCTACCGTGGCCCTCAGCTTTTTGATCTGCCACAAGATTCTCCATGTCGTGTGGAGTAAAGACCGGGAAAAAGGCGACGGAAAAAATATAGGCAAATTAATTTCTCCACGTCTTGTTTTCTCCGGATCTCAAAGCAGCATGTATTTTTGAACGGTACAGATTGCTTCCTCACCCGTACCTGCGTGTACAAAATCCACACTCATACTATTTTATCTTTTATAGCAACTGACTGAACTTTATTATACTTACTCTAAGTGGCGCATCAGCTAGCTTGCGTGAATGTTGGGCATTGATGCTTGTGGAGAGGAAATGTTTCAGCGGTATGCATGCAAGGTACTAAATGCCAGAATTAAAGTGAGAAAAATGTAGTGGGAATTAGAGGGGCCCGTGTGTGATTACTGCCAAAAGAACACACGCGTCTACCTGCTGAAAATAGGATAACGTGGTGCTTTTTTTTTTCCTGCGAACAATTATGCCATGCATGGCAGCAAAATAAAAAAAATCTGGTAGTGAAAAGTAAAGTGGATAACTGATGATGAGGTGGCACCAGATGAGGTGGATAGCTTGCATGTTAAAAGAAATCAACTTAGTGAGTTGCTCCTATTTAGATATTACAGATTTATTCAAAAAACTAATCAAATAATTTAAAACAAGCATACGTTACACTGACATCGTCAACCCACTAGTTTGGAGAGACCCGGGAGACCCGATCAGAGTCAAATTATCCCGCCCAATTGAAAAAAATGTAAGTTCAGTTCTACCACATCCACATCTCACTTCTACCACGGTTGGGATTGTGATAAAACCAGCGAAAACCATGGTAGATTAGTAGATACCACCAATCATGAGTCATGACTCGTGACCCATTTCACATCTACCATGAACCGGGCCGCATAGCTACCACAATTGGGTAGAACATGTGGTATAATTAGGATCGCTGGAACCGTCTCACATTCTCACACATCTACCACCAAGCCGGAAAAATAATGGTAGATGTAATTTTTCTGTTTACTGAGCCACGCCATGATAGTTGGGCATTTTTCTCTAGTGGAATGGTGTGGCGACTGAACGAAGGTGGCTCAGCGAGGATGAGGCAACACAAAACTGGACTAAGGGTTTTAGAGGTATTAGCATCTGGAGTATAACAACCTATCCACCTGAAGCAAATTCGTGTAAAACCTTATAAAATGGGGCTGAGTGAAACATAAACTTGTGCCGCTGTGAAAAATTGCCAAATGATCTTGGTGCAGACAAGTGGCAACATTCTTTTTTGTACAAACGCCTTTAGACATTTTGGCCTACCATAGGTGACCCTAGTGCAGCCTTACATACAGGTTCAACGAGAACCTGCTGATCTTGGCGAATCTTGCCTTGCTCCACATAGTGATCATACTAATACTTGCGAAAATGTCAATGCACATGCACATGAGGGTCTTCTCAAGAAAGGTGGCATTCTTCACATTGTTCTCCAGAAACTCTTGGGAAGAGCTATCAATCGCGGTGCTAGTGTTCTTGGTGCGACACCCACTACGAGTGAAAGGAACAACCTCCTCCTCACTAGAGGCACGAGCCACCGCAGAACCCTCTTCCTCCTCCTCATCATCATCATCAAAAGTGACGGTCTTCATATGGGGCTTGATGGGATTGTGCACAACCAACCGAGCAGGGACAAGTGGAGAGCCGATCTCTGCATGAACGATGAGCTTCTTCACATAGGGGGCGTACATGGGGGCATTATTATTCTTGTCAAGCATGCAAAGGTACAACTCCTTGTGAATGTAATCCATGACATCAAACTTCTTCATTGGCTTGCCAAATTCCTAGTTGAGGTAGATTTTGTGGGAGTAGTGCATGAGGTTGACTAATCAACCACGAAGATCATCCAAGTAGCCCGCTGTGGGGGCAATGCTCTCACGGAAGAGACAAAGGAGAATGTTGTAGAGTTGGCGCAAACCATGTGCCTTTCCCGCGGTGAAGTTGGAGGTGCCATATATAGGAGCGAGCTTATTCTTTGAGTACTCACGCCCTTCAATGTGGACCCGCTCGCCTCAAGGAATGTCATCACCACGGAACTCGTAGCCAAGGAGAACTCCAAGGGCTTGTTTGGATTGCTAGCAAACCATACCTTACCAACTGTTTGGTCATGACCGAAAGGTTGGTTCTTGTTTGGATAGTTGCCAAATTTTTGGCTTGCCAATGCTTCACTACCAACTCTAGTTCATTTTTAATCAATGTTGGCCAACTTGTGTTGGTTGTGCCAAAATATTGTCAAAGAGCCAATATTTTTGGTTGAGCTATTCCTTTCCCACAAGTTAGTCAACATTGGCTAAAAAATGAACTAGAGTTGGTAATGAAGCATTGGCAAGCAAAAAAAATTTGTCAACTATAAAAACAAGGGGTGTGTTTGGATTGTGCCTACACTTGACCTACTAATAATGCCCAAACGAATATCATAGTAATCATCTTGTCATGTATGGTCGATATTCTGTCAATTGCACAGCTGTAATTTGTTCACCAACATGTTATTTATCTTTATGGAGAGACACATCTAGTGAACTGTGGACTCGGTCCTTTTCTTTACACTGATAAATTCAACAACTGCAATCCTGCTCCGTTTATTTACTGCAAGCTCTGTTCTTTTTAATTACTGCAAATATCTCCTTCCACTCGATAATCCTTTGTGCTCAGCAAAACCGGTGAGATTGACAACCTTACTGTAAGTTGGGGCAAAGTATTTTGGTTGTGGTGTGTGCAGGTTCCACGTTGTTGCTGATGCCGGTAGTGCGCCCTGCCAATAGTCAGCTAGCAATACCTTCAGAAGTCACGCCTTTCTCCTACTGGTCGATTAAACCTTGGTTTCTTACTGAAGGAAAACTTCTGCTGTGCTCATCACACCTTCCTCTTGGGGTTCCCCAACTGTTTTCATCAAGCACAAGCCATCAGTCGTCGACAACGACGGTTTAGGGCGGCGGAGTAGCCAGACGGTGTCCAGGCGATGGGGGCGGTGACGGTTTGGAGGCTAGGGCATCGGGTTGGAAAGGAGCAACTGAACTTTTAGTCCCCACCTCGAGCCCTTATGCCCGAGTGTTGAAACCATCAAGACCGGAGTCTTCGGTGTGTTAACATTTGAGTCTCCAGACCACCGTAGTCTCCGGCCATCCGAAGCGAGAACACCATATTATGTGTATTTGGACATGTTTGTATAGGCAATGACAACGTCATCGACCTTGCCGTGGAGGCCGAGGTCAAGGCCAAGGATAAGTGCATCAGCTTCTCCTCCTCCTTCTAGGATGGCGAGGATGGCGACACCGACAATATTGAAGGTGCAAACAACGTCGCTTTGGACTGAAACGTGTTCAATATGCGCAATTAGTTAGGTTTAATTTAGTTTTACAAAGTTTCGTTCAAACTTTTACTCCCAAAAACGTTTGAATGAAATCCGTATTTTTTTTAATTTTAAATTGGTTTGGAGGGCGTGGTACTGGAAAGCCGTCCCAGTTGGGCAAAAGCCTTTGTCGGCGCCCCAAAACGCTCGTCGCCCAACTACGGGGCAGTTGGAGATGCTCGCCTCTCTGACATTGAACGCCTCTCTGACGACGTTGGTGGTGCGGGTGGCTGCACTGACTTCCACGCATAAATGTGCCTGCACTGCACGCCAGTACTTACGTGATGCAGATCACATGCCTTTCCACTTCGAACAGCAGCTGGCCTCTCCAGCTGAGCTGATGACTAACCCAACCCGGTACGGTACCCAGCCCGAACTAGCACTCCAACAACTAGCTACCAGTCTCTTTCTCTCGCCCCCTCTAAAAAAAAAACTAGCTACCAGTCTTCATTTCCCCTTTCTTCTCCCAAGCTCGCCCGCTCCTCTCAATCCCCTCCAGACGAATCGAGTGGAGAAGATCAAGATCGACCATGTCTGTCTCGCTACAAGTGACCAGATTCAAGCCAGGAGACATCTGTCCGCAACGGCCGGTACGTGCGCAGTACCCTCTAGCTCGGCCCGTCAATGGATCGAATTTGGCTAGCTAGTTTGCTTGCTTGTTTTCTTCCACAGATCTAGCTAGCTGAGCTTCGTGCCCGCCTCCGTCCTCCAGTATTACCACTCTTAATCCATGGCTCATTCAACCCTTGTGATTTGCCGTGAAAACAGATCGATACATCGATCGATCTGCTATCGAATTAAGCTTATCTGACTTTTCTTTTAGCAAACACTCGAAAAATAACGAAGCACTTCCCTTCAAACATGGTAGTTAAGCACCTACGGAGTAGTGTGTATCTTCTTGGTGAAGACAACATTTCGCCAAACAAAAGAGAAGATAGTAACCTTCTCTCTGTAGTGACCTCGTTTTTTTTTCTGTGGGAGTAGTGACCCCCGTGTTTGTTGATTTGATGTGCAGAGTGCGCCTGCCGCAGGCAGTTTTCTGGTTTTCCGGAGGAGGCCCCAGTGCACGCATGTACCTAGGTAGATGCTCTTTCAAATGTCAAGATGGTTGCCAAGAAACAGAAGCAACAGCTCAGAATTAGGGTTACCTACATATCTGCATACTGCTTTTCACAAGGTCAGTGTTTATTCTCTTACACCATCACATGCTAAATCTACTGTTTTGCATTTCCATTCATTCTTCCACGAAGCACCAATTACATTTGCTTCATTTTATACGCAAGTAGTACCGATTAATGCATCATTAGCTATGAGTAGTACATTTTTCTCTCTCGACCATGCACTCATATAAGGTTCGTTTGATTCAAAGTAATGCCATACAAATTTTCTAGGATTTTTGTTCTTAGGAATTTTTCCTATATGCACCATTTGATTCGTAGGATTGGAATCTTTAGGAATGTACATGTTTTTTTTCTATACGATTGCATTACACTATCTTTTTGAAGGGAAATTTTCATCCACTCGGACCTCATTTACAATTCATTTGTTTTTTCTGCGAGTCATACACTACTTGAAGAAGTATCATGTAGGCTCCAAATCATGTAGGATTCAACCGGGCATGATATTCTAATCATATTGTTTTCCTATTCCTATGTTCTAAAAAATCAAACGAATCAAACAAGCCCTAGTGATATTTTGTGTTAAAAGAGAGCATCAACACAAGGGAAAAGAATGAACTTAGCTAACATGTTCTGGTTAGACCTCTATCTTTTCGCGACCTATTTTTTCAAAGGAGGATATACCATTGGTCTCTGCATCGGCCTCCATGAAATTGTGTTCAATCATTCATTGGACTTTTTTTTTGAAATATTCTAGATTATCTTATTTAGGAAAGCAAGCTTGTTTAGTTTTCATAAAACAGGTATAATAATTGTACCTAAACATGGATGAAACTCTTAGGAAATCAACGACAAGATATCTTTATGGGTTAATTAGAAGAGTTATATAAGTATTTTTTTCGTGCAACCATACGACATATTATTTGAATCTTATACCTTGGACACTTTAAGTCTTATAAAAACATATGCATTAAGAGATTGGGAGGCTACATTTTAGGAGGTGCCTAGCTTTTTTTTTTGACATGAGGAGGTGCCTAGCTAGTTCATCCTCGTTTCCCTTGGGCAATGGGTATACCTAAAATGCTAGACAGGGTTTTTTTCACAAAGTTGTGCACAATCAGCAAACACAGCGTAGCACTTAGGACTTTGGAAACCTCCCGCAAGTCTGCAATTTGCACCTACGCGTGTAAGCAAAGCACCCGAGGCCGAGGGAGTTGGATCAGATTCCTGCATCTCTCTAACCTCGTCGCCAATTCCCCTTCCATTTGCGCGTATCCGCCCCCCTTGTGCTGGCTGCTGCGCCACCGTCCGCTGCTTTCCGGCTACCGCGATCTCCCCGCGCCCGTGGCGCCGCCGCCGCCGCCCCTCCTCCCCCGGCTGCCCCAGACTGCGGTCTCCCACGCCGTATCGCGGGCGCTCCCTGGTCGCGCACGGGCCACGGCTCGACCCGCCTAGCCCCAGATGCGACGTCGCGCCCACCGCTGCAACGCCTCGCGCCCTCGGTGGTACGTTTCTCTCTCCTCCTTCCATCTCCAGTCCGTCTCCATCTCTCAGACTGTAATTTTTGTTCTGCAGTAACATTCGCGATCCCACGTATCACGGGAATCCCAGATCTGAACTGAGATTTTGTTTTGTTGTGGATTAGGATCACATTTGAGTATGGCTGTTTTGGCCTTTTGACTGCCTGAACATTTTAAAACATATAATCTCGACGATGTAGTATGGATTTTAGCCCGTATGTTACAACACATTGTTGGATGTTGAGAATACAGGTTCCATGTTAAGAATTTATCTTAGCTGATGTAGTAAAACTCCATAAGTCCAAATCGAATATATATGGGTCAATATTTTTTATTCATTACCAAGTGTATTTACCATTGAAGCTTGTAGTAAACCCCCAAACCCCATAAGTAACCTTTCCTTTTTAACAAGTCTATTAGTACAAAGTTTTGTTTTGACGAGTCATGTCCCTCTGCATAACGGGTCGGAACTTGCATTCTGCTAAAGGTCTTAATTGTCCTTAAACTGCATCCTGTATAGATTCTCACATTCTTACAGAAATGAGCACATAGTTCTCACATGCACCTATTTATTGATGTTTATATTCTATGCTCAGTGTTTAGGTGTGGAACCTCAGAACATCGAGACG
Organism: Lolium rigidum; assembly: GCF_022539505.1. Classification (NCBI taxonomy): domain Eukaryota; kingdom Viridiplantae; phylum Streptophyta; class Magnoliopsida; order Poales; family Poaceae; genus Lolium; species Lolium rigidum. The sequence continues at coordinate 141,784,480 of NC_061512.1, forward strand.
GGACAACCAACCGTGTTGACACACATTCTCTGTAAGGTAACTACTCCCACATTTGATTGCACCAGCTACTGTCAACAAATTTTATTCATGAACGTCAATATGTATAATCAGTTAATCACAAAATTCAATAACTTGCAAAGGTGACTTCTTACAATCTGTTTGAAGTGGTATGTAGTGGTTGAAATCTTATTTACCATTTCTTACTTCAGTGAAAAATGCAATTAATCTGCTATTTACTGTTGATCTGATTTTGCCATTATTTTTGTGAATTATGCTTTTAGAGAATTTCATATGAAGTATGCAGTGGAAGTATAATCTTCTAGTTGTTCTTGGTACATTACTTTTAAGGTGACATTTGAAAGGAGAAGAACAATATATCTTGTAGTTAGGTAGGGTGACTATCAAACATAGTTGCAAGCTTGTAGTACGTGGCCAAGTCGGCAATAATGGAATGCAATCACTCACTTTCCATGCTCTTCAGTTAATCGCTTGCCTCAATAGCTATGCATGATGCTCTTGGTTTGAAAGTTCCAAGCAATGTTCTGAACTTTAAGATTAAATTGTACAATTAATGACATGACAACTAATTTATCTCATGTGAGTTATTTCTTAAACGAATTATTAATTGAGACCTGCTTTGCACTTTGCACAATTATTTGGGGTACTGCACAGTGTTAATTTACGCACATGTAAAGTTTCTTATAAAGGCATATCGTACGTACATAGTTGTGTTGAGATTATTTGTTAAGTGAACTACCTTTCTGTGTTTTTTTCCGTAGGTTATTATAATGCCACCTTACATAAAGCGTGGTGGACGGAGTAAGCGAGATGCAGTAGATTGGAAATGTGGTTCTTGCCACAGGGTGAATCGTCCGACTAAACACCTTGTTTTTAATTTGCCAAAGTTTAGATGCAAGTGTGGCAAACAGGTCTGTATCTTTAACATCATCTTGTCGAACCTGTTAATTCATATTAGTTAATTATATTAACCAGTTGTATAATCTGCCTTTGTTTTAACAGTTTGAAAAGGATTTTCATATTTGTTTGAGCGACATCAAGGTAAACGGGCGTTTACTTATAGGAGATGTCCATGAGCAGGAGGAGCCTGATGGTAATTTTCTCAATTTCATGTTCTCTCTAAAACTAATTGTAGAGAAATAACTGGGTCCCCAATATTCTAATCTAATATCTTGGAGTAGTACATTAATGCTACTCCCTAATTTCTAACATACTAACACACACATGCACACTCCCTCTCTGAGATGGGCATGAGTTACTTCACATGGCCATCTTGTTACAACATGAAACTGCATGACACTTAGTGTGACCACTGCAGCTATCTAGCTTACTACCACACTTAATGACTTTCATGCCAACATGTCAACAGTTTTCTCATCTCTTGTTGTTTCTGTCTTTCTTCATTGGTTCTCAGTACCATCTGCATTCCGCCTCATGTTAGTCTCAACATCACCAACACAACATATTAACTCTGCATCAAGCTAGCCAGCTCCAACCCGTTCTTCAGGGCCCACCTCAACCTGAAGCATCAGAGGTCTGCATGACCTTAACATTCTCCATATCCTTCCGCAGACAACAAACAAGTACAAGAACGTAAACCACCATAGGTGCATATTCTCCTTCACTAGTATAAACCAGCAGTAACGCAGCAAGTCGCCAAATACATCTGCTTTTTTCGGAAGAGCATGATCAGAAAACAACAACCTTGCTGCATCTCCTATTTCTCATTCCTACCCTTGGCACAGAACACAACACCACAACTATCCTCCTCAGCTACATACTCTTGCACGATGCAGCAGACAGCCCTGCAGACCCTGCACTCTTTGATTCCATCACATAGTACGAGACACACACAACTCATCAGCAGCTCAGCACCAGAGACCATGAGTGACGAGAATTCCAACTCCTCCGCACTTGTCTTTCCTTGGGACACACCCACAGCCGTGGCACGCCTCATCTGTGTTGATCCACATCCATGTGGGAGCTGTACCCCATGTGCACCTTCGTCATGGAGGGGGGCGTCTTTGCACCTGACGCCCATGCTGCTTGCTGGTTCCCAGATCTGGTCACCTCTAGTCAGATAAGTGGTGCTCTGTACTTTCCCAGGTCTAAGTCCGATCTTTCTCCCTCTTCTTGACATCACCAACTTCACCAATTCTCCTTCTCTTTATCCTCAAACCCTATCCCACTAACTTATTCTCCCAAAGCATCACTCTCTGTCTGGGGCACCAGCTGAGGCTCACGCGCCGCACCTTGCAGTGTGAGGTGACTAGCACCTGAACAGAGCAATGGGGTGCGACCTCCCCCTGTCTAAGTGACCATGTTCCCGTCGTTGTTGATGATGAGAGCCAGAGATTGCGCTATTGTGGTGGGTGACTATGTATTGACAGCTACACACCCTTATATATATATAACATACGCAGACCACCGATAAAGTATTACAAACTTGGTTGTTGACAGTTTGACTAACGACTACTCTAGACTTTATTAGCGCACTAATGCACTTATCTTACATGAGTCATGCACTTAAACCACTAACCCATATTACCTTTTTCAGATGACTGTGTCGCATATGCTTTGGCGCACCAGTTGGAGATCACATTACGCATGAAGGCACTACTGAAAAAGAGAGATCCACTGAAAGTTAAGAAACTTTGCGGGCGCAAGCTCTTTGAAATGTTTAAAAAGAGGTGCAAGGATTACTTTCCGAAAAAGGGGTCTTCCATAAAAAAACGTGCTTATATTAAACAGGTCCATATGGGCTTGATACTCAAAGAAAAAGGGTTGACAAATGAGGTAATATAGGTTAAGGTTCTTCAAATGTTGGATGACATGCACCCGTAGCTCGAAAATAGTATTTATATTTGTTGTGTTATGTCTTCTGTAGGATGGACAGGTTTGCAAGGTGTCAAATGTCAGCACGATTCCAGGGAATGATTTTGAAGGCATTGCTAAATCCATAGCAGAGGGTGATCCATTGGTTTCGTCATTTAACTGTGGTAAAAGACTCCGGAATCTGAAATACGGGCAAATCTACAAGGCTTATTTGAGGCCTCGATACCGTGGAAATAAAAGAAAGAGGTTAGCAGGCCATGCAGTGTGCCTGATTGGTGTTGGAAGGAAGAGAGGGAAGCCTTACTGCACATTCTTAAACTCCTGGAAGGACTTCTGTGTGCGCCGTAATAGGCGAGGGAAAAAGTATAAGTGGGGAGTTGGGAGAATAAGGGCCAGCGATTTGAAATGCAGTGCAATTCGGCTGTCACGTTTCTCTGAACGAGGTTGATTATTTGATTAATTGATATATGCTATAGGACAAAGTGTTCCTGTCTAATGTCGCTCGTTTTTGTAGGAGATAGTCGGAGCTTGCAGCCGCAAGAAGGTACTGTGCTCAGTGAGCATAATCTGTTCCTTATGGCAGCTTCGATCCATGAAGTCGAGAATGAGCTTGAAATCAATGGCGAAGAGAGTGATGATGAAGGCGAGGTAACCTTCCCATTCTAAGTCTGTGTCTGCAATATCTTGGTTTTATTGGGTGGTGTGTGATGAACTGGAGGAGTAGTGCGAAATCATATTTGATTTGGTTGACTTAGATTGGTCCCCTAAGGTTCACAATTTTCTGTTGAAGGCACTTGCTCTATGTATTCAGTATTCACCAATCATTTTGTTATATTTACATTCAGAACAATGTTTGGGACGTTGGTTTTGTTACCTGTTGCTTATGAAAAGTATTTATTTTGAGAGCACCACTTTGAATTTGAGTGTTTCTAAAAGCGTATGAAACACAGTTGCTCCTTTAATAGCTTAATTGTGCCTTATACGTTAGGCCTTTAGCTTACAAGTTAAATTATCCACATGATTAGATTGCTCGTGTGCTGGTTTTGTAGAATCTGTGGTATGATTTTAGTAATTTCTTAGAAGAATTGATCTCACAACTTCGAATTTTTAAGTAGCTCTGCCTGGCTTATAGGATAGTGGTTATGCAATTTTACTAATTGGGTACTGTGATGTTGCTGTGATTATTTCTGAAAAGCATTAGTGTCAAAACCTTGAAATTCGAAGTAGTTTTGCATGGCTGGCTGATAGGTTAATTTGTACTAAGTTGCAAAGATAGGCTGTGCTGATTCTGTAGAATGAATCTGTGCTTGTAATGTGTGAGTCTGGCAACTTCAATATTCCAGTTGCTTTTGCATTGGTGATTGGTTGCTATCTACAGAGTTACTACTAAATTGGGTGTTCTGATGTGCAGGCATTGGATACTAGCATGCTTGGGAGCCTGACTGACATGAGCGACCTGGATGCTCAGCCAAAGCTTCTCATCCACATTGTCGCTGAGACCACAAACAAACTCGGTCTTACCAACAGTGGTGTCAGTCAGACCAAGTCAGACCTCATGAAACTTGGTACAGTTGCAAGCTTTGTGATGAAGGAGTTCATGGAGAGACTGGCTGCTGGTGATGTGTCCATGCTTGGCCAGTTTGTTGCCAGCTATCTTTCTCAGAGGGTTGTTGTGACTATCAAACACAATGACCGTTTGCAGTGTGTGTGGGAGTCTCAGGCTGGTGGGTTCTTTGCTGCCACAAATAACACTGGAGCGCCCACCCTCAAAGTTTATCAGGTACAACAAACCAGAGCCTATCAAGTTATTGTTACTTGCACTTGCTGGAAGGGTCTTGTTCTGTTTGAATCTTAATATGATTCTGGTAGTTCTTCTGGGTTTTAGTATTTCTCATGTTCTGTAATTTATAAAGATAAAGATAGTCCTGTACACTGACTAATGCTGTTTGTGTGCCTCATCTTTTCTTCTTTCTCACTTTTTCCTCTTTTAATCTGGGCTGGAAATGAAGGATACCTAGTTTTGTTAGTGATTCCTATTTTTGGAAAGGGTTAATTGAAACTTAACTAGTAAGGATTCTCTATTGGTAAGGATACAACCTCCCTATTGGTACTTGCTAGGGTCAAGTTATAGATTTATGCATCGCTGTTACAACTAAATTGGGTACTGCTGGTCTTTTTCTTTTGAATTAGTAGCCCCACTGTCACCAATTTCAGTTCATTGAAACTGTTGAGACAACAGCGTTTTGAGGCAACATCAGGGAACTCATTACTGTTCAGCATTGAATTTATTGTTAGCCTTGCCATGAAACTGAGTCATGTATTACTGTTTGTTCATTTCTACTATCTTGAGTCAGTATAAGTGGAGCCATCGTCCATATATTGGAAACTAAACAATATTTGTTTGGATTTTGGCTGTTGCTGTCAAAGTGATTCAATCCAGCTGATATCGTCCTCCGAAACACATGCATTTCTTGTTAACTTATGATTGATAAGAAACTGACTCTGATGGCATGCACATTATTCTAGATCCACTGCCAGATCCTTTTCCTTGTTTAAAAGATCATTAGTAATCATTTGTTAGTGCTGCAATTGTACCAAGTCCTCAGGACTTGTGCACCATGAGCATGTCAGAGGGAAATTGACCATTCGGGCTATTTTTGTGGTTTTACTTCTACACATTTTTTCTTGACGAAAATTACCTTCATACTTTCAAAAGCTTTCTTTCATGCCATATGTTAATCTTATGTTTTCTGTTCATAATGGGGACTGTTAATTTGTGGCTTGTCCTTAATAATTTGTTACTATTTTTTTGTAGTTAGCGTACCTTGAGGTGTTTCGCCTGATCAACAATTGGAAGCCTATCTGGATCAGGAAGCCAGAGGATAACAACACGGAGTATACTGCTTTGTACAAGAGCTTGACAAGTGACTGTGAGGAGCATCTGGCAGTCAAGCACTTCTCTCTGGAAGTGCAACTTGAGTTCAAGGCTATCCTCTTGGTCCGGAAGAGGCCCCCCTTCAGCATCTTCGGCACCAGAAAGAAGCTCAACAACATCAAGCTCTATGTGCCCCTTGTCTTCATGATGAATAACTGTGAGGAGCTGATCCCAGAGTGGTTGAGATTTGTCTTGGGCATTGTTGACCCTGAGGATCTGCCCCTTAACATCTCCTGTCAGATGCCCCAGCTGAACAAGATCCTCAAGGTTGTTGGTAATAACCTTGCCAACATGTGCGAAGAGCTCTTACTTGAGATTGTTGAGAACGAGGACCACAACAAGTTCTACGAGACTTTCTGCAACAACCTCCAGCTTGTTGTTCATGACGATTCCTCCAATAGCATGAATATTGTTGAGCTCCTGAGGTACTGCTCAATCAAGAGTAGGGATGACCTGACTAGCCTCAAGGAGTACGTGACCAGGATGGAGGAGGGCCAGAACGACATCTACATCAGGGGTAAGAGCAAGAAGGCCGTGGAGAACTCTCCCTTCAGGCTGAAGAAGTGGATCCAGGCGCTCTGCAAGGAGGTGTTTTGCAACAGTGCTGCGAAGGTCATTGTGTCGGACCGGGGCGTCGGCTCGTTGTGCTCTTATGACAGGCGAGTATGACTGGACTTGATGGCGAGGACCTGAGCAAGAAGACAATGGAGATCAACCCCGAGAGCGGCATCATGAGCTGTTCAAGCATGCTGATGTCAACAAGAACGACAAGTTGGTCAAGGACATCGCGATGGTGCTCTTCGAGACCTCGCTGCTCACCTCTTGATGCAGGACGATTGTGCCTAGGCACCACTGTTCCATATAAGGTGTACAGGGCACACGCCAGCCCAGGCGGCAGCCAACTCAGCTGTCAGCGAGGGATCTTTAGTTAGAAGACGCTGACAACACAACAGGATCTCGGTTGTTCTTTGTTGTTTACTGTCCGTATCTTCAACATGCAGTTGATAGCCTACGGAGTCCCCCACTGCCTCCTGGTTAAATTTTTGTCATTTTACAATTCATCTCCTTGGTTCCTACTACTCCAGGGAAAGGGATGGAATAACCAGGGATATTACGGGTACGTTCCAGCAAAATCCCCGTAGTACAGCAAAATCAGTGATACTGGTTCGTTATTCCCATGGAAAAGAAGATAGTCTGTTTGGATTTGGATTGCCTCCAAAGCTGGCCTTAACAATATATTGGTCATGCCCACGATATTTGGCCACCGTTTGGATTGGTACCAATTTTTTTGAAATGTGAAATAAAAATAACATTTGAACTTGTTTGTTTGTCTTGGTTGAAATTTCATAAGGAATTAAATGTTTTGAGGTTATATTTTTTTTATTTCTGACAAATGGTGAATTCATAGAACCTCGTGTTCAAAGTATTTGAAAACACAAACCCAAAAACCTTTTATGGAAGCCATATCGCATGAAATAATTTTCAAAAATTATTTTAATAAGGAAATGGTTTCATTAATTCTTATATTAACCAATACTCTTTCTATTTCCTAGGATTTTTTATAAACCCTAATTCCTATTTTCTCTATCTTCTCCGCTACTTAAAAAGAACGAATTTCCTCGGTTTCCTCTTGTCGCTCGCTGGGTTTCATCCAACATATAATTTTTAATCGTTTTGCCCTCCCATCAAATCATATAACACACAAATGCCATGCTATCGGTTCCTTTAAAAATGGATGTGTTCTGTCGTCAATCCATCCCCGAGCGGCAAAATGTATGGGCCATCTGGCCCGAAAGCAACTGCCTTGATGCCACGCTCTCTCTTTTCCCTATTCTACCCACACCGCCGCCCCCTCATCCCGACCCAAAGCCGCCACTGCTCACCTTGCCGCTCGTAGACAACCTCCCATGTCGCCTTTCCCTACTGACGAGCAGCTACAACTCGGTCTTATCTTGCCACCGCCCTGCCTCCACACGCCCGAAAGGGAGATGAATCGAGGAGCCGAGGTGGAAGACAAGATGTGTGGGATTGCTTTACCGCCGCCTACTCCAATGCCCCTCGCCACCACGCCGGAGGGCCTTGCCTTGCCTTGAGGGCGAGTGCGCCATGGATGCTGCTCCCAACCCTCCAAACGCCTGGCCTAGATGTCCTTATCCGTCTTTGCCGCTTCTCCAAGCGCCCCAAGGTGAGTCCCTTCTCGCTGTATGAATCTCAAAGGAACCTTATTCCGAAATCTCGAGCTAGCCCCTACGCCGCACGATCCGATCGTGACAGGCGACCCATTCCTCATAGGGTTTGAACCATCTTCACCTCGCCTTTCCTATTCCCAAATTTGATTTTGGGATTCAATCCACCCCCGAGCGGCAAAATGTATGGGCTACCAGGCTTGAAAACAACTGCCCTGATGCCACACACTCTCTTTTCCCTATTCTACCCACACCGGCCCCTCATCCCCGACCCAAAGCCGCCACGGCTCACCTCGTTGCTCGTAGACAACCTCCCATGTCGCCTCTCCCTACTGACGAGCAACTACAACTTGGTCTCATGTTGCCACTGCTCCGCCTCCACACGTCCGAAAGGGAGATGAATCGAGGAGCCGAGGTGGAACACAAGATGTGTGGGATTGCTTTACCGTCGCCTACTCCAGTGCCCCTCGCCACCACGCCGGAGTGCCGCGCCTTGCCTTGAGGGCGAGCGTGCCATGGATGCTGCTCCCAGCCCTCCAAACGCCTGGCCTAGATGTCCATGTCCGTCTTTGCCGCTTCTCCAAAGCGCCCCAAGGTGATTCCCTTCTCACTGTACGAATCTCAGAGGAACCTTGTTCCGAAATCTCGAGCTAGCCCCTATGTCGCACACTCCGGTCGTGACGGGCGACCCATTCCTCATAGGGTTTCAACCATCTTCACCTCGCCTTTCCTGTTCGCAAATTTGATTTTGGGATTCAATCCACCTCCGAGCGGCAAAATGTATGAACCACCATGCCCGAAAACAACTGCCATGATGCCATGCTCTCTCTTTTCCCTATTCTACCCACACCACCGCCCCCTCATCCCCGACCAAAGCCGCTGCTGCTCACCTCACCGCTCGTAGACAACCTCCCATGTCGCCTCTCCCTAATGACGAGCAGCTACAACTCGGTCTCATCTTGCCACCGCCCCGTCTCCACACGCCCGAAAGGGAGATGAATCGAGGAGCCAAGGTGGAAGACAAGATGTGTGGGATTGCTTTACCGCCGCCTACTCCAGTGCCCCTCGCCACCACGCCGGAGGGCCGCGCCTTGCCTTGAGGACGAGCGCGCCATGGATGCTGCTCCTAGCCCTCCAAACTCCTGGCCTAGATGTCCTTGTTCGTCTTTGCCGCTTCTCCGAAGCGCCCCAAGGCGAGTCCCTTCCCGCTGTATGAATCTCAGAGGAACCTTGTTCCGAAATCTCGAGCTAGCCCCTACGCCGCACGCTCCGGTCGTGACGGGCGACCCATTCCTCATAGGGTTTCAACCATCTTCACCTCGCCTTTCCTATTTGCAAATTCGATTTTGGGATTCAACTTCGCTGGTGTGTTGTGATTTATGGATTCTGGACTACAAGAGGTGGCAACCCATGTCGCTTCCCTTGCTTCATTCCGTATTGTTATGTCAGGTTTCTTAGTCGGTTTTGTGGCGGCACAGGGGCACTGGAGTACCAGTATGAGAGCACGTTGCCGCTGCAGATTGAGGGGGTGAACACCAAGGAGGACGTCTCCAAGTACACAAGCGAGCGCATCACCATCTGATGCACCTGGGTTATGGTCACCAGCCCCCATGGCAACTCCGACGCCGTGCACGCATTTATCCATGGTAGTTCAGACTAATTGATAGCTCTAAATATTGATGCCTTTTATTGTAGATTTTTCACTACTTATCACTTGATTTTATTGGGTTTTTATTGAATTTTGTGTTTGTTAATATTGCAATGCAGATGAAACCTTGTTGTGAATTATGTATTTCAGGAAATCACCACTTATGGAGGATCCTAGGGTATTTATTAGCTGATTGCAATAAAATACGAAGATTTCCTATTGAAGCCGAATTGATCCAGGCGCAGCATGGTGTTTAGCGGGCATTCGTACGGACGGGGCCGATCGTATCACCCGCCCGTAATGTGCGCCGCCGCCTTCTCCATATCAATACAAGCCTTTTTCGTAAATGCAACAACAACGAAGAAGGAGAGCAGCCGTCACCATTCGCACCAGAACAGAAGAGACCAGATCTGAAGAATGAGAAGACCATCATCGACTCTCACGAAGATCTGTCCCCTCTAGATCATCCACTTATCCATCACATTCCACTTGTGCTGAGAGAGAGAGAGAAATTCATACTTGTATGATTAGGGATTGAAACCTCTATTCCATCCCGGTTTGTATTTGATTTGATCTTCAACTATTGTGTCTTGCTACGGTAATATCGAGATAAACTCCATTTACATTGGTATGATATCATTGTGCTTTCTCCTCTCATGTGTGAGTAGATCCCATAGGCGTGGGAGATGCAGGGGATTGGTGAGATGTGTTGTGCCTATTCTACTCCATCTATTTGTGAATTATGATTAAGATGATTATGTATGAGAATGAATGTCTATGAGCACCTAATGCTGTTATCTAATTTAAGGGTCCATGTAACATGATCTCAAGAACTCATAGACAGGAACTTGTTTGCTAGTGAATCGGCGACCCCCCGAGTGACACAACCGATATCAAAAAGGATCTAGCAATACTTGAGGATAATCAAGGAACCACCAAGCTTAAAGCTTTAATCTGGTGTAACCACCTTAATAGATGCGCCGACCATGGATTTGGTAAGTGGCAAAAGGATCATTGGAGAAATATGAAATCTACCAAAGGGAGCCTTTCTCTTTTTCGGGTTGCTTGCCTACTCAAACGTAAATAGAAATAATTATATTCACTTATCACATTTATTCCACCAGGCACCTTCACTATCACCATGAGCTGAATTCCCCAGCGCCTAATCTTACTGCACAAAATCATTTGACTTCCTAATAGCTTTTTATGCACTTTAGTCTATTGCACTTTCAATACTCAAAACTCCTATTTTTATATTCACCATTTTACATTTCAATCCTTGCAGTCAATTCACCTAAGACTTGTGACACCTTGGGTGCAACAAAAACACCGCAAATAAACATCCTAGTAAGCTCCTCGTTGGGATACGACATAAAAACCGGAAGTAATACTTCCACGAAAACATGCATGAATGATCATGTGTTTTCGCAGGCCATCAAGCCATTTTCTAGCGCCGTTGCTGGGGAGCTAAGCGTTGGGTGTTTATTTCTTGACACTTGTAAGTTTTGATGATCTCTGTTGAGGAGAAATGATCTACACGTCCGCTATCTACCACCTTTTATTGATTGAGTACCAAACTCTAGACGTCTGGAAGTTATTCAAAATCTTGCTAATTACGTGTTTTAGATGTGTTTTAGACGTAAACAGTTTAAGTACTTTGATGGAAAATTTATCCATCACCGCTAAGACCGTTGTACCTAGCAAAACCTTAGGAGAATATGGAACTCCTTCAACATTAGTTGCAAAAAATGCTATAGTCTATCCTGATGTAAAGGGCATCCGATATGAATTAGATCCTAAATTATTAACTATGATGCAAGAGAATGCCTTTTCAGGAGAAGATCGTGAAGATCCAAGCGTTCACTTAACTAGAGTGAATGATATATGTGAGGTAGTTGGGTTAAAGAATTCACCAAAAGATTTTCTACTTCTTGTTGGTCCTTAAAGTACAAGGCTTTCAAATGGCAACATGCCTTACCAAGAAATACTATTGCCAACTGAAAAGACTGCATAAAAGAATTCATGAATAAATTTAATGCTTTTTATAAGACTATGCAGGTCAAAGGGGAGATCACAAATTTCTTCCAGAACATTGGAGACAGCTTTGCCCAAGCTTGGGAAAGATTCTCCGGATTACTTATGAGGGTTCCCAACCACGGTTTTATGGATCACTTGATTGTGCAATATTTTTATGGTGGAATTAACGATAAATCTAAACAAGTGGTTGATGCATGTGCAGGAGGAAACTCTAAACTCATTTACATACAAGGAGGCAATGAACCTTTTTGCGGAAAGAGCTTTAAATGATGAACAATATAATTCATTAGGTGAGGTTGAACCAAAGAAAGGTATGATCTTTATAGCCCCTGAACTTATGCCTAAAGTGAAGAACTCAATGTAAGAGAAAGGTATACCAACTAAGCATGCTATAGAAAACAAGATTTATGGACTACAATCCTTAGTAGTTGAGAATGCGCTTAATATAGAATAAAAAATGTTGGTATCAAAAAATTGAATTTAGAGAGCTGATGTTTAAACAACTTACGCTCCATAAGAATGATATAAATGGTTTTGCAGGAACATTAGAAGATTTAAGTCACACAAATAAACACTTAAATAAACATCTTGATATGGTTCAGGTATAGTCTGACAAAATAGCTAAATCTCAAGATTTGATTTTAAGCCAAAAAGATTTTAGTAAAGCTATTTGTACTAATATTATTACGAGACGAGGTATATATACGCAGGAACCTCTAGGTCTAGCTAGTATGGTGTCAAGAAGAACAAGCTCGCAAAGCTAAAGAAATAGAAAGAATGACCTCATAGATCCACAAGATGATATTGATCTTGAAGAGCAAAGGAAGAAGAAATAAGCTTCAAATAAAATATCGAGGATGATACAGGGAGTCAAGATGAGGTATATGACTCCAATGCTAAGACGGTAGACCTAAGGGAAGAGGCTAGCGTAAGCCATGAGCAGGAACAAGAAGCTATAATATCCGAAGAGAGGGAATTAGAAAAGCAAAAGACTAAGAAGAAGGCAAAAGCAAAGGAACCAGAGCCAGCACCAAAGGTAAAACCAAAGGTACCAACTAGAGATATTCCCCATCCTAATAGAATGAAGGTTGATCATAGTAAATACCTTTATGATGCTTTCGCTGATGCTCTTGGTAAACTTCATTTATAACTTCCATGAGTAGTAGCTATACTAGTACCAACTTATACAAAAAAAATTCGGGATATGTTTAATCGAGAAAAGAAAGTGATTACAACTGTGGCTGTAATGACTAGTTATGGGGATAAGCTCCCCCCGCTAAACTGGGCGATCCTGGCATACCAACTATTACTTGTGCAATAGGCAAAACTAATATTCATAATGCCTTATGTGATCTAGGTGCAGGTGTTAGCATTATGCCATATGACCTTTATAAGAAATTAGGTCTAGGAGAGTACTCTCCAACATCCATCACTTTACAAACGGCAGACAAAACAACAAAAAAACCCGTGGGAATGATAGATGATGTAGTTTTGCTCAGAATTTATCAGCACATCATACCCACTAATTTCATAATATTTGATATGCATCATGATGATAAACTTTCTATTATAATTGGGAGCCCTTTTCTAAGCACTCCAGGAGCAAACGTCGATTGCACTTGCAGGAAGATAGTCTTTAATATATATGATGGTTGATACCTTCAATCCGGATTACAGACTATAGTATGGTAAACTTTTTCCCTAGAAGACCTAGGTTTAATCGGACCTTGCGAAACACTGCTAAATGGTGTCAAGGAAACGTCTACAAGACTTGCTAGTGTACTTTATCTTCAGTTTACCGAACCTATCTAGTTTACTTTTAAGGGGGTTGTGTTCAATGATGGAAATAGGCCAGGGTTAAGGTTTCACCTGCAGCTATGCATACATATATAAATGAAGCTCATATGTGTAACAAATAAAATAGAGATAAGAGATTTATGAGTAGCACATCCGTAAATATTGTTGCCCCTAAAGCCAGAGGTGACAAGAGCCTAATGGTCCAACCATTGTCCTCACAGCCGTAAGAAACAACAGTTTTTAAGTAAATACAGACCAAATCCTTAAGCTAGATGATTGTGCTATGATCCCGAATGAATCACTAAACATGTACCGTTACTTTCCCCTTTCTGTCATTGAGGTTTCGCGGCAACACGAAGTTCTCCACTCATCCCACCTCTTCCCTTGACCGACTCAAATGGTATGGGTACCTGCAGATCATCAAGACGGGCAAATAGACAAGGATACATGATCACAAAACTCCTATTAAATCCTACTCACACATAATATCAAGATCAAATACAAAGATAGAAATTATTGTGCAAAATACTTAGATTGAAATCATAATATTCTTACAATGGTCGCCAATTCTCAAGGAGATATCTATTAGAATAGCGATGGCTATGGCTATGGAGGAGATGGGAGATGGAATGGATAAACTATGGTGATGGATCTCCTACGGTGTGGTGCAGATGGATCTGGTGGATGACGACTTTGTTTGGCGACGAATGGCTCTCCTTTCAACATCGGTCCCTTCATGACTTTTATAGTGTTTGACCTCGGGAACGCAACTGCAGGTGGTACGGGCGGACAGAACGGGCTTGGCTTGCCCGTACCGATGCACGTTAAAGCCACATGAACCGCATTTCCGAGCGTAGTCAACTTTGCCATGCCCCTAACGTGATTTTCTTCAGTAATTGCATGTACATTTGCCATTATGACATAATATCCTGCACAACATTCAAAAATAGAAGAGATTGCACATCTTTGCATTGATTAGGCATTAGTGGCAAGTTGAGAGGTAAATATACTCAATTCTTGACTTAGCTAAGGATTTAAATGCAAGAAAATATGGCGTAATTCTCTTCCCAACTTCCCCAAGCTTAAACTTGATCGTCCTCGAGCAAGAAACAAAGAACCATAAGGAACTTGGCATTTAAACCAAAACAACGAGAAAGTAAATTAACTTACAAGTGGTAACCTTATGAGTCCAGCACTTCCTCCATTTGAAAGCTTAGCATAGTTAGACAAGTGCCAAGAATATAATACAAGCATTGGTAACTCGAGGCAATCACAATAAAGATTATAAGTATGAATAGCTAGTTGTGAAAACAATTTATCTATCTTAAATAGTCAACTCTCAGTTTTCGAAGGAACACTGGAAGTTTATTATCATCAAATTAAGTATGAGCATTCATGTCTAAAGAGGTATAAGCAATGAAGTATCTTAATTACGCCCACATCAACCGATCAAGGCCATCAAAACACTTACTATACATTCATTTCCTTTCAAGAATATAGTCATCTAATAGTAGCGAGTCCATGCCAAGACTTGAGAAGTGATATCTTTCGGATTCCTTTGACAGTTTTCAAGTAAAAGTCATGAATGACCTTGTAGGATTCTGACAATCATGGGGCCAGTGGTGCTAGTATCCCAAGAGTGTGCGCAACAGTCGTGTTGACACACATAGAGCAATATCAGACACTAATGCATATGTTGACACACTATGCATACATATATAAATGAAGCTCATATGTGTAACAAATAAAATAGAGATAAGAGATTTGTGAGTAGCACATCCGTAGATACCCTTGCCCCTAAAGCAAGAGGTGGCAAGAGCCTAATGGTCCAACCATTGTCCTCACAGCCGCAAGCAACAACAGTTTTTACGTAAATATAGACCAAAGCCTTAAGCTAGATATGATTATGCTATGATCCCGAATGAATCACGAACATGTACCATTACTTTCCCCTTTCTATCACTGAGGTTTCGCGGTAGCACGCCGTTCTCCACTCATCCCATCTCTTCCCTTGATCGACTCGAATGATATGGGTACCTGCAGATCATCAAGACGAGGAAAAGAGACAAGGATACAAGATCCCAAAACTCCTATTCAATCCTTACACATAATATAAGATTAGATGCACATGAACGCTGCGAGGATCAACCCGCAGCCCGTGAGGACTACTCACACATAATATCAAGATCAAATACAAAGATAGAAATCATTATGCAAAATACTTAGATTGAAATCACAATATTCTTACAATGGTCGCCAATTCTCAAGGAGATCTCTATTACAATGGTGATGGCTATGGCTATGGAGGAGATGGGAGATGGAATGGATGAACTATGGTGATGGATCTCCTTCGGTGTGGTGCAGATGGATCTGGTGATGGCCGGCTCTGTTTGGCGACGAATGGCTCTCCTTTCAGCGGTGGTCCCTGCACGACTTTTATAGTGTTTGACCCGGGGAACGCTGCCGCAGGTGGTACGGGAGGACGGTACATGCGGATCTTTGGCCGTATCGATGCCCGTTAAAGCCACAGGAACCGCCTTTCCGAGCATAGTCAACTTTGCCATGCTCGTGACATGATTTCTTCAGTAATTGCGGGTCCATTTGCCATTATGACGTGATATCATGTACATCATCCAAAAATAGAAGAGATTGCACATCTTTGCATTGATTAGGCATTAGTGGAAAGTTGAGAGGTAAATTTAGTCAATTTGTTGACTTAGGTAAGGGTTTAAACGCGAGAAAATATGTCGTATTTCACACCCATCAATGATCAAATCACTCGCTACTTCCCCAAAAAGCCAGAAGAAGAATTTTTTTTGCCACCTGCTAAGCGCACCCATGAGGTAAATGCATTCGATAGTGGACAATCCAAGGTGAGTGCCACTAACTCAAAACATAGTTGAAGCAACTCATAAATTCTTAAATAAAATGCTCGATGGGAGTCACCCCATCCTTTTCTTTAAATAATTTTAATTTTATAGTTCTTTTGTTTAAATTTTTTCACCATTAGGTTGTCTCTAATAACATATGCTTAGTTTTGAAGTTCCGCAAAAAGTTAAATGGAAAAAGACTAAAATCAGAGTTAGAAGAGGGAGATAAGTTGAAAACATATTCCAGTAGAAATAGCGACCAACAGTACGGTGGGACACGTCGGTACGGCGTACCCGTACCAACGATCTAAGGCTTCTCGCAGAAAATTGACAAAAATACCAGTGAGTTCAGCGGATAGTAGTACGGGTGGGTCCGCCCGTACCGCCCGCCCGTATCGACTTCGACCACAAAACTCCAATTTTCGACAGAAACTCCAGTAGGTTGACATCCGTACGGGGGGAATACGCCTGTACCAGATCCAGGTTTGTAATCTCAACCCAACCGACGTATCCAACGGTGGCAACCGTCGGTATGGTCGGGTTCGACCCGTACCACCCGCCCGTACGGAGGGTTCTGCATCGTGAAGACGATGATGAGTGGAAGGGAAACCCCCAAGCCAACCAATATCTTCTCTCTTTCTTTGAAAAGCTCAAACCCTAATCCCCTAGAATCTTCTATTTTTCGTCGATTTTGTTCGTTTGAGTTGGGGAATCTTCACATTGGTACGTTTCTCACCCGATCCATGTATTATTTGCATCAATGAACGGTTGATTCTCTCATATTGAGTACCTAGATGACTTCATATTTTTTGAAATATCTTGTTGATTCTATATGTTTGAATTCAAAGTTCATACTTGTAATCATTTTATTATCTCATAGAAACCTAATGCCTATACTTTTGCTATGGAAATTTTTCAGCACCATGAATATTGGGCAAATGTTCCGCGGTAGCTCAACCGGTGGTGCTAGTGGCTTGAGCAGCCACACCAACTCGCGCAAGAAGATGTGTCGAGAGAGGGACAGTCTCTAGAGCGACTTCCACAAGGAGTACAAGCATTTAGCCGAACACAAAGTGCTCCCGATGAAGTGGGTCGACCCCGAGTTCATCTCTCGCCAAGGCCTCAACAATGACTTTCACCTGCTGGTGTGCAATGCCGACATGAAGGTCATTGCATCTCTGAACTAGGACACCTACAAGCGTGCCACCTTGGAGTTCCTCTCGTCCTTCCATGATGACCTCGCCGTCCTCGGTCGAGGCACCACTGTAAGCTTTCAACTGAACCTTGTATTGCATGTCCTCACTTTTGAGGATTTTTGTGGTTGCTCCAGGTTCTCCATAAAGGGGAGATTGATACTACTGAGGTTGCTGTCCAAGAGGCGCAACACGCCTGGCAGAAAATTTCTTTTTTTAGGAACACAAACTACATGTGAAAGAAGACCTCTACCATCCAGAACCTTGCCATCTGCTACTTCACCACCTTCTAGGTGAAATCTTTTTTTGGCAAGGAGGATACGTGGGCCATGGATAGTCCTGAGATATGCGTCTTCTACACCGCCCTTCACCCCAACATGGAGAACAGGTGAACCTCGGCGCCCTCCTTATCTAGCACTTCTGCCGATAGAGGTCGGCAAACTCACGTGATATCCGTTGCGGTGGGTTGGTTACCCAAATTTCTTACTGCCGCAACCTTGTGATGCCCCCGGGCAATGTTGTCACGGGGAGTAAGTATTTGGATGCTAACCATATGGCTAGCACGAAGTTCATGTGTGTGTGTTTAGGCCGGATAATCAACTTCGTGCCTATCAATTTTATTTTTCACCTAACGGTGACTTGTTCCAAGAGTTGCTTCCTTTTTTCTGCTGCATTTCGTATACCAGGGGGAACAATTGGGGGCTTTTCCCGGATGATTTCCACTATTTGAGGGTGGCGGCTGGGCGAGAACAAGCCCTGAATAGGAATGCTGCTTGGGAGCAGCAAAATAACCAAGCTAGAGATGAAGACCAACAGTGGGGAGAACAAGGGTGGGATGACTACGGTCAAGACCACCAATTTCAGCAGCACTACTACCGCCCCAGCAGCCCTTCATGCAGCTTCATCCGGGCTACGACTACGTTCCAAGGGAGGAGTACAACACCTTGGTGGGTCGCGTCGGTGACGTGGAGAGCACGTTACAGGACGTGCACGCCAACATATTGTCTCTCACCTAGAGCTTCAGCGAGTTCTCCACCAAATCCCAGAACTACTACCCGTACCCACCACCGCAAGGTGGTGGTGGAAGGCAATGATCCAAGTTAGGTTGAACACCTAAGCTTGGAAAGGTTTAAATCCTCCAGCTTTGCACTCATATTTCGTTTTATTCTTTCTATTTATTTATTTTCTTACCATTTGCATGTGTACTTATCGTTTTGGATTCATATATGAAAACACAAAAAATTAATTAAAATCTCTTTTATTGCATCTTGTGAAACTCTGTCGACCTTTTCTTTGGAATTTTTGTAAGTTATCCACTTCCAGTGACCTAGTGATTTGAATGGAGGGGATGAAGAATCGGGTATAAGGCAAGCAAGCGAGATGAGGTACCATTTCTCATCTTCACTCTCGTTGCAATTCCATTCATGATCATATTATTATTATTTGCTTGGTTGCACTCTAGTCTCGCTCCCCATTTAGCTTTCTATCATATAAATTCACTTCCATGCTAGTGTCACCATTTTGGTTTCGTTTCACAATCATTGAATGAGGTTTGAAAAATAAATGCTACTGGATTTAATTCCAATCATTTTAATAATAAGACCAATCATATCTTTGATGACTTCGGTGCCATATGTTTGTCTTAATGTTTTAATCTTGGTAGTGCTCAACCACATTTCATGGTGAATTGATTGGATAACACTTTCTGAAAAAACTTTTTTGAAGGAATGGATATTTAGTGGCGTGTGAGTTGAATGCGAAATTTGTGCTTTTACTTTAAGCAATCAGAAATCTATATATCTAGCAAAGTTCAGCAATTATATCCATTCCCATGAGACTAACAACTCCGCTGGCTAACGGATGATCTGCGGAGGAAGAGTCCCGATCTACAAGAAAAGTTCTGATACTCAACATCCAATTTTCATCATGTATGGCTCCTTTTTCGTCTATGGGCCTAAGCCGACGATATGGGTTCAGTGGTCCAAACTGCGTCAGGCAAAGGCCTACCACGGATTTTTCGGTGCGTCGCGTTTGGGCGCCCTTCCGCCAAGGAAAATCGGACCGTTGCAGAAGTGTTTTCGGGAGGCAGTTGACTGCTGACGTCATGCAAATGGCCACGTGGCAGACGCCGTTAACTGTCAGTTAACGCCGTTAACCGGCTGAAATCCCGTGGTAGATGGTAGGCCCACACAAGGCCTGTCACGTCTTAAGCGGGCCGACCCATTTATTTTGAGGGTCGGGCCAGCTGACTTAGTTTGACCGGTCAACTATATGACTGGGCTGGTCTATTAGGTATGTGGGCCGGGCCTAACCTCTAAGGTTGACTGGTTCATACTTAAATGGGCCGTCCCACAAAGCACGTGGGCCGGGCCGAATTCCTTTGTTTGACCGGTCAAAGGATAGCTGGGCGGGCCCACTGAAAAAGGTGGGCCGGGCCAAATGTCTTCATTTGACTGATCAACACGATAAATGGGCGATTCACTAGTCATGTGGGTCGGGCCGAATGTCTTTGTTTGACCGGTCAACACCATAAACGGGCCGACCCAATAACCACATGGGCCGGGCCAGATGTCTTTTGTTTGACCGGTCAACAGACAAATGGCCCGGCCCAATAAGCAAGTGGGGCCCACTTTCCTGTTATCGGGCCGGCCCAGTTAGCAAGTGGGTCCACCTTAAAGCAAGTGGGCTGGCCCAATAAGCACGTGGGGCCCACTTTCCTGTTATCGGGCCAGCCCAGTTAGTAAGTTGGGTCGACCTTAAAGCAAGTGGGCTGGCCCAATAAGTAAGTGGGCCGACCCGTTTAGTTGGTGGATCGGCCCGTTAGCCCACCACATAATATATGGGGGCCTAGGAAGGCCCGATAGTCTTGTTGGGTCGAGGTGCGTGAAACCCGTTTTTTCTTGTTGGGCCGGCCCATCTGCGAATTGCTATGTTAACATGCCGACCTGTTAGGCACTTTAGGATTTTGCGGGCCGGCCCATATGTGATTTCTCTTAATTGGGCCGTTGCCGGAATGGGAATTTGTGATTTAGATTGCGCCAACAACGGCCGGTTACATACTGAGAATATTTACGCAACACATGATTTCAGTCGGATAGCCTCACTTACCACAAGCACCATAGAAAGAATGCGCGAAAGAACAATAGAAACTAACTAAATATTACATCAGCTGCAAGGTTTTGAAAAAATATTACATCAGCTGCAAGACTTTGAAAAAATATTACAGAACCCAGAGAGATTGAATGGTAATTAAAACTAGCAATACAATGAAGGGATTTGGCAATCTTTTATGTTGTCCGTGCACCACCTATATCTGAAACAAAGACATTACAAGTTAAGGCATCAACAATGGAAAGGCAAAGACACTACAATGTTATTTTCCAAAGAATTTGGAACTCACCATTTCCTCGTTATAACAAGATCATTATAATGCGCACAGATAGTCTACCGGTATGAGGCTAATATAGACTACCAATAAGTAAATAAAGAGTGCATGCCGCATAGCAACAACCAGAACATTTTAACTTGGACAGATGGCAAATAATAAGGTGTGAGTTTCCTTTTGATGTGTATAATATATACCAACATAAAATAATGTGATGTTCTAATCATTAAGCAACTGAGATAGTGCAAGATAAACAAACAATCAAATTATTTTGTGGCTTATATAACCGAGCACGTCAGAATAAAACAACAAACTTACTACTGTCAAGTACCATGCAGCTCACCATGTTGATACTCGTTGAAGATGTCCGATGCTACCCTTATTTAGAAACGGAGTTTTTTGTTATCTGCATCAAGACACGATCAGTCATGCACATATGAGTTCCAACATGATAAACAGTATGTATGTACTCCCTTCATCCCAGTGGTATTCATGCATTAAACACCGGAAATAGTGAACGATGGGCTACATAATTACACTATATATGTGTCTGGAATCTCTCAAAAATGTGTGTTCATGCATATACACACACACGCAGACCTATAGCAATACGAAAGATACGCGTACTTGAACCAGAGCAGCAGTTAGTGGCCTGTCTTATGACAAACCAGATGTATACAATAGTTGTATCATTTGCAGTGCAGTAAAAGCAAACCAATATGTTCAGTTACTTCCAAATTAACATGAACTACTACATAATAGAAGGCACTTACTTTTGTAATAAAGAATGAACCAGATATATAGTTATAATGTCAACAACTATAGAGTAGGTAATGCAAACCAACATGCTCAATCTTATATTTACAAATTGGAGACTCGCTAGGAGGCACCACGGTTAATCCTGATGGTTACGCAATTTTCACCATCCGATCAACTAAAGATTCAATAATATCCATCGGATGATGCTGGCTCTGCCCCTTCCACCCACGCGAAGAAAGGAAGGAAAAAAATCTAATAGTTTCCTACTCCCTCACGACACCTTCCATCGAGAAAACGGATTCTCATCCTTTCCTCCGACGCTGGCCCTAATTTCTGGCGGCGTGCATGTTGGCCGGCCGGCCGGCATGCCGTATAGAGTATGGTACATCATGGTTGCAGCGTGAAGTCTGACATGGTTTGAGGAATCTGGATGGGTAGCTTCTCCTACTATTTTCTGACCCTAGGAAGTTTGACTTGATGAAATCAACCACAATCCAGTAAGATCCGTGCAATACGCACACTATTTAAATTGATAGATGTTTCTTCATGAAGAAATTGCACGACATCCGCTGCTGATTTTTCTCTCAGGTACCTCCATGCTTGGACATCAACGTCCATTTCATCCAAGATTTAGAATGAAATAAATTAATTTCATGGTAAACATGAGCCCTTCTTCTGCCTCATTCTTTCATGTACTCCGTAATTTATTTCGCCACACGTATTCCAGTGAACTCTGAAGGAAATTTTTCACCAAACAAGCTGCAGTTTTGTATTATATAAGCACTGCATATCGCTGAAGGATTCTGTGTTACATGACGTTGGATAAGCTCCCGCTGAATGGCTTGATATACAAGTAGGTGAATTTGATCAGCGTATGGAGAGGTCAGCTTGCACTTCAGTTAATTTTGCGTTTACCTTATAAATCTGTGTATCAGATAGTCAATCACAAATCTAGGCATACTTAAGCATTTCTTTTATCTGCGGATTTGAATTTGCATGGATACCACGTACGAGAGAAGAATTTGCACGGAAACCATGGAGAGAAGAATTTGCATGGATACCACGTAGAGAAGAATTGTATCAGACTGAATTCCATCACAGGAAAGTTTAGAACTAAAATGTGTCTAGATACATCCATATTAGAGTCAATTAATATGAACCGGAGGGGTAAGATATACTATCTCGATGCCCATCATTTCTTTAGTTATTGCATAGTCTTTATTCCCTAATTCTTATAGACTACTTAATTATTAGTGTAGTTGTTAGTGGAACATTATATGGCGCTACAAATTGTTTCTCCTCTATGTGGCCATTGCAATTGAGATACATTATCTAACAGCATATTATGTTCAAGTAGACCATATAAGCACTTTCATGATCCAGTGATATTAACTACTAAGCCGAGGCTTTCACAGCGCGAATGTTTTGTAGTTTAAGAGAAAATCACTACCACTAGAGGCCAAGAGAGTTAACTACGGGTATCAGATGCCACCGTGATGTTGTTGCTTCCAGCTCCAATTTTTTCTTCACTTCTCCGCCCCAAAAAGATGTGCTTCCTGCCTCCTTCCATCCACTATTATCCTCTTATGGTATCATGGTTGATTTTGAAATTGTCCGGTCCAGAGTGTCTAGACTCTAGAGTGAATGAATTTGTTTTTCTCTCTCATGGGATTAGATGTGTATCATCTAAATAATTTTTCTTTGCTTCAGGTAATTACATTGTCTTAATTATATGTGTCACGGTTATTTCCTATCTTTCTGGTGAACTACCCATGTTTCCTTCTTGCATCTATCAACAACATTGTATTGGTTCCCTGTTGGATTCCATGCACTGAAATGATTATAACACGTGATAGTTATTTCTAATGATATGTTCACTAAATGCTCAATCAAATGTGTGCCTCAGCAATGTTTTTGTTCTTCTGTACCAGGGATGCAATATGGAACTGGAGGAGAATTTTGTACCGCCATTTAATTACATGATGTTGCACTTATATGTGAACCAACAGTTTTATAGTAGTACAATAAATGTGATGAATATGTGCAATCAAAAGTACTACCTGGATTTGATTACCAAGTGTGATAGATGGCAAGAGTATGTGATGTGCTCTAATTGTCAACACCCGGATTTTGAAGTCCAGATGCCTATTATGCCATTCATCCCAATCCCAGGAATATTGTTGTTGCGAGACATAACAGTCCAATATCATAGTCATCATTCATTACAAACCATACTTGTCTTACAAATTCAGATCACATGATCCATATTACACAAATAGTTGATCTATTGATCAACGAACACAAAGTTCATAGCGGAAGCGTAAATAAAAGGGACTCTCTAGTCCACAGGCCAACGCTTGACGTCGGAAGACTCCTAGTTGTCGTAGGCGTCCTGCTGGTCATCTCCTTGGTAGTTCTGTTCATCTTCATACTCTGGCCATTTGAATAGCCAGGGACACAGCCGTGAGTACTTTAAGTACTCGCAAACTAATACTAGTGTAAGTACTATCAATTCTAGTAAGGGGTGCTAAGCTCTAGTTTCTTTTGCATAAAGCCAATTTTAGTTCACAGGTATTTGATAAAGACTCTTTCATGTGCTAACTAACTCAAGTGGGAACATTAGTGTCATTCCCACAACTCCGTTGTGATTCAAAACAGTTCACCATTCACTTCATCAACATTTTCAAGAAATATCTGACACCAGAAACTGTATGGCCTTTCCAACCGTCCGTAACCGTGGACACGGCTATTCGAATAGGTTTACACTCTGCAGAGGTTGCACACTTGTGCCACAACATTTGATTTCATCCGTCGAGGATAACCCCGAATCATCGTAACACAGTACGCGGATCATCAACCATAACCTTTCACTTACAAACCCTAGTATAGGCACCTCTCCGCATGAGCTTGGCCTCCCAGTGAAGACCAACTGTCAACCTGGGAACTGCACAGGGCTTGGCCGTACAATTCACCTCATTTCACATCATTTCTCATACAACGGAGGCAGCCTCAGCATAACCCCTATGATGCTTGTTCAGGGGGAACCCATACTAAGATGTATAAACTTCCAGTTAAGCCCTACCCATAATCAGGTATTGTGGGGGTACTCAAAAATTGGAAATGTATCGCATCCAAACCAATATCAGTTTTAGTCAAAATTCACCATCTCCTTCAAGTCATATTCACCTTCAAAAAATCTTTCAATGGAATGACTCATCATTCCAAAGTTTCAAAATCATTTCAAGTCACAAGTTCCCATCTAGAGTAGTCAATTTTAATCATTAGCACTAGCACTAAACATGAGGGGTGCTATCTTGCTTGGCCACCTTTGATACTAACTTTGCTACTCAAGTAATATTCTAAACTTAGACCAAAGTTAAACTTCTTAATAAACCAAGTAAAAACTTGTAAGCTAAAAACTTGGGATGGGATCATGGTAAGTAAGGTAAGATCAATGGTGCCTTGCCCCAAAGGGCTTTGCACTTGCAAGAATATTAGCTTGCCTTGGTGGTAGTGATCACAATTCTCTTCTTCCTCTTCTTGGTAGAAGCCTTCCTCCTCTTGGTATTCTCCGGTACTAGCGTCTAAAAACGAATACGAGATACAATCACCCAACAAGGTTCAAGAGCTATACTAAGCACACCATGGCTTCACACAAACTATTCTATTACACACATAACATATTAAGTGCATTTGGTTTTCTTTCTTGAAGAAAAATAATTTCCTCTCATTACATATGTAAATGATAGTTTCCATTTAGTTCTTGGAGGAAATAATTTCCTCTCATTGAATCTTCTTAAGATTTAATTTCCTCAAACAATCATGCATGAAATCATGTTGACCTAAGTCAACCATTCATCATCATCATTTGGGAAAATGATTTAAATGAGGTAGAATACCTCATACCATTTGACAATCCCAATTATGATTTAATATCACCAAGTATTTCATGTGAGAGTATTTAGACCAGGGTCACAAATTCATATGAAAGCACTTGGGACAAGATTTAAATGAAGTAAAACACTTCATAAGATTTACATAATAGTTTTGGACAATATCACTTAACTAAACTAGCCATATAGTCCTTTATGTAAAATAGGCTATGATCACTCAAAGTAACCACACCATAGTTTTGCAGAAACAATTAGTGTAAGTCAAATGTGAGCTATAAGAGTTGAAATCAATTTCATATCATTTTGGGTTGATTTTTAAGAATTGTTTGAATGTGCAAAAGTCCCTGACTTGTTCTTTTTGTCACATTATTTCCACAAAGAATCTCACAGTGAGACCATTGTATTCTTGTAGATCTTTTCATTAGGTTTCCAAAGATATGAAGTTCATCAAATTTGGTTAAGCCAATTTGAAACTATTCAATTTTGAACACAGGGCCAGTTTTGAATTTAAACTAAATCTGGAAAATCGAATTTGAATAAGTGGGCCTGGTGGGAAAAACTAACGGGCCGATTTTCAAATTAAAAAGCCAGCCCAGCCCACCACGGTCCACAGACGCGTGGGCTGTCTGGCAGGGTGGGGCGTCCCTGTTAGCGGCTTATCACACCCGAATCGGTACGGGGCGACGTGGAGCGTAGGATTAGAGGCTGATCTAACGGCCTAGGTTCATCGTCTCGCCGGCGAGAGAGGGTTACGGGCACGGCGACGCTAGGGGGTCGGCGAGCTCACCGTGGCTCCAGCGGCGGTGGGCAGTGTGCTCGGTGAAGCGGTGGACGACGGGAAGCGACTGGTAGCAGCGGCACGTCCTGGGGTGGCTCCAGTCGACGACGAGGTTCCGCGGCGGCGTGCGGCAGTGAGGCTTCAATTGGCGGGCTACGGCGACTAATCGGAGCAGTGAGGTGGTCGAGGAGCTCGAGGGAGAAGAGGGGAGGCTGCTGGTGTGCTCATATCGTCGAATGGGCGTCTCTATTTATAGGCGCGCGACGAGGCCGTGGTGCTGCGGCGAACGCGACATGGGCGCGGACTCTCCGGCGGTCTAGCGAGCTAGGCGAGGGCGCGACGGTGTTCAGTGCGTCACAGTGGTCCTCTGGGTGGCGACAGGTAGGCTAGGCGGGGCCTAACGCGGTCGGGGCGCGGCGATGTCTGGCGGCGTCTGTGATACGCGTACAGCACGCGTCCGTTGGGAACCCCAAGAGGAAGGTGTGATGCGTACAGCGGCAAGTTTTCCCTCAGTAAGAAACCAAGGTTTATCGAACCAGTAGGAGCCAAGAAGCACGTCGAAGGTTGATGGTGGCGGGATGTAGTGCGGCGCAACACCAGGGATTCCGGCGCCAACGTGGAACGTGCACAACACAACCAAAGTACTTTGCCCCAACGAAACAGTGATGTTGTCAATCTCACCGGCTTGCTGTAACAAAGGATTAGATGTATAGTATGGATGATGATTGTTTACAGAAAACAGTAGAACAAATATTGCAGTAGATTGTATTCGATGTAAAAGAATGGACCGGGGTCCACAGTTCACTAGAGGTGTCTCTCCCATAAGATAAATAGCATGTTGGGTGAACAAATTACAGTTGGGCAATTGACAAATAGAGAGGGCATGACCGCACATACATGATATGATGAGTATTGTGAGATTTAATTGGGCATTACGACAAAGTACATAGACCGCTATCCAGCATGCATCTATGCCTAAAAAGTCCACCTTCAGGTTATCATGCGAACCCCTTCCGGTATTAAGTTGCAAACAACAGACAATTGCATTAAGTATGGTGCGTAATGTAATCAATAACTACATCCTCGGACATAGCATCAATGTTTTATCCCTAGTGGCAACAAGCACATCCACAACCTTAGAACTTTCTCGTCACTCGTCCCGCATTTAATGGAGGCATGAACCCACTATCGAGCATAAATACTCCCTCTTGGAGTTAAGAGTAAAAACTTGGCCGGAGCCTCTACTAATAACGGAGAGCATGCAAGATCATAAACAACACATAGGTAATAGATTGATAATCAACATAACATAGTATTCTCTATCCATCGGATCCCAACAAACACAACATATAGCATTACGGATAGATGATCTTGATCATGTTAGGCAGCTCACAAGATCCGACAATGAAGCACATAAGGAGAAGACGACCATCTAGCTACTGCTCCGGACCCATAGTCCAGGGGTGAACTACTCACTCATCACTCCGGAGGCGACCATGGTGGTGAAGAGTCCTCCGGGAGATGATTCCCCTCTCGGCAGGGTGCCGGAGGCGATCTCCCGAATCCCCCGAGATGGGATTGACGGCGGCGGCGTCTCCGGAAGGTTTTCCGTATCGTGGCTCTCGCATGCGGGGGTTTCGCGACGAAGACTATATGTAGGCGGAAGGGCAGGTCAGGAGGCATCACGGGGGCCCCACACGCTAGGGCCGCGCGGCCAAGGCCCAGGCCGCGCCGCCCTAGTGTCTGGCCACCTCGTGGCCCCACTTCGTGACTCCTTCGGTCTTCTGGAAGCTTCGTGGCAAAATAGGCCCCTGGGCGTTGATTTCGTCCAATTCCGAGAATATTTCCTTACTAGGATTTCTGAAACCAAAAACAGCAGAAAACAAGAATCGGCTCTTCGGCATCTCGTTAATAGGTTAGTGCCGGAAAATGCATAAATATGACATAAAGTATGCATAAAACATGTAGATATCATCAATAATGTGGCATGGAACATAAGAAATTATCGATACGTCGGAGACGTATCAGCATCCCCAAGCTTAGTTCCTGCTCGTCCCGAGCAGGTAAACGATAACAAAGATAATTTCTGGAGTGACATGCCATCATAACCTTGATCATACTATTGTAAGCATATGTAATGAATGCAGCGATCAAAACAATGGTAATAACATCAGTAAACAAATGAATCATAAAGCAAAGACTTTTCATGAATAGTACTTTCAAGACAAGCATCAATAAGTCTTGCATAAGAGTTAACTCATAAAGCAATAAATCAAAGTAAAGGTATTGAAGCAACACAAAGGAAGATTAAGTTTCAGCGGTTGCTTTCAACTTATAACATGTATATCTCATGGATAATGTCAATGTAAAGTAATATAACAAGTGCAATATGCAAGTGTGTAGGAATCAATGCACAGTTCACACAAGTGTTTGCTTCTTGAGGTGGAGAGAGATAGGTGAACTGACTCAACATAAAAGTAAAAGAAAGGCCCTTCGCAGAGGGAAGCATTGATTGCTATATTTGTGCTAGAGCTTTGGTTTTGAAAACAAGAAACAATTTTGTCAACGGTAGTAATAAAGCATATGTGTTATGTAAATTATATATTACAAGTTGCAAGCCTCATGCATAGTATACTAATAGTGCCCGCACCTTGTCCTAATTAGCTTGGATTACCGGGATTGTCATCGCAATACACATGTTTTAACCAAGTGTCACAAAGGGGTACCTCTATGCCGCCTGTACAAAGGTCTAAGGAGAAAGCTCGCATTGGATTTCTCGCTTTTGATTATTCTCAACTTAGACATCCATACCGGGACAACATAGACAACAGATAATGGACTCCTCTTTAATGCATAAGCATGTAGCAACAATTAATGTTCTCATATGAGATTGAGGATATATGTCCAAAACTGAAACTTCCACCATGGATCATGGCTTTAGTTAGCGGCCCAATGTTCTTCTCTAACATTATGCATGCTCTAACCATTAAATGAGTGGTAAATCTCCCTTACTTCAGACAAGACGAACATGCATAGCAACTCACATGATATTCAACAAGGAGTAGTTGATGGCGTCCCCAGGAACATGGTTATCGCACAACAAGCAACTTAATAAGAGATAAAGTGCATAAGTACATATTCAATACCACAATAGTTTTTAAGCTATTTGTCCCATGAGCTATATATTGCAAAGGTAAAGAATGGAAATTTTAAAGGTAGCACTCAAGCAATTTACTTTGGAATGGCGGAGAAATACCATGTAGTAGGTAGGTATGGTGAACACAAATGGCATAGTGGTTGGCTCAAGGATTTTGGATGCATGAGAAGTATTCCCTCTCGATACAAGGTTTAGGCTAGCAAGGTTATTTGAAACAAACACAAGGATGAACTGGTGCAGCAAAACTCACATAAAAGACATATTGTAAACATTATAAGACTCTACACCGTCTTCCTTGTTGTTCAAACTCAATACTAGAAATTATCTAGACTTTAGAGAGACCAATTATGCAAACCAAATTTTAGCAAGCTCTAGGTGTTTCTTCATTAATAGGTGCAAAGTGTAAGATGCAAGAGCTTAAACATGAGCACAACAATTGCCAAGTATCAAATTATTCAAGACATTTTAGAATTACTACATGTAGCATTTCCCGATTCCAACCATATAACAATTTAACGAAGAAGATTCAACCTTCGCCATGAATACTATGAGTAAAGCCTAAGGACATATTTGTCCATATGCAACAGCGGAGCGTGTCTCTCTCCCACACAATGAATGCTAGGATCCATTTTATACAAACAAAAACAAAAACAAAAACAAACCGACGCTCCAAGCAAAGCACATAAGATGTGATGGAATAAAAATATAGTTTCAGGGGAGGAACCTGATAATGTGTCGATGAAGAAGGGGATGCCTTGGGCATCCCCAAGCTTAGACGCTTGAGTCTTCTTAAAATATGCAGGGTTGAACCACCGGGGCATCCCCAAGCTTAGAGCTTTCACTCTCCTTGATCATATTGCATCATTCTCCTCTCTTGATCCTTGAAAACTTCCTCCACACCAAACTCAAAACAACTCATTAGAGGGTTAGTGCACAATTAAAATTTACATGTTCAGAGGTGACATAATCATTCTTAACACTTCTGGACATTGCACAAATCTAATGAAAGTCAATGGAATAGAAAAATCCATCAAGCATATCAAAACAGGCAATGCGAAATAAAAGGCATAATCTATCAAAACAGAACAGTTCGTAAAGACGAATTTTATTGAGGCACCAGACTTGCTCAGATGAAAATGCTCAAATTGAATGAAAGTTGCGTACATATCTGAAGATCACTCACGTAAATTGGCATAATTTTCTGAGTTACCTACAGAGAATTAGGCCCAGATTCGTGACAGCAAAGAAATCTGTTTCTGCGCAGTAATCCAAATCTAGTATGAACCTTACTATCAACGACTTTACTTGGCACAACAATGCACAAAACTAAGATAAGGAGAGGTTGCTACAGTAGTAAACAACTTCCAAGAATCAAATATAAAATAAAAATACTGTAGTAAAAACATGGGTTGTCTCCCATAAGCGCTTTTCTTTAACGCCTTTCAGCTAGGCGCAGAAAGTGTATATCAAGTATTATCAAGAGATGATGCATAGACAGCAGGGTTTGGAGTTTTCTCAACCATGCATAGTATTTTGGATACATAGGTTTCAGAGGCTCCCTTTTCATTAGTCTTGGGCTTGCTATTCTCATCAAACAAATTTTCAGGAACAAGCCAAGCATAATTATCATCTAGAGCTTCATGCATCGCTAGGAGCTTACATGGTATTGGTGCTTTAATCTCCCCACCATCATTAACACTATTAGTGTACTTAATTCTATCCATATCCATTTTTTCAAGTGTTCTTTTAAAATCGGTGATCGTACCAAGCCTCTCATGCTTACTAAAAACTTTTCTAGCTTCTTTAGCTATATCCGCAAATTCTCGCACTAAGACTTTTAGAACAAAATCTCTCTTCTCTCCCCGCTCCATATCGGAAAGTGTAAGAAACATGTGTTGTATCATGGGGTTGAGACTAATAAATCTAGCTTCCATCATGCGTACCAAACAAACAGAGGCATCTTCATAAGTAGGGACAGCTTTTGCAAGGGGTATATCTTTAAGATCTTCATGCATACTAACATGGGTGAAAAATTCTTCTATATTATCTCTTCCAATTATAGACCCTTGTCCCACAGGTATATCTTTTACAGTAAAATTAAAAAGAAACATGTTGAAATAAGTAAAGCAAATGCAAGTAACTAATTTTTTTGTGTTTTTGATATAGAGTGCAAGACAGTAAGTAAAGTAAAGCTAGCAACTAATTTTTTTTGTGTTTTGATATAATGCAGCAAACAAGAAAGTAAATAAAATAAATCAAGACAAAAACAAAGTAAAGAGATTGGATTGTGGAGACTCCCCTTGCAGCGTGTCTTGATCTCCCCCGCAACGGCGCCAGAAATCAGTCTTGATACGCGGACAACACGCGTCCGTTGGGAACCCCAAGAGGAAGGTGTGATGCGTACAGTGGCAAGTTTTCCCTAAGTAAGAAACCAAGGTTTATCGAACCAGTAGGATCCAAGAAGCACGTCGAAGGTTGATGGCGGCGGGATGTAGTGCGGCGCAACACCAGGGATTCCGGCGCCAACATGGAACCTGCACAACACAACCAAAGTACTTTGCCCCAACGAAACAGTGAGGTTGTCAATCTCACCGGCTTGCTGTAACAAAGGATTAGATGTATAGTGTGGATGATGATTGTTTGCAGAAAACAGTAGAACAAGTATTGCAGTAGATTGTATTCGATGTAAAAGAATGGACCGGGGTCCACAGTTCACTAGAGGTGTCTCTCCCATAAGATAAATAGCATGTTGGGTGAACAAACTACTTTTGGCCAATTGACAAATAGAGAGGACATGACCATGCACATACATGATATGATGAGTATTGTGAGATTTAATTGGGCATTACGACAAAATACATAGACCGCTATCCAGCATGCATCTATGCCTAAAAAGTCCACCTTCAGGTTATCATCCGAACCCCTTCCGAGTATTAAGTTGCAAACAACGGAAAATTGCATTAAGTATGGTGCGTAATGTAATCAATAACTACATACTCGGACATAGCATCAATGTTTTATCCCTAGTGGCAACAAGCACGTCCACAACCTTAGAACTTTCCGTCACTCGTCCCAGATTTAATGGAGGCATGAACCCACTATCGAGCATAAATACTCCCTCTTGGAGTTAAGAGTAAAAACTTGGCCAGAGCCTCTACTAATAACGGAGAGCATGCAAGATCATAAACAACACATAGGTAATAGATTGATAATCAACATAACATAGTATTCTCTATCCATCGGATCCCAACAAACACAACATATAGCATTACAGATAGATGATCTTGATCATGTTAGACAGCTCACAAGATCCGACAATGAAGCACATAAGGAGAAGACGACCATCTAGCTACTGCTATGGACCCATAGTCCAGGGGTGAACTACTCACTCATCACTCCGGAGGCGACCATGGCGGTGAAGAGTCCTCCGGGAGATGATTCCCCTCTCCGGCGAGGTCTCTGGAGGCGATCTCCTGAATCCCCCGAGATGGGATTGGCGGCGGCGGCGTCTCTGGAAGGTTTTCCGTATCGTGGCTCTCGGTACTGGGGGTTTCGCGACGAAGACTATATGTAGGCGGAAGGGCAGGTCAGGAGGCGTCACGAGGGCCCCACACGCTAGGGCCGCGCGGCCAAGGCCTAGGCCGCGCCGCCCTAGTGTCTGGCCACCTCGTGGCCCCACTTCGTGACTCCTTCGGTCTTCTGGAAGCTTCGTGGCAAAATAGGCCCCTGGGCGTTGATTTCGTCCAATTCCGAGAATATTTCCTTACTAGGATTTCTGAAACCAAAAACAGCAGAAAACAACAACTGGCTCTTCGGCATCTCGTTAATAGGTTAGTGCCGGAAAATGCATAAATATGACATAAAGTATGCATAAAACATGTTGATATCATCAATAATGTGGCATGGAACATAAGAAATTATCGATACGTCGGAGACGTATCAGTCTGCGGCGGAATTTCTTCTCCGTCTCCGGTGGCGGCGGTCACGGGTCGCGGTCGTCTCCCTGTCTGGCGGCTTCGTGGTCGTGCGGTGAAGCTCAACCCGTCGAGAGGTGGTCCAGGGGGTGCACGAGGTGGTGGTGCGGCGCGTGTCCAGTGCGCGTCCACGGCAGGCACGTGCGACGTCCTCGGCATGCCTGGGCCGTTCTGGGCGCGCGCGTTCCGGCGAGTGTCGGCTCCTTCTCCGGCGATGGCGTGCATTGGCAGATGTAGGGAGTCGAGGTGGAGTGAAATGGCACCAGGGCCAGGGTTGGGGAAGAAGGAGAAGAGGAGTGGGGACATGGTGAGATATGGCCGGCATGGCCATGTCCATGCCATGCTAGGGCTTCTCCCTAGGGTTGCTATGCAGGTAAGAGAGAGAGAGAGGGGACCAAGTAGGGTCAAGTGGGGCGGGTAGGGTTGGCTAAACACTATTCCAAATAGTGTTTTGGATTTGATCCTATTTGTCAATTTCAAATTCTTGCCAAATTTGGTTTAGGTCAAGTGGTCCCAAAATTTGAAAATGGTTGGTTTGGATGAGTTGCAATTGACCAGAGACAAACATAGGTGGTGGTGGAATTTTAAAAATAAAAGAAATGCCAAAATGCGAAGTGTGAGATTGTTGCACTTGTTAAAAAGTCTCAACTTTGCATGAGCATAGATTTTGATCCAAGAAGATTTTGATATGGTGGTCTTTACAAAAGTTGTTCACCTTGATGTGTACTTGGATGGGGTGCAAAGAATTGGGAAAGTTTGGTTTGAAAATCTTGAAATCCAGGGGCTCAAAGTAGTGACCAGATTATAAATGGCAGGATTGACCATTATTTTATGTGATCACAAATTGAGTTTGAATTTGATTTGATTTGTATTTCTGTGATTCCAAAAGTTGTAATAAGTGTTTAGTAACATATTACAACTAATGGTGAAGGTCAAACAGGTCTAGGGTAAAGATTTGCAAAAATGGCATAAGCCATATGTGAGGGTTTTTAGGGTTTTTCTTATTTGATTTATTTCTCTTTTTATTTGATTTGAGTTTGATCTTCTCTTGATCACTTTAGGGTTTTAGGGTTTAGTACATACACACAATAACACTCATCATGGAATATCACACAAAATGCACAAGTCCTATGCATAGTACTATATGCAAAATAAAAGTTTTTGTTGGTTCCAAATTTGGACTTTGGAAAAATCTTCTTCTTCCTTTATTTGAAATTTGGGATGTTACAAACCCTTCCCCC
The DNA here is from genome assembly GCF_022539505.1 of Lolium rigidum. Taxonomy (NCBI): domain Eukaryota; kingdom Viridiplantae; phylum Streptophyta; class Magnoliopsida; order Poales; family Poaceae; genus Lolium; species Lolium rigidum. The sequence continues at coordinate 141,819,186 of NC_061512.1, forward strand.
TTACAAAAGATCTCGTCCCGAGATCTAAAAGAAAAATTAGGTACTAAAGAGATCTGGGTACTCCTTCTTCATATAGTCTTCGCGTTCCCAAGTGGCTTCATCTTCGGTATGGTTGCTCCATTGTATCTTCAGGAACTTGATGCTTCAGGTGAGGGTGGTTCTGTAAGCTTCCTCCAGTATGCGAATCGGCACTTCGCGGTACGTCAAGGCCTTGTTGATATCCACCGATCGGTGATCGATGTTCTTGAACACTTCGGTCTTCTCGGGCACTTCTAGATATTTCCGGAGGAGTGAGATGTGAAACACGTCGTGCACAGCTGACATTTATTCCGGTAGCTCCAGTTGATAAGATACTTCGCCTCGGAGACTCAGAATTTTGAAGGGTCCGACATATCGGGGTGCAAGCTTTCCTTTCAGCTGGAATCTCTGCATTCCTTTCAGGGGGATACTTTGAGATAGACAAAATCTCCGATCTCGAAGGTCATCTCTCGGCGTCTCTTGTCGGCGTAGCTCTTCTGTCTTGATTGCGCCGTCTTGAGGTACTCGCGGATCTTGTGTACTTTCTCTTCGGCTTCACGAAGAACATCTGGTCCAAAGACTTCGCTTTCTCCGACTTCCGACCAATTCAAAGGGGTACGGCACTTCCTTCCGTACAAAGCTTCAAAGGGGGCCATCTGTAGGCTGGCTTGGTAGCTGTTGTTGTAAGAGAATTCTGCGTAAGGCAGGCAGTCTTCCCATTTGGATCCATATTCTAGTACACAGGCCCTCAACATGTCCTCCAGTATCTGGTTGACTCTTTCCGTCTGTCCATCGGTCTGCGGATGATAGGCGGTGCTGAAATTCAGCCGGGTTCCTAGTCCTTCATGCACTTTCTGCCAGAATCTTGAGGTGAATTGGGATCCTCTATCTGACACAATCGACTTCGGGGTTCCGTGCAGGGCGACTATTCTGGAGATGTATAACTCCGCTAACTTTGGGCCTTGGTATGTGGTCTTGACGGGGATGAAATGGGCTACCTTGGTTAATCTATCGACAACTACCCAGATTGAATCATTTCCTTTGCTGGATTTGGGCAAACCTGTGATAAAGTCCATTCCTACCGAGTCCCACTTCCATTCTGGAATCTGCAATGGCTGCAGCAATCCTGCGGGTCGCTGATGTTCCGCCTTGACTCTCTGACAGATGTCACACATGGCGATGTAGCTTCCGATTTTCCTCTTCATTCCATGCCACCAGAATTGTTCCTTCAGGTCTTGATTCATCTTGGTACCTCCGGGATGAATTGAGTAAAGGGTGTCATGGGCTTCTTTCAGGATGACTTGCTCCAATTCAGAATCTGCTGGCACACATAGGCGTCCTTTGTACCAAAGAACTCCGGCTTCATCTACGGTGAATCCCGACGCTTTCCCTGTAGCTATCTGGTTCTTGATTCCGTCGATGCTAGCGTTTCCCTTCTGGGCTTCCTTGATCTGGCTAATCAAAGTGGGTTGAAGCTCTATGCTGGCTAGGAATCCTTCACTAACGAGTTCAAGTCTAAACTGTTCAAACTCTTGAAACAGGCTGGGTTGCTCGATTGCGATCATGGAGTTCAACTGACACGGCAGTCGACTCAAAGCATCCGCTACCACATTGGCCTTGCCAGGGTGGTAGTGAATTTCCATGTCGTAATCCTTGATCAATTCTATCCATCTGCGCTGCCTCATATTCAGCTCTTTCTGGGTGAAGATATATTTCAGGCTCTTGTGGTCGGAGTAGATCTCGCATCGATTACCCATGAGGTAATGACGCCAAACTTTCAAGGCTAAGACTACGGCTGCAAGCTCTAAGTCATGGGTTGGATAATTCTGCTCATGTTGCTTCAGCTGTCTTGACAGATATGATATCACCTTGCCTTCTTGCATAAGCACACATCCAAGACCAATCTTGGAGGCGTCGCAATAGACGTCAAAGGGCTTGGTGATGTCCGGCATGATCAGAATTGGGGCTGAGGTCAGTCTACTCTTGAGTTGCTGGAAACTTTCTTCACATTTGTCAGTCCATTCGAACATCTTGTCCTTCTTCAACAGTTGGGTCATTGGTCGAGTGATGCTTGAAAAGCCTTCGACAAATCTTCGGTAATATCCGGCTAATCCAAGAAAAGCACGGACCTCGGTCTGGGTGGTTGGGGCTTGCCATTCTGTAACAGTTTTGATCTTGGCGGGATCTACGGCAATTCCTCCCGCAGACAAGATATGTCCCAGGAATCCTACTTCCTTCAACCAAAACTCACATTTGCTGAACTTGGCATACAACTGGTGGTGTCTAAGGGTTTCTAGGACAGTATCCAAATGTTTTTCGTGTTCTTCTTCGGATTTGGAGTAGATAAGAATATCATCGATGAAGACAACGACAAACTTGTCCAAAAAGTTCATGAAGATCTTATTCATGAGGTTCATGAAATAAGCAGGGGCATTGGTTAATCCAAACGACATGACGTTGTACTCATACAACCCATATCTCGTGGTAAAGGCAGTCTTTGGGATATCAGTGGCACGAATCTTCAGCTGATGATAACCAGTCCTAAGATCAATCTTAGAGAACACTTTGGCACTGGTCAACTGATCGAACAGGTCTTCTATCTTGGGTAGGGGGTACTTGTTCTTGATGGTGACATCGTTAAGCTTACGGTAATCCGTACATAAGCGAGTGGCACCATCCTTCTTGTCCACAAACAAAACAGGTGATCTCCAGGGTGATGCACTAGGTCGAATCAAACCTTTGGCTAACATGTCATCAATTTGCTTCTTCAGCTCCACTAGCTCTGTTGGGTTCATGCTATAGGCTCTCTGGGCTATAGGTCTAGTTCCAGGGATTAACTCGATGATAAACTCGATATCCCGATCAGGGGGCATACCGGGTAGATCATCCGGAAACACATCAGGGTATCGACAAACGACCCTGATCTGATCCAGAGTTGGTTTGGCTACACTTTGGTTGCAGGTAAACTTTCTGGGCAATCTTTCAGATACATGTTCTACTAGGATACCGGTGCTACTCATGGTGATGGCTTTCTTAGCACAATCAATCAAGCCATGGTGTCTTGACATCCAGTCCATTCCTAGTACGACTTCCAAACCTTTGGTTCCCAGGATAATCAGATTGGCATAAAAATCTACTTCATGGATTCTGATGGGTACATCTTTGCAAAATTTTCTAGCTTTGGTGGTTGACCCAGGTATTTGAACTATCATAACATGCTTCAAACTGATGGGTCGGATTTTACTTGTGCATGCAAAGTCTTCGGTGACAAATGAATGCGATGCTCCAGAATCAAACAACACTCTGGCGGGTACTGAGTTAACAGAGAACATACCCAGTACAACATCTGGTGCTTCCTGGGCTTCTTCGGCGTTCATGTGGAAGAGACGGCCGTTGCGGTTATTGGGGTTGTTGGGGGCGAACTTTCTGCCGGTGGAGACGCGGCGTTGCTGCTGAGCAGGGGCAGCGGTGTTGGCGGCATTCTTGGCTAACCTCTTGGGGCACTCGTTGGAGTAGTGTCCCACCACTCCACACTCATAACAAGTGATGGTGGACTTGTCCTTGGTTGCGAAGGGGATGGCGTTGCTCCCAGTCCTTGGAGCGGTGTTGGTGTTGTTGTTGTTTTTGGTGTTGGGGGCTCGGGGCGGAGCGCGGTTGAAGTTGTTGTTGTTGTTGTTGTTGTGGTGGCCTCCTGGCCTGGAGTTTCCTCCACTCCGGTTCTGATAACCGGGGCGTGAAGTCTGCATCTGGGGCTTGTTGTTTCTTGGGGTGAAACCTCCGCTTGAGCTGGGACGATACTTCGGAGCATTGCTGGGCCTACTCTGGTGCATCATGCGGCGTTTGCGGTTCTCGTTGGCTTGGTTTAACTTGCCCTCCATCTGGATGGCAGAGTACACTAAAGATTCAAGGTCGGCGAAGGGGATGTTGACTAGGACAGTCTGCATCTCATCATGCAGTCCGTTCAGGGATCTCTCCTGCCTCTTCTCGGTGGTGTCGGTCTCGTCGGGGGCGTACCTTGACAGTGTAAGGAACCTGTCGCGGTATTCTACCACCATCATTCGTCCTTGCTTGAGTTCATGGAACTCATCTCTCATCTTCTTGATTAGACCCGGGGGCACGTGGTACTTGCTGAACTTGAGCTTGAAATCTGCCCAAGTCATGAATTGACCTGCGTTCATGGCACGGGTGCTAGTCCACCAGGCTCGGGCTGGTCCAGCAAGGTAATGGGTTGCAAACAAGACCTTCTCGGCGGCTTCAACTCCCGCCACTTCTAAGTTGTTCTCCATGGTCTGGAGCCAGTCGTCGGCATCGAGGGATTCTTCGGTCTTGCTAAACACCGGAGGGTTGGTGTTCTGAAAGTTCTTGAGCTTTGATCCGGGGTGGTCATGATTCCCATGACCTTGGTTGGCAAGGTTTTGCAGTGCTGTGATGTTGGCTTGGCGTTCAGCTTTGTCAGTCTCCATGTCGGCCATCAGGGTCTGCAGCAGTTGCATCATGGCATCGTTGTTGTTGCGATTGGGAGGGGCCATCTGAACATAGAGAAGATCATGAGATAAGAAGAAAATTTCTATGGTTTATTTTGAGTAAGTTCATAAATTTAAAACTTGAATTCTTTTTGGATGACAAACACAAACATTCATTCATTCATTCAACATCACACATTACAAACTAACACTTCCCATGGTTTTAAGAACCATTTCTCATGCTACGGTACAATGGGCGGGATACAACTCACACCTACATAAGTGATCTAGTGCAACTACTCCTCTTCATCCACATCGATCGGGATGAAGTCGTCTGGTCCGGCCTCCAGGAACTCATAGTCCTCCTCCTCGGTGAACTCGTCCTCCTCAAAGTCGTCGTCGTCGCTCAGGAAGGCTCCTCCTCCCTGAAGGTCTTCACCTCCCTCATCCTCCATCTCTCTCAGCTGGTCCTCTTGGGCCTTGACAGTGGCCTCGAAGGATGCTATCTTGGCGCGAAGGCGCACGATGGCAACGTCCTTCTTGGCACGCTGCAGGCGAGTGACTTGCGGTCCTTGGCAAGCATCTTGATTGCATCGACATGATTTGCCAGTGCAAGGTGAGTCTGGTTGGCGTAGGCGCGGGCGTTGTCCAGATCTTGCTGAGTGTGGTGCAGCATGAAGCCCAGATGCTCAGCGTGGTGCCTCAACTCAGGGTGAGGCTGCAGCTCCATGGGTACTCCTGCGGGTCACGCCTCACGAGGTGAGCATAGTGAGACGCTAAGAGTGCTACCACGTTCTACCCGCACAGACGGGCGAGTGCTTCATGAAGAGCACGTGCCAGTCCGTCCAGCCAGTTGCTCTCCCTGAAGGAGAAGAGGATCCTCTCAAAAGTAGGAGGCTCCATCTTGCCCCTCAAGTCAGCGGTGATGATCCACTGCAGCTCCCCTCCGGGCTGGTCGTTCACCTCGATTCCGTGGAACTCGGGGTGAGGGCGTCCAAGAAAGCCCGACATGGCGTTGAGGTCATGCTCGAAGATCAGACTCCCGCCGTTCCCAAGCTGGTAGAACTTGGTGTTGATGGGTTCATTCGGCTCCATCTGAAAGTGAAATGGATGAGTAAGTTAGAGAAGTGCAAAAAGTGTGTCAAAATTTTATGTAGATTCATAAGATAGAGCATGATTCATCAATTTTTGACAAGATCTCAAAGACAAGAGTGTGAATAAATTTTCATAAATATTCTCTTCATTTGATTTCAAAGTTAAGTTTTTCTGAACGTCCATTCTAACTAGGGTCTCCTAAGGTCAAACAATGGCTCTGATACCAACTTGTCAACACCCGGATTTTTAAGTCCAGATGCCTATTATGCCATTCATCCCAATCCCAGGAATATTGTTGTTGCGAGACATAACAGTCCAATATCATAGTCATCATTCATTACAAACCATACTTGTCTTACAAATTCAGATCACATGATCCATATTACACAAATAGTTGATCTATTGATCAACGAACACAAAGTTCATAGCGGAAGCGTAAATAAAAGGGACTCTCTAGTCCACAAGGCCAACGCTTGACGTCGGAAGACTCCTAGTTGTCGTAGGCGTCCTGCTGGTCATCTCCTTGGTAGTTCTGTCCATCTTCATACTCTGGCCATTTGAATAGCCAGGGACACAGCCGTGAGTACTTTAAGTACTCGCAAACTAATACTAGTGTAAGTACTATCAATTCTAGTAAGGGGTGCTAAGCTCTAGTTTCTTTTGCATAAAGCAAATTTTAGTTCACAAGTATTTGATAAAGACTCTTTCATGTGCTAACTAACTCAAGTGGGAACATTAGTGTCATTCCCACAACTCCGTTGTGATTCAAAACAATTCACCATTCACTTCATCAACATTTTCAAGAAATATCTGACACCGGAAACTGTATGGCCTTTCCAACCGTCCGTAACCGTGGACACGGCTATTCGAATAGGTTTACACTCTGCAAAGGTTGCACACTTGTGCCACAACATTTGATTTCATCTGTCGAGGATAACCCCGAATCATCGTAACACAGTACGCGGATCATCAACCATAACCTTTCACTTACAAACCCTAGTATAGGCACCTCTCCCCATGAGCTTGGCCTCCCAGTGAAGACCAACTGTCAACCTGGGAACTGCACAGGGCTTGGCCGTACAATTCACCTCATTTCACATCATTTCTCATACAACGGAGGCAGCCTCGGCATAACCCCTATGATGCTTGTTCAGGGGGAACCCATAGTTAGATGTATAAACTTCCAGTTAGGCCCTACCCATAATCAGGTATTGTGGGGGTACTCAAAAACTGGAAAGGTATCGCATCCAAACCAATATCAGTTTTAGTCAAAATTCACCATCTCCTTCAAGTCATATTCACCTTCAAAAAATCTTTCAATGGAATGACTCATCATTCCAAAGTTTCAAAATCATTTCAAGTCACAAGTTCCCATCTAGAGTAGTCAATTTTAATCATTAGCTCTAGCACTAAACATGAGGGGTGCTATCTTGCTTGGTCACCTTTGATACTAACTTTGCTACTCAAGTAATATTCTAAACTTAGACCAAAGTTAAACTTCTTAATAAACCAAGTAAAAACTTGTAAGCTAAAAACTTGGGATGGGATCATGGTAAGTA
>NC_061512.1:141826420-141875391 GCF_022539505.1 Lolium rigidum
GCCTATGTCAGTAAGGTAAGATCAATGGTGCCTTGCCCCAAAGGGCTTTGCACTTGCAAGAATATTAGCTTGCCTTGGTGATGGTAGTGATCACAGTTCTCTTCTTCCTTTTCTTGGTATAAGCCTTCCTCCTCTTGGTATTCTCCGGTACTAGCGTCTAAAAACGAATACGAGATACAATCACCCAACAAGGTTCAAGAGCTATACTAAGCACACCATGGCTTCACACAAAATATTCTATTACACACATAACATATTAAGTGCATTTGGTTTTCTTTCTTGAAGAAAAATAATTTCCTCTCATTACATATGTAAATGATAGTTTCCATTTAGTTCTTGGAGGAAATAATTTCCTCTCATTGAATCTTCTTAAGATTTAATTTCCTCAAACAATCATGCATGAAATCATGTTGACCTAAGTCAACCATTCATCATCATCATTTGGGAAAATGATTTAAATGAGGTAGAATACCTCATACCATTTGACAATCCCAATTATGATTTAATATCACCAAGTATTTCATGTCAGAGTATTTAGACCAGGGTCATAACTTCATATGAAAGCACTTGGGACAAGATTTAAATGAAGTAAAACACTTCATAAGATTTACATAATAGTTTTGGACAATATCACTTAACTAAACTAGCCATATAGTCCTTTATTTAAAATAGGCTATGATCACTCAAAGTAACCGCACCATATTTTTGCAGAAACGATTAGTGTAAGTGAAATGTGAGCTATGAGAGTTGAAATCAACTTCATATCATTGTTGGTTGATTTTTAAGAATTGTTTGAATTTGCAAATGTCCCTGATTTGTTCTTTTTGTCACATTATTTCCACAATGAATCTCACAGTGAGACCAGTGTAGTCTTGTAGATATTTTCATTAGCTTTCCAAAGATATGAAGTTCATCAAATTTGGTTAAGCCAATTTGAAACTATTCAATTTTGAACACAGGGCCAGTTTTGAATTTAAACTAAATCTGGAAAATCGAATTTGAATAAGTGGGCCTGGCGGGAAAAACTAACGGGCCGATTTTCAAATTAAACAGCCTGCCCAGCCCACCACGGTCCACAGACGCGTGGGCTGTCTGACAGGGTGGGGCCTGCTTGTCAGCGGCTCATCACACCCGAATCGGTACGGGGCGACATGGAGCGTAGGATTAGAGGCTGATCTAACGGCCTAGGTTCATCGTCTCGCCGGCGAGAGAGGGTTACGGGCACGGCGGCGCTAGGGGGTCGGCGCGCTCACCGTGGCTCCAGCGGCGGTGGGCAGTGTGCTCGGTGAAGCGGTGGACGACGACGAAGCGACTGGTAGCAGCGGCACGTCCTGGGGCGGCTCCAGTCAACGGCGAGGTTCTGTGGCGGCGTGCGGCAGTGCGGCTTCAATTGGCGGGCTACGGCGACTAATTGGAGCAGTGAGGTGGTCGAGGAGCTCGAGGGAGAAGAGGGGAGGCTGCTGGTGTGCTTAGATCGTCGAATGGGCGTCTCTATTTATAGGCGCGCGACGAGGCCGTGGTGCTACGGCGAACTCCACATGGGCGCGGGCTCTCCGGCAGTCTAGCGAGCTAGGCGAGGGCGCGGCGGTGTTCAGTGTGTCACAGTGGTCCTCTGGGTGGCGACAGGTAGGCTAGGCGGTGCCTAACGCGGTCGGGGCGCGGCGATGTCTGGCGGCGTCTGCGGCGGAATTTCTTCTCCGTCTCCGGCGGCGGCGGTCACGGGTCGCGGTCGTCTCCATGTTTGGCGGCTTCGTGGTCGTGCGGTGAAGCTCAACCCGTCGAGAGGTGGTCCAGGGGGTGCACGAGGTGGTGGCGCGGCGCGTGTCCAGTGCGCGTCCACGGCAGGCACGTGTGATACGTCTCAAACGTATCTATAATTTCTTATGTTCCATGCTACTTTATTGATGATACTCACATGTTTTATACACATTATATGTCATTATTATGCATTTTCCGGCACTAACCTATTGACGAGATGCCGAAGAGCCGATTCTGTTGTTTTCTGCTGTTTTTGGTTTCAGAAATCCCAGTAAGGAAATATTCTCGGAATTGGACGAAATCAACGCCGAGGGGCCTATTTTTCCACGAAGCTTCCAGAAGACCGAGGGAGATATGAAGTGGGGCCACGGGGCGCCGCCACACTAGGGCGGCGCGGCCTAGAGGGGGCCCGCGTGGCCCTAGCGTGTGGGGCCCCCGTGCCTCTCCCGACTCCGCCCTTCCGCCTACTTAAAGTCTTCGTCGCGAATACCCCAGTACCGAGAGCCACGATACGGAAAACCTTCCAGAGACGCCGCCGCCGCCAATCCCATATCGGGGGATTCAGGAGATCGCCTCCGGCACCCTGCCGGAGAGGGGAATCATCTCCCGGAGGTCTCTTCATTGCCATGATCGCCTCCGAATTGATGTGTGAGTAGTTCACCCCTGGACTATGGGTCCATAGCAGTAGCTAGATGGTTGTCTTCTCCTCATTGTGCTATCATGTTAGATCTTGTGAGCTGCCTATCATGATCAAGATCATCTATTTGTAATCCTACATGTTGTGTTTGTTGGGATCCGATGAATATTGAATACTATGTCAAGTTGATTATCAATCTATCATATATGTTGTTTATGTTCTTGCATGCTCTCCGTTGCTAGTAGAGGCTCGGCCAAGTTGATACTTGTGACTCCAAGAGGGAGTATTTATGCTCGATAGTGGGTTCATGCCTCCATTGAATCCGGGACGAGTGACGTAAAGTTCTAAGGTTGTGGATGTGCTCGTTGCCACTAGGGATAAAACATCGATGCTTTGTCTAAGGATATTTGTGTTGATTACATTACGCACCATACTTAATGCAATTGTCTCGTTGTTTGCAACTTAATACTCGGAGGGGTTCGGATGATAACCTCGAAGGTGGACTTTTTAGGCATAGATGCATGCTCGGATAGCGGTCTATGTACTTTGTCGTAATGCCTCGATTAAATCTCATAGTACTCATCATGATATATGTACGTGCATTGTTATGCCTTCTTTATTTGTCAATTGCCCAACTGTAATTTGTTCACCCAACATCTGTTTATCTTATGGGAGAGACACCACTAATGAACTGTGGACCCCGGTCCAATTCTTTACATCTGAAATACAATCTACTGCAATTGTTCTTTACTGTTCTTCGCAAACAACCATCATCATCCACACTATACATCTAATCCTTTGTTTACAGCAAGCCGGTGAGATTGACAACCTCACTGTTACGTTGGGGCAAAGTACTTTGATTGTGTTGTGCAGGTTCCACGTTGGCGCCGGAATCCCTGGTGTTGCACCGCACTACACTCCGTCACCAACAACCTTCACGTGTTCCTTGACTCCTACTGGTTCGATAACCTTGGTTTCTTACTGAGGGAAAACTTACTGATGTGCGCATCACACCTTCCTCTTGGGGTTCCCAACGGACGTGTCAACTACACGCAGCAAGTAGATTTTCTGGCGCCGTTGCCGGGGACCTGAAGAAAAGTTACTCCGAGAAGATTTCTAACTCCCACGTCAACCGCACGCCGACGGATTTTCCGGCGCCGTTGCTCGGGGAGATCAAGACACGCTGCAAGGGGAGTCTCCCACATCCAATCTCTTTACTTTGTTTTTGTCTTGCTTTGTTTTACTTTATTTACTGCTTTGTTTGCTCTCTATATCAAAAAACGCAAAAAAATTAGTTGCTAGCTTTACTTTATTTACTGTCTTGTTCTCTATCTTTAAAACACAAAAAAATTAGTTACTTGCATTTACTTTATTTTATTATCATGACTAGTCCTGTAGTTGTTACTCTATCAACCGAGGAATCGATCTTCACTTTTAAACAAGGTGGTGAAGAGAGTTTTAAAGAAGCCTGGTCTAGAATTTTTGATTCTTATAATAAAACAGAACCTAAAATGACACTAAGTTTGTTTTTTAGTAATTTTTATTTTGGGCTTATTCTTCGTTATAGATATGCCTTAGATGCTGTAGTGGGAGGAGATTTCCTTCACTGTGATGGGGATCAAGCTTTTAATGCCATAAAAAAATTGGTTGCATCATCTAGCTCCACTAATAATTATGATCCATCCCTTGTTAGTATTTATAATAGATTGAACACTCTTGAGACAAATGTATCTTGCTTAAAAGAAGGGTATGGTCGGATTCGTGAGCATTTTGATTATATTCCAATAAACTCTGAACCATCAATGTGGGACCCCACTATTAAAGTTACTATTGATGGTAAAAAATTTGATGCTCGTTGTGATATTATGACTGAATTTTGCCTTATGCCTGAAAGTATTTATGAATCTTTGACACTCTGGGGACTTACTAAAGGTGGAGAAGGAATAACTCTCACTGATAACTCTGTTATAATTCCTAAGGGAATAGCTGAAGGAGTATTCACAACCCTTCTTGGAAAAACGGTATCCATCGATTATCTCGTTATTGAATGTGTAGGTACAGGACAAATCACACTTGGAAGATCCCTGCTTAAGCTCTTCGGAGTAACCATAGATGTGGAAAAAGGCACTCTAAATTCCTCCATACCTGGATGCAATCATATATTCCCCAAACCAAAGAGTAAGAATAAGAGTAAGAAGGATGGCGCAGAGCCTCTGGTAAGAATGCCAATGCATCATCTCTTGACAATACTTGATACACACTTTCTGCGCCTAGCTGAAAGGCGTTAAAGAAGCGCTTATGGGAGACAACCCATTATTTTACTTCTGCACTTTGTTTTATATTTGAGTCTTGGAAGTTGTTACTACTGTAGCAACCTCTCCTTATATTTATTTTATTGCATTGTTGTGCCAAGTAAAGTCTTTGATAGTAAAGTCAATACTAGATTTGGATTACTGCGCAGGAACAGATTTCTTGCTGTCACCAAATTGAGCTGCCCCTGCTGTAGAAAATTTATAAAAATCTTCCAATTTACGTGCGTGATCCTCAGATATGTACACAACTTTCATTCAATTTGGGCATTTTCATCTGAGCAAGTCTGGTGCCTCTAAAAAATTCGTCTTTACGGACTGTTCTGTTTTGACAGATTATGCCTTTTATTTCGCATTGCCTGTTTTGCTATGTGTGATGGATTTCTTTGTTCCATTAACTTTCAGTAGCTTTGTGCAATGTCCAGAAGTGTTAAGTATGATTATTTCACCTCTGAATATATGAATTTTCAATTATGCACTAACCCTCTAATGAGATTGTTTTGAGTTTGGTGTGGAGGAAGTTTTCAAGGGTCAAGAGAGGAGGATGATACAATATGATCAAGAAGAGTGAAAAGTATAAGCTTGGGGATGCCCCCGTGGTTCATCCCTGCATATTTTAAGAAGACTCAAGCATCTAAGCTTGGGGATGCCCAAAGCATCCCTTCTTCATCGACAACTTATCAGGTCACCTCTAGTGAAACTATATTTTTATTCCGTCACATCTTATGTACTTTACTTGGAGCATCTGTTTGTTTTTGTTTTTGTTTTTGTTTTTGTTTGAATAAAATCGGATCCTAGCATTCTTTGTTTGGAAGAGAGACACGATCCGCTGTTTCGTATGAACACATATGTTCTTAGCTTTATTCTTAATGTTCATTGCGAAGGTTGAACTACCTCGTTCATTGATATATGGTTGGAAACGGAAAATGCCGCATGTGGTAAATGGTATAATGTCTTGAATAATTTGATACTTGGCAATTGTTGTGCTCATATAGATCTTGTTTAAGCTCTTGCATCATGTACTTTGTACCCATTAATGAAGAACTACATAGAGCTTGTTAAAATTTGGTTTGCATGATTGATCTCTAGAGTCTAGATATTTTCTCGGTTAAGGTGTTTGAACAACAAGGAGACAATGTAAAGTCTTATAATACTTACAATATGTTCATATGTGAGTCTTGCTGCACCATTTTATACTTGAGTTTGCTTCAAACAACCTTGCTAGCCTAGCCTTGTATTGAGAGGAATTCTTCTCGTGCATCCAAATCCTTGAACGAATAACCATGCCATTTGTGTCCACCATACCTACCTACCACATGGTATTTCTCTGCCATTCCAAAGTAAATTACTTGAGTGCTACCTTTAAAATTCTATCCTTTGTCTTTGCAATATATATCTCATGGGAAAATAGCCTTAAAAACTATTGTGGTGAAGAATATGTAGCTATGTATCTTATTTCTTAACAAGTTGCCTGTTGAGCGGTAACCATGTTTCTGGGGACGCCATCAACTTTTACTTTTGTTGAATATCATGTGAGTTGCTATGCATGTTCGTCTTGTCTGAAGTAAGGGCGATTTTCATGATCATATGGTTTGAGTATGCATATTGTTAGAGAAGAACATTTGGCCGCTAACTAAAGCCATGATCCATGGTGGAAGTTTCAGTTTGGACAATTAATCCTCAATATCTTATGAGAATTTTAACTGTTGTTGAATGCTTATGCATTAAAGAGGAGTCCATTATCTGTTGTCTATGTTGTCCCGGTATGGATGTCTAAGTTGAGAATAATCAAAAGCGAGAAATCCAATGTGAACATTCTCCATAGACCTTTGTACAGGCGGCATAGAGGTACCCCTTTGTGACACTTGGTTGAAACATATGCTATGCAATGATAATCCATGTTAATCCAAGCTAATTAGGACAAGGTGCGAGCACTATTGCTATACTATGCATGAAGCTTGCAACTTATAGGATATCTTATACATAACACATATGATTTATTACTACCGTTGACAAAATTGTTTCTTGTTTTCAAAATGAAAAGCTCTAGCACAAATATAGTAATCCATGCTTCCCTCTGCGAAGGGCCATTCTTCTACTTTATTGTTGAGTCAGTTTACCTATTCTTTCTATCTCAGAAGCAAACACTTGTATGAACTGTGTGTATTGATTCTTACATGTATACCTATTGCACTTGTTATATTACTTTGTGTTGACAATTATCCATGAGATATATATGTTGAAGTTGAAAGCAACTGTTGAAACTTATATCTTCCTTTGTGTCGCTTCAATACCTTTACTTTGAATCTATTGCTTTATGAGTAACTCTTATGCAAGTCTTATTGATGCTTGTCTTGAAAGTATTATTCATGAAGAGTCTTTGCTATATGATTCATTTGTTTACTCATTATCTTTGCCATTGCTTCGAATCGCTGCATTCATCTCATATGCTTTACAATAGTATGATCAAGATTATGATAGCATGTCACTTCAGAAATTATCTTTGTTATCGTTTACCTACTCGAGGGCGAGTAGGAACTAAGCTTGGGGATGCTTGATACGTCTCAAACGTATCTATAATTTCTTATGTTCCATGCTACTTTATTGATGATACTCACATGTTTTATACACATTATATGTCATTATTATGCATTTTCCGGCACTAACCTATTGACGAGATGCCGAAGAGCCAGTTGCTGTTTTCTGCTGTTTTTGGTTTCAGAAATCCTAGTAAGGAAATATTCTCGGAATTGGACGAAATCAACGCCCAGGGGCCTATTTTTCCACGAAGCTTCCAGAAGACCGAGGGAGATACGAAGTGGGGCCACGGGGTGCCGCCACACTAGGGCGGCGCGGCATAGAGGGGGCCCGCGCGGCCCTAGCGTGTGGGGCCCCCGTGCCTCTCCCGACTCCGCCCTTCCGCCTACTTAAAGCCTTCGTCGCGAATACCCCAGTACCGAGAGCCGCGATACGGAAAACCTTCTAGAGACGCCGCCTCCGCCAATCCCATCTCGGGGGATTCAGGAGATCGCCTCCGGCACCCTGCCGGAGAGGGGAATCATCTCCCGGAGGTCTCTTCATCGCCATGATCGCCTCCGGATCGATGTGTGAGTAGTTCACCCCTGGACTATGGGTCCATAGCAGTAGCTAGATGGTTGTCTTCTCCTCATTGTGCTATCATGTTAGATCTTGTGAGCTGCCTATCATGATCAAGATCATCTATTTGTAATCCTACATGTTGTGTTTGTTGGGATCCCATGAATATTGAATACTATGTCAAGTTGATTATCAATCTATCATATATGTTGTTTATGTTCTTGCATGCTCTCCGTTGCTAGTAGAGGCTCTGGCCAAGTTGATACTTGTGACTCCAAGAGGGAGTATTTATGCTCGATAGTGGGTTCATGCCTCCACTGAATCTAGGACAGTGACGTGAAAGTTCTAAGGTTGTGGATGTGCTGTTGCCACTAGGGATAAAACATCGATGCTTTGTCTAAGGATATTTGTGTTGATTACATTACGCACCATACTTAATGCAATTGTCTGTTTTTTGCAACTTAATACTGGAGGGGGTTCGGATGGTAACATGAAGGTGGACTTTTTAGGCATAGATGCATGCTGGATAGCGGTCTATGTACTTTGTCGTAATTCCCTGATTAAATCTCATAGTACTCATCATGATATATGTATGTGCATTGTTATGCCTTCTTTATTTGTCAATTGCCCAACTGTAATTTGTTCACCCAACATCTGTTTATCTTATGGGAGAGGCACCACTAGTGAACTGTGGACCCCGGTCCAATTCTTTACATATGAAATACAATCTACTGCAATTGTTCTTTACTGTTCTTCGCAAACAACCATCATCATCCACACTATACATCTAATCCTTTGTTTAGAGCAAGCCGGTGAGATTGACAACCTCACTGTTACGTTGGGGCAAAGTACTTTGATTGTGTTGTGCAGGTTCCACATTGGCGCCGGAATCCCTGGTGTTGCGCCGCACTACACTCCGTCACCAACAACCTTCACGTGTTCCTTGACTCCTACTGGTTCGATAACCTTGGTTTCTTACTGAGGGAAAACTTACTGCTGTGCGCATCACACCTTCCTCTTGGGGTTCCCAACGGACGTGTCAACTACACGCAGCAACGTGCGACGTCCTCGGCATGCCTGAGCCGTTCTGGGCGCGCGCGTTCTAGCGAGTGTCGGCTCCTTCTCCGGTGATGGCGTGCATAGGAAGACGTAGGGAGTCGAGGTGGAGTGAAATGGCACCAGGGCCAGGGTTGGGAAAGAAGGAGAAGAGAGGAGCGGGGACATGGTGAGACATGGCCGGCATGGCCATGTCCGTGCCATGCTAGGGCTTCTCCCTAGGGTTGCTACGCAGGTAAGAGAGAGAGATGGGACCAGGGGAGCAAGTAGGGTCAAGTGGGGCAGGTAGGGTTGGCTAAACACCATTCCAAATAGTGTTTTGGATTTGATCCTATTTTTCAATTCCAAATTCTTGCCAAATTTGGTTTAGGTCAAGTGGTTCCAAAATTTGAAAATGGTTGGTTTGGATGAGTTGCAATTGACCAGAGACAAACACAGGTGGTGGTGGAATTTTAAAAATAAAAGAAATGCCAAAATGCAAAGTGTGAGATTGTTGCACTTGTTAAAAAGTCTCAACTTTGCATGAGCGATTTTGATCCAAGAAGATTTTGATATGGTGGTCTTTACAAAAGTTGTTCACCTTGATGTGTACTTGGATGGGGTGCAAAGAATTGGGAAAGTTTGGTTTGAAAATATTGAAATCCAGGGGCTCAAAGTAGTGACCAGATTATAAATGGCAGGATTGACCATTATTCTATGTGATCACAAATTGAGTCTGAATTTGATTTGATTTGTATTTCTGTGATTCCAAAAGTTGTAATAAGTGTTTAGTAACATATTACAACTAATGGTGAAGGTCAAAAAGGTCTAGGGTAAAGATTTGCAAAATGGCATAAGCCACATGTGAGGGTTTTTAGGGTTTTTCTTATTTGATTTCTTTCTCTTTTTATTTGATTTGAGTTGTGATCTTCTCTTGATCACTTTAGGGTTTTAGGGTTTAGTACATACACACAATAACACTCATCATGGCATATCACACAAAATGCACAAGTCCTATGCATAGTACTATATGCAAAATAAAAGTTTTTGTTGGTTCCAAATTTGGACTTTGGAAAAATCTTCTTCTTCGTTTATTTGAAATTTGGGATGTTACACTAATGCACATGGAATATTAAAATACATTGGCTAATATGACTGCTAGAATAGCTTCATGATTTGTTTTAGAAACAAAACAATTTTGCTTCAAATTTGTCTGCACGTCGAGATTTTCGAGGATGATTTCGACACTAATTTTTACTAGAGGATATGAAGTCAACTACATCAAAATAATGGCAGGTTAGTTATTGGAGGTGATGTTTGTATGTCTAAATTTCTGCAGTTTACTCATATGTCCAAACCAACATTTGTATTTATATTTGATTGATAAGAAACCTCAGAATGATGGGAGGTTAGTGATTGGAGGTGTTGTTTGTCGGTCTGAATTTCTGTAGTTTACTCATACGTCCAAACCTGTTTTTGTACCATCACTAGCACAGAAAATTGGCACAATGGGTGTAACTTGGGTTTGTATAAGAATCTATAAATTACAGCAAGAGTATTAAAATACTAGGAGATCTTTTTTAAGAATGAGTGAGCTTTATTGATTAGGAAACAATGGTTCTACAAACACGCATTACGGAATCTAGCGCGCATGAAGGAACTGTCCCATATAAAACACCACACTCACACTTGCCTAATTGCGCTAAACTTTCAAATAGGAGAATTTCCATTCTAATGCATTCGTTTAGCTATGCATTTTAATAGCAACTAGAATATTATTTTGGAGTGGATATTTATATATTCAGTGGTTATTAATTGTTATGATCAACACAATGAATGCCAACAAACAGTACTGCAAGGCAAGGGATACAATAATCTTTTATTTCTTCATTGGTGAATCATAAATAACTTATTGGAAAGGAACCTACTAGACTTCCCTTCTCAGATGTTTTGGTTCAATATTATTGAATATTTACATGGAAAAAGGCTATTATGGTTCTCTGACATTTGGTTAAGATTTACATGGTATGTCATGGCTATTCACTCCTTAAGAATCACATTATTTTAATACTAACGTCTCTTAAATGCTCAAGTTTTTCATGTATCTATAGTTCAAATGCATAGAACTGTTTTCATGTTTTGTTAAACAACTACCCCGTGCAGGCACACGGGTTGAAGACTAGTTACTTAAATTGGCCATGAACTAAATAATAGCAGCATTTTACTGTCATAGCTAGTAATAAACCGTAAAGGAATTATAATCTGAAATTTGTTGTGCAGGGAACGCTAATCAACGCGTCGAGGGACTTAAAATACGTAACAGGTAACACATAGAGGGTAGTGAATGAACTGATAGCAGGCAGTTAATTTAGTAGGTCACAGCGAACCATGTACAAATAATAATGGTATTACTTGTACAGGGAATGCAGAGTAACATATTCAGTGACTTCAATTTGGCACGAACTACGTAATAGGAGGCTGTTACTTTTGTAACAAACAATGAGCCAAATAGAAGTTAAGATGGCAAAAGCTATAGAGTAGGGAATGTGAACCAACATGTGCGATTACTTAAAATTGGATATGAACTAAATAATTGCAGGATGTTACTGTAATAGATAGGAATTATAACAGCATCATTCCTGAACTTGTAGTGAAGAGAATAAAAATCAATATGTTTCGGGACATAAATTTGTAATGAGCAACATGCAGAGGATAGTTAATGCTGGAGCTAAGGATGGACCAGATACAAAATATAGTGGGATCACCTGTGAACTTGTAGAAGAGATGAAGAGGGAATGCAAACCAATATGTTCAACATTCCATATGTGAGTGCCATGCAAAGTAAGAGAAGCGAGTTAATGTTGCAGCTTTTGAAGAACCCGATGGCACACAAAATTATTATCGAAGTAGCTAGTGTGACGAGTTTAAATAAATTTGTACTGCAGGATAGCAGAGCGATAGCATGGAGGAACTAATAGGAGTCAGTTACTTTGTTAGCTTACGCCGAAGTAAATAGAAATAACAATGGCATGACCTGTAGTACAGGGAACGCAAACCAACATGTTCAGAGAGTACAAAATTGGCATGAAAAGAATAGTAGGAGTTTATAATTTTTGAAACAACGACTGAGCAAGATAGAAGTTATGATGGCTACATCTAGAGAGCAGGGAATGCAAACCAAAATGTTCAATCGCTTAAAGTTAGCAATGAACTAGAAAATAGCAGGGTGTTACTGTCATAGCTAGGAATGAACTTAAAGAGCTTCAGACAAACAAGCATCTGAATGAAGAACATGGCGCTAAAACAAGGGACTTACATTAGGAGAAGCACTCTGTGGGAGTCACTGCAGATCTTCCTGGGTTTGATAGATCCGGTGATGAAGTACACTACATGTGCTACTTGGGGTTGGAGAGACGGGGCCATTACATTTCATGGTTACTCATCTCATCTGCAAAAACGTAACGGCGCGTCGTTAGCACAAACAGGTTCCCCCAAGATTAAACAAGAACTTGTAGGCATCAATAGAAAAGCGACAGTAGAAGAGTTTAGATCATGCACGATGCTGGTGAAGCAGATACGGTTTATGCACAACGGTGTCGGTGAGCTAGATCCGGTGGGGTGGACGATACCGCAGATGAAGCGACTGCGGTAGACTGCTGGATGAATATATGGTTTCGAGGTTCGGTGGGGATGATCCGGTCCGGTTGATGACGACATCGATGAAGCGGCTCCGGTAGACATACTGATGAGGTGGATTTCGCGGCCTTGGGTAGGCCAGGGAAGTCCGGCGGGGATGTTTTGGTGCGGTGGTCGTGGAGGTGCGAGAGAGTGAGGGACTTGGGAAGTTTTGGTGGGTGGTCTGAGGGAAATGAAATTTTTCGGAGGGTTTCCGGGGCTAGGGAGGTGGTGATAAAAAAATGACGGATAGACCCCCCACCAACCGACTTTGTTATCATCTCGACAGGGGTAGAATGGGAATTTGGAAGCGTGTGAAATATTTGTATTTTGTGGGCGAGAAGTTTTGTCGCTATGAGATTTTGAATTTGGCTACGGTCCAAGTATAATGATAAAAAATTGTGAGACCGTACTAGTACCTCTGTTCAAGGCCGAGTGCAAAATCAAATCATCATCACGTTGAATATCGGTCACTACCACGATCATGATCTATCTCAGAAATATGCGCATCCGCTAGATCTTGCAAAGTATAATGATAAAAAATTATGAGACCGTACTAGTATTTCTGTTCAATGCCGAGTGCAACATCAAAACATCATCACATTGAAAATTTGTTACCATGATCATGATCTATCTCTGAAATTGGCGCATCCGCTAAATCTTGCAAAGTATAATGATAAAAAATTGTGAGACCGTACTAGTACTTCTGTTCAACTCCGAGTGAAAAATCAAATCATCATCACGTTGAAAATTTGTTACCATGATCATGATCTATCTCTCAAATTGGCGCATCCGCTAAATCTTGAAAAGTATAATGATAAAAAAAATTGTGAGACCGTACTAGTACTTCCGTTCAAGGCCGAGTGCAATATCAAATCATCATCACGTTGAAAATTGGTTACCATGATCATGATCTATCTCTGAAAATTGGCGCATCCGCTAAATCTTGCAAAGTATAATGATAAAAAGTTTGTGAGACCGTACTAGTACTTTTGTTCAAGCCTGAGTGCAACATCAAATCATCATCATGTTGAAAATTTGTTTCCATTATCATGATCTATCTCTCAAATTGGCGCATCCGCTAAATCTTGAAAAGTATAATGATAAAAAGTTTGTGAGACCGTACTAGTACTTATGTTCAAGGCCGAGTGCAACATCAAATCATCATCATGTTGAAAATTTGTTACCATGATCATGATCTATCTCTAAAATTGGCACATCCGCTAAATCGTGCAAAGTATAAAGATAAAAAACCGTGAGACCATACTAGTACTTATGTTCAAGTCGTGCAACATCAAATCATCATCACATTGATTTTTTTTTTACCATGATCATGATCTATCTCTGAAATTGGCGCATCCGCTAGATCTTTCAAAATATAATGATAAAAAATTGTGAGATCGTACTAGTACTTCTGTTCAAGGCCAAGTTCAACATCAAATCATCATCACGTTCATAATTTGTTACCATGATCATGATCTATCTTTGAAATTGGCGCATCCGCTAAGTCTTTCAAAGTATAATGATAAAAAACTGTGAGACTGTACTAGTACTTCTGTTCAAGTCCGAGTGCAACATCAAATCATCATCACGTTGAAATTTGTTACCATGATCATGATCTTTCTCTGAAATTGGCGCATCTGCTAAATCTTGCAAAGTATAATGATAAAAAGTTGAGAGACCGTACTAGTACTTCTGTTGAAGCCCGAGTGCAACATCAAATCATCATCACGTTGAAAAGTTGTTACCATGATCATGATCTATCTCTGAATTTGGCGCATCCGCTAAATGTCGCAAAGTATAATGATAAAAAAATTGTGAGACCGTACTAGTACTTATGTTCCAGGTCGAGTGCAACATCTAATCATCATCACGTTGAAAATTTGTGTTACCATGATCATGATCTATCTCTGAATTTGAGGCATCCGCTAAATCCTGCAAACTATAATGATAAAAAATTGTGAGACCGTACTAGTACTTCTGTCAAGGCCGAGTGCAATATCAAATCATCACCACGTTGAAAATTTGTTACAATAATTGCAAAATATAACAATAACATGAAAAAATCTCAAATATTACAATAACAGGAAAAATTATCAAATATTACAACAAGTCAAAATAACTCAAATGATACAAGCCATACAAATGGCATCATCGAAAAAACTGCATTTATGTTAGGTAGACTTCATCGGAGTGCAAGTAACAGCTGGCTTTCCATTAGATCTACAGAGTAGATTATTAAGGATCTGCTCAATCCAAGCTTGCCTATTTTTCAATTCATGTATCTCATTGAGTGTTATGACAATTTTTGAATCTCTTTCATCTCTTTGCTGCTCAATTGTATCAATTGATTCGTGTGCAACGACAGCGATTGTTTGCGCTTGAATGGCTGGGACAGTAGATATCATGTGACTATCAGATGAATTGACATTGTCACGACTGTGCTGTGGAAAGACCTGTACACTTGATGTAGATGCCCTTCCATCTGCCCTCCTTGCTCTATTCAGGGACAGAAAACAAGACAGTGCAAGTTACAGAAGCATACAATTAGAGAAAACAACCATGTTAGTTGTCACAGATTTTCACAAAGCATCAAAACAGATGGAAGATTTTAACAAAGCATATATAACAAAGAAAACTATCAACCCCAATGCAACAGGCAGAGCAATCAGATAGCAAACATTAATAAAATAAATCAAGTAACTAGACAGTCTGTGCCTAATAAAATAGCCATGAAACTACATAACAGAAGTCTGTCAATTAAAATTGACACTTGGAAGGGGTGCTTCAGATCCCTTAAGTTCCACAAAAGTGGTCATGTGGACAAAACTAGCCAAACATCATGCAGTTGGAGAATCTCCAAACCCCTAAATTTGATTATTTTAATCATCGTCCACCCATGGGAATGCCTCAGATAAACAAGAAATATATCCATTTGGTGCCAAATATAAACGAGCAGGACCAATTAAGACATATTAGATAGCAACCATTCTGAGATTCATATAAACTGTATATTATTTCAATGTTTAACCCATGAGCCCAATATAAAGAGAGGAGAAACAAACAAATGAACCATTTTGTGACTAAAAATAAAAGATGGGTCAGCCAAAAAGTAACAACAAATCTTATTTATGATACAAACTGAAGGTGGATTTCCTACTACAGAAGGTGGCATTGGATTAATCAACGGTGAAATCATAAAAAATTCTTACAAAAAAAACATATATGCTCGTTGTATCCCACGACAAGCATGCCAGAAAGTGGCAAGGTTTATATGTTTTAATCATCAGTCAACTCGATGAATCAAGGACTAATAACCAATTGAATCATCATCTAAGGCATATTCACCAAGCAAAAAAAATTTATCATGTATGGATGAAATCTAGAAGACATAACGGTATAAGGAAGTGCATAAGCAATCAAACATTATGTGGCTGGAATAAAATGCTAGATCATTTAAGTTAAGTAGAACAATTAAAGAGGTTTAATCATGATCAAACAAAAAATATTTGACAGGCAATAGAACCAATTTGAGAAGCTAGCAGAGAAATGAACGAAGACGCGTAGTCACATAAATAGGAGGATTTATTTCAAACCAGTTATCCTATCTATATGGAGAGTAAACATGTTAAACACAAACTGGTTCCAGCATGATAAGCGTATCAATACAAAAATGAAAGGTACTTACTGGATTATAGGGGCGATTCACTCCACGATTTGATGTGTTCCATGTGATAGTGATACATGAAATTATAACAAAGAGTTAGCGTTGCAGCTCTTGAAGAACAAAAACAATGAAGAATTTAAATATACCACAACAATGAGTTCACACATGTACTACATGATGAAAAAAGGATAGCAGAAAGGAAATAGTAATTGGCATTTGCCGTCATTGTTTACAATAAAACAAATGGAAATTATAATGTAAAATCTTGTGGACATGGAAGAGCACAGAATGACGAAATATAAAACAACATTTTGCAATGAACAAACCAGAAGGTAGCTATGGTCCCTGCACAAAACCTGTCACTTGTGAATAAGAAAAGCAAACAAACATGTAGGTTTCCTAACAAAAATTGATGAATTACATAGCATGCAATTACTGTTCTAACATAAGGACGAACTAGATAGATATTATAGGGGTGTTTCTTGAGAGTTTATAGAGCAGGGAACGCTTTGCTAGTCTTAGTATGAACAAGATAAAAAATAATACTATTTTTTGCAACACACAGTACAGTCATAGAAGCTCACACGTACGTACATACACTCACCCCTATGAACTCACCACTCACGCACACACACTCTACCCCTTCGAGCACCTCCAAGAAACTGCATCCAAGAAACTGATCCGATGGGTATTGAGATTGACGAAGTCACCACTAGATCCACAATGTCACCGGGAACGCCGCATCGCACTGAAGAATATTCCTCCATTTATGAGACACCAAAGCGTCAAATCTGGGGGTGCCACAGCCCTTGATACGCCTCCGACATATCGATAATTTCTTATGTTCCATGCCATATTATTGATGATACCTACATGTTTTATGCACACTTTATGTCAGATTCGTGCATTTTCTGGAACTAACCTATTAACAAGATGCCGAAGAGCCAGTTGCTGTTTTCTGCTGTTTTTGGTTTCAGAAATCCTAGTAACGAAATATTCTCCGAATTGGACGAAATCAAGACCCAGGTCCCTATTTTTCCCGGAGCCTTCCAGAACACCCGAGAGCCGCCAGAGGGAAGCCCTGGGGGCCCCACACCACACCCTGGCGCGGCCGGAGGGGGGCCGCGCCGCCCTATGGTGTGGGCCCCCGAGCCCCCTCCGAGGCTGCCCTTCCGCCTATTTAAAGCCTCCGTCGAGAAAACCCCGATGCGAAAAACCACGATACGGAAAACCTTCCGGAGCCGCCGCCATCGCGAAGCCAAGATCCGGGGGACAGGAGTCTCCGTTCCGGCACCCTGCCGGAGCGGGGAAGTGCCCCCGAAGGCTTCCCCATCGACACCTGCTGCCATCTCCACCGCCATCTTCATCACCGCTGCTGCTCCCATGAGGAGGGAGTAGTTCTCCATCGAGGCTCGGGGCTGTACCGGTAGCTATGTGGTTAATCTCTCTCCTATGTGCTTCAATACAATTATCTCATCAGCTGCCTTACATGATTGAGATTCATATGATGATGCTTGTAATCTAGATGTCATTATGCTAGTCAAGTGAGTTTTACTTATGTGATCTCCGGAGACTCCTTGTCCCACATGTGTAAAGGTGACGAGTGTGTGCACCGTGTGGGTCTCTTAGGCTATATTTCATAGAATACTTACTCACTCGTTATGAATGGCGTAGTGAAGTGCTTATTTATATCTCTTTATGATTGCAATGTGTTTTGTATCACAATTTATCTATGTGCTACTCTAGTGATGTTATTAAAGTAGTTTTATTCCTCCTACACGGTGTAATGGTGACAGTGTGTGCATCCGTGTTAGTACTTGGCGTATGCTATGATCATGATCTCTTGTAGATTGTGAAGTTAACTATTGCTATGATAGTATTGATGTGATCTATTCCTCCTACATAGTGTGAAGGTGACAGTGTGCATGCTGTGTTAGTACTTGGTTTAGTCGCGTTGATCTTTCATGCACTCTAAGGTTATTTAAATATGAACATTGAATTGTGGAGCTTGTTAACTGTGGCATTGAGGGTTCGTGTAATCCTACGCAATGTGTTCATCATCCAACAAGAGTGTAGAGTATGCATTTATCTATTCTGTTATGTGATCAAAGTTGAGAGTGTCCACTAGCGAAAGTCTAATCCCTAGGCCTTGTTCCTAAATACTGCTATCGCTGCTTGTTTACTGTTTTACAACGTTACTACTGCTGCGTTACTACTGCTTGTTTACTGTCCTGGGCAAAGCACTTTTCTGGTGCCGTTGCTACTACTTATTCATACCACCTGTATTTCACTATCTCTTCGCCGAACTAGTGCACCTATTAGGTGTGTTGGGGACACAAGAGACTTCTTGCTTTGTGGTTGCGGGGTTGCATGAGAGGGATATCTTTGACCTCTTCCTCCCCGAGTTCGATAAACCTTGGGTGATCCACTTAAGGGAAACTTGCTCGCTGTTCTACAAACCTCTGCTCTTGGAGGCCCAACACTGTCTACAAGAATAGAAGCTCCCGTAGACATCAAGCACTTTTACGGCGCCGTTGCTGGGGAGAAAAGGTAAAAAGGCACTCATACTCCGGTTCCGAGTAACGATACTTTTCTGGCGCCATTGTGTTTGTGCTCGAAGCTATTTCCTTTAGATCCTACAATTGCATCTTTTTGTTTCTTGTTTACACTAGTTTGGCATAATGGACAACAATGAGCTTCTTATTCTATTTCCTGATTTAAGACATGGATGGTTTGATGCGAAAATTAAAAAACCTATGAAATCTTATTTGCATGCTTGGTAGTAATATTAGTATGAACGCTTTGAACACCATTGTTGATAATAATATAGAAAGTTCTAAGCTTGGGGAAGCTGGTTTTCATGATCTTTTTAGTCCCCCAAGCATTGAGGAGAAAATTTTCTTTGATGATACTTTGCCTCCTATTTATGATGATTATAATGATAGTGGTCTTTTGGTGCCACCTACTATGGAGAGTAAATTTTGTTGTGATTATACTATGCCTCTTACACTTGATGAGAATAATAATGATAGCTACTTTGTTGAATTTGCTCCCACTACAACTAATAAAATTGATTATGCCTATGTGGAGAGTAATAATTTTATGCATAAGACTCATGATAAGAATGCTTTATGTGATAGTTATATTGTTGAGTTTGCTCATGTTGCTACTGAAAGTTATTATGAGAGAGGAAAATATGGTTGTAGAAATTTTCATGTTACTAAAATGCCTCTCTATGTGCTGAAATTTTTGAAGCTACACTTGTTCTATCTTCCTATGCTTGTTACTTTGCTCTTCATGAACTTGTTAGCATAGGAAGCATGTTAGGCTTAAATATGTTTTGAATTTGCCTCTTGATGCTCTCTTTTGCTTCAAATACTATTTCTTGCGAGTGCATCATTAAAACTGCTGAGCCCATCTTAACGGCTATAAAGAAAGAACTTCTTGGGAGATAACCCATGTGTTATTTTGCTACAGTACTTTGTTTTCTATTTGTGTCTTGGAAGTTGTTTACTACTGTAGAAACCTCTCCTTATCTTAGTTTTGTGTTTTGTTGTGCCAAGTAAAGTCTTTGATAGTAAAGTAAGTACTAGATTTGGATTACTGCGCAGTTCCAGATTTCTTTGCTGTCACGAATCTGGGTCTACCTCCCTGTAGGTAGCACAGAAAATTAAGCCAATTTACGTGCATGATCCACAGATATGTATTCAACTTTCATTCAATTTGAGCATTTTCATTTGAGCAAGTCTGGTGGCCTAATAAAATTCATCTTTACGGACTGTTCTGTTTTGACAGATTCTGTCTTTTATTTCGCATTGCCTCTTTTGCTATGTTGGATGAATATCTTTGATCCATTAATGTCCAGTAGCTTTATGCAATGTCCAGAAGTGTTAAGAATGATTGTGTCACCTCTGAACATGTTAATTTTTATTGTGCACTAACCCTCTAATGAGTTGTTTCGAGTTTGGTGTGGAGGAAGTTTTCAAGGATCAAGAGAGGAGTATGATGCAATATGATCAAGGAGAGTGAAAGCTCTAAGCTTGGGGATGCCCCGGTGGTTCACCCCTGCATATTCTAAGAAGCCTCAAGCGTCTAAGCTTGGGGATTCCCAAGGCATCCCCTTCTTCATCGACAACATTATCAGGTTCCTCCCCTGAAACTATATTTTTATTCCGTCACATCTTATGCACTTTGCTTGGAGCGTCGGTTTGTTTTTGTTTTTGTTTTGTTTGAATAAAATGGATCCTAGCATTCACTTTGTGGGAGAGAGACACGCTCCGCTGTAGCATATGGACAAGTATGTCCTTAGGCTCTACTCATAGTATTCATGGCGAAGTTTCTTCTTCGTTAAATTGTTATATGGTTGGAATTGGAAAATGCTACATGTAGTAATTCTAAAAATGTCTTGAATAATTTGATACTTGGCAATTGTTGTGCTCATGTTTAAGCTCTTGCATCATATACTTTGCACCCATTAATGAAGAAACACTTAGAGCTTGCTAATTTGGTTTGCATATTTGGTTTCTCTAGAGTCTAGATAACATCTAGTATTGAGTTTTGAACAACAAGGAAGACGGTGTAGAATCTTACAATGTTTACAATATGTCTTTTATGTGAGTTTTGTTGTACCGTTCATCCTTGTGTTTGTTTCAAATAACCTTGCTAGCCTAAACCTTATATCGAGAGGGAATACTTCTCATGCATCCAAAATCCTTGAGCCAACCACTATGCCATTTGTGTCCACCATACCTACCTACTACATGGTATTTATCCGCCATTCCAAAGTAAATTGCTTGAGTGCTACCTTTAAAATTCCATCATCCACCTTTGCAATATATAGCTCATGGGACAAATAGCCTAAAAACTATTGTGGTATTGAATATGTACTTATGCACTTTATCTCTTATTAAGTTGCTTGTTGTGCGATAACCATGCTTCTGGGACGCCATCAACTATTCTTTGTTGAATATCATGTGAGTTGCTATGCATGTCCGTCTTGTCTCGAAGTAAGAGAGATCTACCACCTTAATGGTTGGAGCATGCATATTGTTAGAGAAGAACATTGGGCCGCTAACTAAAGCCATGATTCATGGTGGAAGTTTCAGTTTTGGACACATATCCTCAATCTCATATGAGAATAATAACTGTTGCCACATGCTTATGCATTAAAGAGGAGTCCATTATCTGTTGTCCATGTTGTCCCGGTATGGATGTCTAAGTTGAGAATAATCAAAAGCGAGAAATCCAAAATGCGAGCTTTCTCCTTAGACATTTGTACAGGCGGCATGGAGGTACCCCATTGTGACACTTGGTTAAAACATGTGCATTGCAAAGATCCGGTAGTCCAAGCTAATTAGGACAAGGTGCGGGCACTATTAGTATACTATGCATGAGGCTTGAAACTTGTAAGATATAATTTACATAACTCATATGCTTTATTACTACCGTTGACAAAATTGTTTCATGTTTTCAAAATAAAAGCTCTAGCACAAATATAGCAATCGATGCTTTCCTCTTTGAAGGACCATTCTTTTTACTTTTATGTTGAGTAAGTTCACCTATTTCTCTCCACCTCAAGAAGCAAACACTTATGTGAACTGTGCATTGATTCCTACATACTTGCATATTGCACTTGTTATATTACTCTATGTTGACAATTATCCATGAGATATACATGTTATAAGTTGAAAGCAACCGCTGAAACTTAATCTTCCTTTGTGTTGCTTCAGTACCTTTACTTTGATTTATTGCTTTATGAGTTAACTCTTATGCAAGACTTATTGATGCTTGTCTTGAAGTACTATTCATGAAAAGTCTTTGCTTTATGATTCATTTGTTTACTCATGTCATTACCATTGTTTTGATCGCTGCATTCACTACATATGTTTACAAATAGTATGATCAAGTTTATGATGGCATGTCACTTCAGAAATTATCTTTTGTTATCGTTTTACCTGCTCGGGACGAGCAGAATTAAGCTTGGGGATGCTGATACGCCTCCGACGTATCGATAATTTCTTATGTTCCATGCCATATTATTGATGATACCTACATGTTTTATGCACACTTTATGTCATATTCGTGCATTTTCTGGAACTAACCTATTAACAAGATGCCGAAGAGCCAGCTTGCTGTTTTCTCGCTGTTTTTGGTTTCGAAATCCTAGTAACGAAATATTCTCGGAATTGGACGAAATCAAGACCCGGGTCCCTATTTTTCCCGGAGCCTTCCAGAACACCCGAGAGCCACCGGAGGAAGCCCCGGGGGCCCCACACCACACCCCGGCGCGGCCGAGAGGGGCCGCGCCGCCCTATGGTGTGGGCCCCCGACCCCCTCCGAGGCTGCCCTTCCGCCTATTTAAAGCCTCCGTCGAGAAAACCCTGATGCGAAAAACCACGATACGGAAAACCTTGCAGAGCCGCCGCCATCGCGAAGCCAAGATCTGGGGGACAGGAGTCTCTGTTCCGGCACCCTGCCGGAGCGGGGAAGTGCCCCCGGAAGGCTTCCCCATCGACACCGCTGCCATCTCCACCGCCATCTTCATCACCGCTGCTGCTCCCATGAGGAGGGAGTAGTTCTCCATCGAGGCTCGGGGCTGTACCGGTAGCTATGTGGTTAATCTCTCTCCTATGTGCTTCAATACAATAATCTTTTTTTTTTTGAGAAAATATACAATAATCTCATGAGCTGCCTTACATGATTGAGATTCATATGATGATGCTTGTAATCTAGATGTCATTATGCTAGTCAAGTGAGTTTTACTTATGTGATCTCCGGAGACTCCTTGTCCCACGTGTGTAAAGGTGACGAGTGTGTGCACCGTGTGGGTCTCTTAGGCTATATTTCACGGAATACTTACTCACCGTTATGAATGGCGTAGTGAAGTGCTTATTTATATCTCTTTATGATTGCAATGTGTTTTGTATCACAATTTATCTATGTGCTACTCTAGTGATGTTATTAAAGTAGTTTTATTCCTCCTACACGGTGTAATGGTGACGAGTGTGTGCATCCGTGTTAGTACTTGGCGTATGCTATGATCATGATCTCTTGTAGATTGTGAAGTTAACTATTGCTATGATAGTATTGATGTGATCTATTCCTCCTACATAGTGTGAAGGTGACGAGTGTGCATGCTTTGTGTTAGTACTTGGTTTAGTCGCGTTGATCTTTCATGCACTCTAAGGTTATTTAAATATGAACATTGAATTGTGGAGCTTGTTAACTCCGGCATTGAGGGTTCGTGTAATCCTACGCAATGTGTTCATCATCCAACAAGAGTGTAGAGTATGCATTTATCTATTCTGTTATGTGATCAAAGTTGAGAGTGTCCACTAGCGAAAGTCTAATCCCTAGGCCTTGTTCCTAAATATCGCTATCGCTGCTTGTTTCATCGTTTCTATCGTGTTACTACTGCTGCGTTACTACTGCTGCGTTACTACTGCTTGTTTACTCGTCCTGGGCAAAGCACTTTTCCGGTGCCGTTGCTACTACTTATTCATACCACTGTATTTCACTATCTCTTCGCCGAACTAGTGCACCTATTAGGTGTGTTGGGGACACAAGAGACTTCTTGCTTTGTGGTTGCGGGGTTGCATGAGAGGGATATATTTGACCTCTTCCTCCCTGAGTTCGATAAACCTTGGGTGATCCACTTAAGGGAAACTTGCTGCTGTTCTACAAACCTCTTCTCTTGGAGGCCCAACACTGTCTACAAGAATAGAAGCTCCCGTAGACATCAGCCCTCCTAACCATCGAACCACAGGTTGGTTCTCAGTGATTTGGTACTTGACATATACTACATGATATCTAATATGGAGTCGGTGTGACGCTAACAAGCGGGGTGCGACGTCGTTGCTTGATGTGAGGCGGTGTGATGCCATCACAACATGCAGTGCATGGTCCATGTGATCTTTTTTTTTTGAGAGCGGTCCATGTGATCTAGATTAGGGGATACTAGCATAATACACGTGTGCTGCAACGGGTTAATAACGAAAGATGACTCTCTCCAAAAATAGAGTAAATGGAATATAATCACAATGTGTATGTCTAGGATGTGTGGTCACATGGTCCTCATTTTTTTAAGAATCCGTGGTACCTCAGTCTCATACAATGTGCATTATTTTTTGTCACCGCTGAGACAACTCTGATGCTTGATCGACCGATCCAATTTGATCAATCGACCGATCTAATCCACATGTTTGAACAACTGATTGGAATAATCCATGGTATTTGTTGAATGATATATTGTAAAAGGTGCCCGTTTTACGCCATCTTTTTTTAGGAAACGCGGTACAATATAAATGCTCACTAAGTACATGCACTCGCTCCTATGAACGCACAAACGCACATGCTACCTCTATGAACACCTTCGAGATACTTTATCTGAGAAACTGATTCGTCGAGAACACACGTCGAAACGTGGCCACAACTGAACAAATATTTCTCTTTATTAATGAAACACTCACGCGTGAAACATGGTTTTTTAGCGAGAATGTCACTGCGCTCCTAAACATGTGGTCGATTCTTTTCACTAACCTCTTAAAAGCTGCAGGGTATGAAAGTTTTGGTTTTGACGTATTTTTAGTTGCATAAGTGTTGAGATTTGTATGTCCTACGAATTTTAATGGGAAAAAGCATGCACGTGCAAAAATTAGGAAAATAAACTTGGAGTCATATAGGTTTTCTATGTATGTTTGGGAAAGAAAGAAAAGTTAGAAAATTTAAAGTACCACGATAAGAGGAGCATAATCAATGGATCTCTTTTGGCCTTTTTCTTTTTTGCCGATCGTGCCGATCTAACCGGGATTGCGGGACACGCGTTGATCGATCTATGCTTGTTTTACTGATTAGAATTAGGAAAGAGATGCTGATTTGGCTACCTAGTGCTACAGATTGGATTTTGGTCGTGACCTAACTAATCCTGATCAGAACTCCTCATGGAGCCGGTCACGCTGACCTTACTTTTTATGTTCGGGTGAGTTGTATACACGTTTGATGTGCCATCACCAACCACCGCGACCTGTTTAAATTTAGTAGTAAAGATAGTTGATATGACAAGATTATGGGGGAGATTTCTAGTAGTAATCTGGTCAATGTAGTTGGCTAGTAGAAGGAGCTAGCTTAGTCATGAAGTATCCAAGGTATGTAGAGAGAATTGTACAATGGGGAATGTTCTAGAGTAAGATATTTAGGAGTAGTATGAAATATCTAGAGTTTGTAGAGTATTCTAGAAGTATGGTATATGGTTTGGATTCTGCTACATGGCAACAATCTAAAGGGTCATGTACAAGTATAAATATAGTATCACCCCTCCCATGTAAGTAAGCTTTGTACCACTGAGATATCCAATAAATCTTCCTACTAGTAGAAGCCCTGTGTGTACGTGTATGTGAAGCACAAGCTTTCTAGTATTATAAGCCTTGTGTGTGAAGCACATCAAGGTGTGTGAAGCACAAGACAGGGAGCTCGAGGAGTGGCATGGGCCGATGGGCAGGTTCCTGCTCTCTGCCACGCGCATTGAGAGCAGGGCGGAGCTGGATATATGGGACATTTTCTATCGATGCCAGCTCTTTTTACACGGACGAATCAGTATTAACTCGTTGGGGGCATAGGTGGAATTTTCACGAAATTTATGGGTAGTTTGAAGTTGGACGAAAATTTTGACAGAAACCTTAGCTCCTTTATTATTAGGTATAGATATAGATTGACACGGGTTTAACTAGATTGGACTGTATGACAGTAAAACAAGTCTAGATACTTACACGCTAATATAAATCTCAGTTATGTCTAGATTCAGATGTATATAGACACATTCTAGTTGACCGGACAAGACATGCTTGAACCTTCTATGGTGTCAACAGACCAAAACGCGTAGTGGGGAGGGCCCCTGGTTACCTCGATGATGGCTCCGTGTAGTCATACTCGGCTTCCTTGTGGGTCACATCGAAGACGCCTGGGGTGCTGTGGTTGCGGTGGGCATCGGTGTCGATGACATAGGCATGCCGAATGGGCCTGCCGAATAAGGTACCCGAGGTTATCTGGAGGCCAAGGACCCGAAGCTTTCAAGGCCCAGAAGCCCTGAGAACCTCGATAAGGAATATAGAGTTGTATTAGGAATCACGAATCATGTAACAATACGGGAGAGACTCGGATGATTTCTCGGAGCTTGTAACTTGTATGACACGAAATCCCTTAGCTCTTCCTCCTATAGAAAGGGGAGCCGAGGGGAGAAGAAAGGATCGAGTCCATTGTCAACACACACCCTAATTTCTGACTCGAGCACCTTTTCGGCTGAACCTTCGAGATCTACTTGACCTCTACTTTCTACGAAACCATAAGTCTAAAATCCGTAGGCATTGACAAGTTGATACCTTGTCAATTGGCGCCGTCTGTGGGAATTGGAGGCTGCAAGGAGGTGATCTTGAATTCTCGATGGCATCATCAACATAGTCAACGACAAGAAATGCGATGGACGGAGGTAAACGGATCCAACCTGATCTCGACGATTTTGTTCCTCACCCTCCCACCCGTTTGCATGCATATGCGGATCTGGAGGAGTCGACGGAGATGAAGTTCAGGAGTTTTCGCTTCCTCGTCGGGAAAGAAGGATCGCATCGTCTCGAGGCACCAATTTTTTCGGGACCGTTAGCAGCCGATTCCGATTTCTCAGGATCATCAACATCATCAATCGAGTCAGGAGACGAGGAGGTTTCGCCACCAAGCTTCACCAAGCCTGCCGCCGGTGGGGAACTCGTCGATCTGTTTAGCGACGTGACTTTTGGGTCGTTTACGGATTCCAATCTGGATAGCGACTCGGAAAGCATCGACAACGTCGGCTTCACCAACTTCGACTTCATCGACAAATCTACTTCTATTAGGGAGGTCTTCGCCGATCTATACGACGGTGTCACCGACCCTGAAGACGATCAAAATAAAACTACAATATATCACCAAATCTGCGCAATCGGGGAAGCAAGACACCAAGAAGATGAAGCGTCAGAGGTTTTCGATGATTTGGGAAATCCATACATCGATCCCGCAGATCTTACGCGTGGAACAGGAAACAAGTACATCGGGGCCACCCCGTGTGAAAAAATACAGCTGCCGCAAGAATCTTGGGATAGAGCTCAGAGAGCGATGAACGGTACAGAGCCGATGACTACTGCGGCTACACCGGAGGCGTTGCAAGCATATCAATATAAACTCGCTCGTGCTGGACAAGAGTGAGAAAAACAACAAAAGTTACTCGACGAAATAAGAGCTGCAGCTTCTGTGTCAGGTGCACGCAGGGCCAACCTGAGTCGACAATCAGGAACTTCGGGAGATAGTCATAGAGACGCCCGTGCAAGAGCAAGATCTCGATTGCAAATGTGCCCGAGCATGAATAGGAAAACCTGATCCAAAACCTCATGTCATTTATGTCGATAGACACGAGAGGGCACATCATCCCAAAAACTCCGGAAGCAGGATATATGGCGACACATGCCTTCATAATGGCATCTAAACCACCTCAGGGAGATCCCAGGGAAGCACTGTACCAGATGGCTACGGCAGGAGTTGGCTTTATGGGGGCAGCGATAGCAGGCTCGAGTGCCCCACAAACCGAAAGTGCTCCACAAAGAAATAGTCCAGGGCAAAATATTCCTCGACCCACTATGGTGGCGGCGCGAGATCCTCCACGAGAAGGTGACGCGAGGAACACGGTGACCCAGGCCCGAGTCGATAGAGCGTGGGACGAGAGGAACCGCGAAAATAGAACACGAGAACGTTGACACTCACCGGAAGTTAGCGAGGAGGATTTGTGCAGGCTCCCTTGCTTCACCCGACGAGTTCGTAAAACTAAAGTACCTTCTAGCTTCAAGTTACCTGACAGCTACAAAAAATTCGACGGATTGCAAGATCCCGAGGATTCGCTAGTTGATTACTTAGAGATAGTGAAGTTGATGGGCGGAACAAGGGCAATGGCCATGCAGATCATTCAGGTCCACCTTAGCGGAGCCGCAAGATCCTGGATGAAGAAGCTACCGGAAGGATCCATCGATAGCTGGGAGACTTTCGAGGACTTGTTTGTAAGGAATTTCTGTTCCACGTGCAAGAAACCTGTATCAATAGAGCACCTAAGGACTTGCAGGCAGAAGTTGGACGAACCAATGAGAATGTACATCCAGAGGTGGAGCATCATAAAAAATTCGGCGGAGAACGTGTCTGATGAAAGAGCAATCGACGCGTTTGTTGCAGGAATCCGAAGAAGAGATCTAATCGAGGAATTGGGAAGGTCCAACCCAAGAACAATAACTGACCTCTTGGAGATAGCAAATCACTCGGCTAACGGGGAAGAGATCGTTCATAACAAACTGCAGATGTCACCCGAGGAGGACCGCAACAGAAATAACAATCAAAATAGGCGACGATTTCACCACTTCACAGATTATGACGGTCCCAGCCAAGTGGCGGCTGGCTTCCGAGGAAACAGTGGAGGAAATCATCGGGATGATTACCAGTGGAACAATGACCAGCGCAACGATCATAGAGATGCGCTGAGTTCCGGCAGGCAAAACAATTGGTCTAGGTTCCCAAGGCCTTACAACATGTCACCCGAAGATCTGTTGAACGGGCCATGTCAGATGCACTTCTACCTCGACAATGAGGGAAAGAGACAGTCGGGTCATCTTCAGAAGGACTGCTGAACTTTTCAAGCTCTACGAAGATGCGCAGAAAACACCAACACGCAAGCAGCAAACAGGGGGTACGTGCAGGGCCCAAGGAGTGAAATTCACCTACCGCCACCACCCGTAATTACCAGCACAAACCAACATCAGCTGCAACTTGCGGCACCTCCGGGCAATAACGACGACTTCATAGACACAACGGGAGCAGTGTCGATGATACAGAAAGGTAGACCCTCGAACAGAGCGCAAAAGTTAATTTCGCGACAGGTGTTCATGGTAGAAAAGTTGCCTCCGCCAACCATCGAGTACCTCAATTGGTCGATACAGGCAATAGGATTCACCCAAGAGGACCACCCACCTCAAGTTCCACGACCAGGGCAGTCAGCTATGATCTTACCAGCGGTGATCGCATGATTTGAGGTCTCCCGCATATTCATAGATGGACACTAGTAACATATGGGTCTTCAATGACGGTATGATACTGATGGTTGAGAAATCCGTTAGCGATTGTCTTTTTCTATGACGATAGGGCGTTTTCGCGTCAGAGATGACGATTTGGGCCGCTCGGTCCGAAAAATTAGTGACGGGCGAGGTCTAAACGTTAACGATTATGCAGAAATGAGCGTCACGGGTGGTGGGCGGTCCGAACCGCGGAGTCAGCAGGGGGGCGTCACAACAACTGGCCTTCGGGCCGGTGGACACACCTGACCCACAATGTGCACGCTTTTGTTCACGTACTTTTCTGTCTGCCCGCACAACAATCCAAGGCATGGAGCACTAGGATCCATATTTGTAAGGGGAGATAACCACTGTCTGCATACATGTACCTGGCCTACAGCACTCGGGACCGCATGTCAGGTACCGACATGACCCACCTGCGTGGGGCTGCCCGTTCCGACAGCCTCCATGCATGCGAAGTGGACCAGAACTGTCAGTACCACCAACATGGGTTCCACATGTCAGTTTCCATGCCAACTTTTTTTGCGCACGTGCCAGCACAATTGTCTACCTGCCGTCAATTCTGGACGCATGGCCCCGTAGTTCAGAGCTTGCTGGGCCTACATAATACGTCGGGCCGACGTGGGTCCCAGGTTCCATTCCCGTCGGGCCCACATGGAGATGTGGCGTGGCCCCGCATGTCAGAGCTTTGGTGGGCCCGAATGTCAGAGATTGGTGGGACCTTGTGTAAGAGCTTGCTGGGCCTACATACTTTGTCGGTCCTACATGGGTCCCACGTGCCATTCCCATCGGGCCCACATGGAGATGTGTCAATTCTCGACGCGTGGCCCCGCATGCTAGAGCTTGGTGGGCCTACATAATATGTCGGGCCTATGTGGGTCCATGCTGCCATTCCCGTCGGGTTCACATGTACAAAATAAGCAGGTTTGATGACAACGAAGGCAATGGGTGTTTGTTGTCTGGAGTTATTCATTTTATTCTATGCTCGATCCATGTGCTGCATGTTTCTGTTTTTGTAACATTCGTTTTTATCTCACAATATCACCTTAGTGTATCCAATGCCTTAATTCATGTTGCCGACTCTTATATATTGGGGAATGAATTAATTCCGTGATCGAAAGATACATGCACATTAAGCTAAATTACTGGGGCGCCTCCTCGCTGGAGTTGTGCGTCCCAATTCCAGTGCATATTTATTAGTGTAGGGAACATTTGAAGGGAGCACACATGTTCCATTATATATTTTTTTTTTTTTGACAATCAATACCACATATATTCATAGTAACAAATAGTACATGGTAGAGATACATGAACTGACTCCAACGATTACAAAATAAAGTCTAAAAGATAGTAACAAATCTTCGAGGTCTTCAATTTCTTTCTTCTTCCGAACACAATCTTGTACTCTTGTGAAGGCAGCCAAAGATACATAACGAACCATAGACCTGTAGATACCGACGAAAGTTCTCCTATAATTTTTTGAGCCGCAATGGCAAGACTGCGTGCACGCACGCAACCATTAAAGCAGACATACAACATCGGCAAGAGTACCAACACCAGTATATCAGGAAATAATAACCAACTAGCTTTGTCGTCGTCGATGGAGAGCCGAGAGTACGAATTACCATTGTCGAGGACGTAGCAGCCGGGACAAAAACTGCGAGGATAATCCTCCTCGCAGCAACAACGACAAAAGATCCAAAATCGATCTGGCGAAGCAAGATCCGAAGACCCATACCTAGAAAATTGTAATTGTTCAACACCACCATTGACGCCGGGAAGAAGATCTCGTCGCCGAACGAAAGTCCGAAGATCACTTATTGCATATGATGCCATCTCCATTGAGGGAAACCAACAAGAAGGCGGCTACCAAAATCCTAACATAATCTAATGAAAACAATACTTTTATTCAAAACTCCACGCATAGATCGGGTTCCCCACTCCTCCTGACGCCGGCGAAGCCGACCGGAGGAGGGGGAACCAATTTATGGAGGATGAACTGGAGGCGATTAGGGTTAGGGCGGCGGCTGAGAGGAGAGACCACGGGATCCTGTACTACGATCTACCGGCAAATTTTTCTTAGATCAAGAAGAGTCATATGTTCCATTATATTTAACACCATGGAAAACAGTCATTACAAACAGCTACATAGGAAAAAACGATCACACCAAAATAAAATCATAAAGAATGCTTGACCAAAAACTAACTAATCTAGGACACGATGACTTGAAGTATGAACGAAGTTCTGGACTTAGTTTTGAACAAATCTTGTCTTGCATATATACATGTCTGGTTGTTGCAATCCTAATCTTCGTTTCAAAATAGGCCTTTTATAAGCTCCTCATAGCAATGGTTGATCAAGCAGACATTAACAGGGAAGACGGAACGGGAGTGTGTTGCACATGGATAGCAGTACTTCTGATTTACCATACATCAAACATCTTAGTAAATAAAATTTAAGGCCTTGACACAAACTTCCTACTCTCTTAAGCATGATCAATATAGAAGTTCTCCTACAGCTCTCCATATAGCCTTCTCAAGCAGCCCGCAAACCTGAAGTTAGTAGGAAACAGGTAAATTGCAAAATAGGCATGACCGGAATTGCTAGCCTAAAACATACAACTCTTGCGGGGTGACTTGCGACTTTTGCTTTTACCAATACAACATATTATTGCTTGGTGCGAAACACGAGACCTTACATGATGAAGCAGCATTAACAATTACAGGCTGCAGAAAATCACTGAGAATTTGTATTGTCGTACCTTTCTGTGAGTCTGAAGTATCTGATCAGTCTAATACAAATATGGGATGCATTCCCCTACAACAGAAACACAAACAGCTAGGTGGATCCTGTAAGATAAACATAAGCAAGAAATTTCTAGTTAGTAATTCACCAGTTTTGTACCAGATCAAAACGGAAAGAGTAGCAAAACTGCAGCTGTCTTTACTATCCATGGTACATTCCTTTGCTACTGAATGATTATTTTGTCCTGAGGCTCACATTGTTCAGCATAATTACTCCAAATAGGACATCCAAACATAGATGAAAATTATAATAGCAATCTAAATTGGGCTAGAAGTAGCAGTTTTCCCTGCAACACAACTAAAAGTGCCTCGTAATTTCATATTCACAAAGGAATGAGGTCATTAATTGGCTTAGAAACTCTAAGTTTGTACATGAAGGCATAAACTAAACACAAACAAAGAAGTTATTTTGGAGAAGACAAATAGCACAACAAATCCTCCTGTCCAGACCTATATCCTTGGTCATGGTAGAGTTGATATCGCTATGTAAACAAGTTGTGTGAGAAACAGTTTCAGTGAGATGATATCACATGGTAGACAAATCGAGTTCACCTCGTCTCAGCCTCCAAGAGGACAGAAGTCTGAACCCAGAGCACATGACATCCTCCCTATGGAAAGAGAAAAACTGAAACATTGCAATGCTAATTTCCCTTATTCTAAACTTATCACATTTACAGAAGAAAATACAACTCATACCTTTTTACCTATGAGATTGTGTCTGAAAATTGAACTTATAATTATATGATAACAGACAATCAATGCAGGTTTGCTAGCCTGCACAGACACAATTGGTTACAAAGCTACTTTATCCTTCAAGCCTAAATAAATAATGACAATCACAGAAATATAAACAAATTGTAGAAGCAACAAAAAGGCAGCAGTAATGTAGAAGACAAAAGTATTACAAGTAGCATCATGTGAATAGGAACTAAACCAGGTTACATAAGGAACTCTTAGAAGCGATTTGCTTTGAAGGAACTGACAAACTCAAACTGGGGAAAATCCAATAAGTTGGTCAGAAACAAATTACATATCAATACAATAGCTAGTCATCTTTAGATGGCAAAAGGCAAAATATTCTAACAAGACAGAAAATAAACTACAAGAAGAAACTGCTGACTAAACAGGTAGGCCGCGGAACATGTGCATGCAGACAAAGAGCAAACTATTGTTCGAGCAAACATGCAAGGCCAGTTAAAATTACATGCGGATAACTTCAACGTCACGACAGCAGCGACAGCTCGCGGGGAAACGGCGCAAGTAAGCGAGCCATAACTAAAAGAAAGTAAACCAGGAGAGGGAAGCCACATCTTTAATAGTGATAGATTTAAGAAGCAGAACAATGTGAATTAGGAATATAAAACCACCTTCTGCAGTGGTAAACAATCTTATTTTATCAAGGTCAGCCCATGCTTCCATTTTGCTCCATAATAAAACTGGGACATTCACTTCATTAGCATGAAAATCCATCTCTTCTCACACATAGCGAGAAACAACCACAACACGTAACTTCAATGGATACCAAGTTTTTTTAGTCTTCCATTTATTAGCTACCACAGGTTCCGACAGTGTATTCCGACAGTGTCAATGCAAGAGTAATGGAGAGCCATGGGAGCTGAAGCTTTGAAAGACTACACATATAGGCACTGCTTACCTTTAGTTTGCTTTTTGATCCTCCACATGCTAGTAAAAAAGGGGCTGACATTCGAAAACGGAACTGTATGTACAGCTCCCCAAAACAGTAAGAAAGTGGGTTAGCAACATAATCGGCACAAATCCTTCTGCAAGATAAAAAAAGGAAATCACTTAAGTGCATACGAGTTCAGGAAATCACTTAAGGCTGCTTGTTTGATATATCCCAGAGTTCCACCTGCATTTAGAGACATGTCAGCAACTGGTTCGATTAATACCGGAAGTGTTAGTAGCCTCTTCAATGCAAAATTCGCATCATTGTCAGTAATTCTATTTGAGGTGGCCGCACTCATCTCTTTTTTCAGCACACTTGTATACATAGTGGAACATACATTAAGCTTACACGGGCAGATGGATATGGAAGAAGCAACCGTAGTGTGTGCATGCAAAGTAAACGTGGCTGTCTAGGATTTGAATTTGATGAAGTTGTCCATATATCAAATGGTTGAACCATCCAATTGTCAAGACTAACCTGCAAGACATAGCTGTCATGTAACAAGAACATCAAAGCCTTTGTTCCAAGAAAGATGTGGTAGGAATTGACTAAGCAACACGTGCACCAGAAAGTGAACCAGAACTG
This sequence comes from Lolium rigidum, assembly GCF_022539505.1. Taxonomy (NCBI): domain Eukaryota; kingdom Viridiplantae; phylum Streptophyta; class Magnoliopsida; order Poales; family Poaceae; genus Lolium; species Lolium rigidum. The sequence goes on from NC_061512.1 coordinate 141,860,805, forward strand.
TGCAACTACATTTACTATTTACTATAGCCTTAGATTATAACAGTAAGGAGGACCTAGTGTAGTTTTGCAGTGGAGATATGCCCGAGTCCATCCATAGTCATGGATCCACGTTCTACACAAGATATGTTGTTTTCTTTCAAAAGATAGTACAAAATCTTCATTTTGGTTTCAATCATACTGTCTCTGATTGGAAACTTCAATACATGTTCAACAAAAGGTTGCTACCATCAATCAGTAATTTCCAATATGTTCTATACATGGCAGACAACGGAATCTAGAATGTCAAAAAACAACAAGATCACTTACCAGAGAAGTGTTCATTGTGTGGATCACAAGCTAAGCTTACAAGCTTTGCTCCGACAGACCATTTATGATAAGTTTATCATCTCTCGTATCACTCTGTAAATGTTAGTATCCAATACAAGTACCGTGGATGCAGAACATATCTACAATAATGCGACAAGCTCTTCAACAAGAATTTAAAATTAACACTGATATGCATCTCAAAACATTTACATTTACACAACAAATTACACTGAACTGCTAGAGTGGCACGACAGACCATTAATCTGGAAATGAAAAATTACCATTGAACCAGATCATCACCGCACAAGAAGAGAAACTAAGACTTTCAAGGTTAACCTCAAGAACCAAAAGGAGAAAGCAATAATAAATATGGCCAACTTTAATTATTGGCTACACAAAGCACAAGAGAATTAATAGTTCACTTTAACAACGAATCGCTTAGTTTCCCATAACCGCAAGAACACAATACTGATCACTATCTTCACATACATCCCTTTGTTCTCTTCCAACTTTCAATAATGGCAGAGGTAGCAAATCTTGCTCAAATAGCAAATACTTCTTCTAAAGGATATTCATTTTTCGAGCAATTACTTATGTAGGTTGAATATGCATGGCCAATGATGTAACTTTTTATCACCCAAACCATGGTGTATTATGCTGAATGAAAGTAATAAACTGAATTACTGCTATTTAATTCGACTGAAGAGTAACCATTAAATACGAGAGTAATTTCTCATATACGTTAGTAGATCAAAAATTAGACTACATATAATGAGAAATCAATTACAAGCACACCTCAACAAGATATTTCAAAATTATTTGATATGAAATAGGTGATGGTCAGGGTCTAATGTATGCATCTTATGAAATAGAACCTCGGCCTTTTGGTGTTGCTCTTCCATATGCTTCAATGTTAGTCTATGGTGATGCATTATGAAATTACAAAGTAGATCTCGGTTGTAACGATGGACCTCTGATATCATTGGAGAATACTATGGTTCACGGTACAAATAAAGCAACGATTAAATGTTAGTAGTGAGGGAAGCCCTCCAGCTAACGCCCTCCTCCTCCTCTCTCTCTCAACCCTGCCTCCTACTCTCTCTCTCTCTCTCTCTCTCACCCCTGCAGCTAACGCCCCCCTCTAGAGATCAAGGAATGAGAGGACATTGAGGTCAGGGAAAAAGAGAGGAAGGAGAGGCAAACCTGAAGCAACACAGCCCCTTGCTCCAACTAACCCCGCTGCCGCCGATTCGATCTGCCTGCAACCTCTTCGCCGCTAGGCCCCTGCTCCCCCGATTCCTCTCATCCTCAAACTCCCCTTGTCGAGTAGATCCGGATTCCCGTCCTCCCAGTCCATCTTCTCCATGAGAGCCAAGGAGAAGTGGCGGCGGATCTAGCGGAGCCCACTGGCACACATTCCCCTGCTTTCCTTGTCTGGGTTGGAGCTGCGTCGGACGGGGTGCGTGGAGATTGGGAGACTGGCGGCGGCGGGTCGCGTAGGTGAGCAAGGTGCAGAGAAGGAAAAGAGAGGAGAAACCTAGGTTTTGTTAAAAACTAGCAGGGTGACCCGCACACTTGTGCGGCTAGATTTTCTTATTTTTTTTCATTAGCAGTATATTATCATTTTCGATATTGATCATATTAGTTTATGAGAGGCTAGTGAGTGACATAAATAAAAATATTTTACAAAGAACATTCATGTGAAACATCATTTAGTATTATTTTTTTACATGATTGTGTAGTGAAACTCTATTAAGTTTTTTAGTGATCTCTAATAATAGGTATAGTGTTGTTTGTAAGACATCATATATACTTATTGTGTTCCTAGATTTTGAACAACAATTAGGGCCGGCTCTTTCAGCTCTTGCTAGATCCGACTTGTAATGTTTACCTCAAATCGAAATATTTTATGGCTTACACTAAACTTTGTGTTTTGATCCTCCATCCACCTCAACATTGTTCCTAATGCGCTGGTTTTTTTTTTGTGCATCTTCTATTATAATTTTCACACATAAATATATAACAAAAGAATTTGTACATATCATTTGCCAATCAAGCATTGTGTATCAACATTATTTTTAAAACCTCTCTCTCTCTCTCTCTCATCATGTGCTTGTTTTTGTCAGCATGTTTTCTCATACACTTGACGGTTCTTCTTACATAACGTAACACTTTATTATTTCTAGCATATGTTATCTGCTGCTGGGAACTACATGAGAGACATCTAGTTCATATAAGCATTTATTTATGGACTTCCACTCTAGTATGTACGAAAACAACATTGCAAAGTTTCTTGCTATCATGCAGACATTCCATATTATTGCAACTACGAATTTTAATTTAATTCACATTTTATTTTGACATTACTTAAAGGACTTCATATGGATTACACAATGTTGTTTTGCTTAATTCCCCTATATCTTATTTAGAAATGAATATTTAATGAGGTTTTTATATATATCAGACACTAGCTATTCATGCAGTTCATAGGAAGAACTAATTTTTTTTGTTTACCCACCTTTTAATTTCATGTAAAGTTAACATGGAAATCCTGACTTCAAGTGGTGTAAAATTCATTGTTTGTAATTTTATTTCTCCTAAATTCATATATAAGAAACTGAAGCGACATATATATATTTCTTTGGTCTTTACTTACAATCCAGCCATGTTGCGCGTGCAATATTTCAATTCCTTCAGATCCCTGGCGCTTCCCTCATCCGTACTTGGAGCTAATTACTCTTCTCTCGATATATATGATGTATCAGCCCTCTTAGATATACTTCAGTACGTATATATGTACCTTCATCAAAATTTTCTGGATGTAAGATGCATGTTGCTTCAAGGAAAGGACATGAATTGTTTAAATCCCCTTGGTGAACTGAGCAGTCCGTCAGAACTTATATTCTGGAGTATGGACTTGGATATTCAACTTGAATCCGACGTGATCTTTGAATCCGGCGTGATCGGAAAAAATATCAGAGCCCAGCCTAATGGTCATTGCAGTATCCTGGAAGTCACCAAATTCTCCTAGTAATTAACGATCTGTTGAGCTCCACTCCTAAACCGGCAAACTTCGCTACATCGTTGGCGAGAGTCATGGGTTGGCGTGCATGCTTGCTGAGCGCGACAGCTAAGTGAGAGGCCGATCCATGGCTGAGGTTGTGCTAAACTGCTAATTCCCTATCTCTTCGCCCTTCCTTCATCTCCTCCACCATCCCGTGTGGGAAGCATCATGCATGGGGCTGTCGCCGTAGGAGCTCCCAGACACACCTCGACCACGTCGCCGGCACACGGCTGAAGTCAATCTCGTCGTGAGTAGGGCAGGAATTAGCGGGCGTTCAAGATCGTTGATATCGGCGAGACTGCGATAGTGCAACATGCAGCGGCCTGTAGAACTCAAACTCCCTGGCGGTAGAGTCGCGCCATGAAAAATTGTGAGCTTGCCGTCCGCGCGCTTGGGTTTTCGGCTGGGCTTGGTCTCGTTGCAGGGATGCATTGTTTCGATGAGATTAGATCTGCTAGATGCGGCGTTTGTTCTAATCTCCTTGGGTAGCCTGGCGTTCCAAACTAAAACTGACTTGGATTGGTAGACCTAGGAAAAAAAGCTACGATGAACGCTCGAAAGACGAATTTATTTGATGTACGAAACGGACCGAGCTACCATCTGATTGCAACTAAATAATTTTTTGTTGCGACAAAGCCGGATCAGATTAGTTTATTTCTCCAAATCAAGACGGGATGATCCAAACCGAAAACCAATACCATGTTTACCATCAACCTAGTCTTTTTTTTAGAATCCAATAATCGAAACAAAGTCTATCAGGTGCAACGTGACAGATTTTTGTGTCCAAAATATTATGTACTGATACATGTTACGCTCCAGTTTTTTTTATGCGTGGCTTTTTAAAATCCAAGCCGTTCTTTTTTGGGCGTTAAATCTGAGCCATTATTTGTCTTCTGTTTTAATAATATAATAGATAGATAGGTAAACGCGAGACGTGCCTTCCTTCCTCACCCACCCAGCGATCGACACCTGGGCCAATGGTGGAGAATAATCGAGGCCAGCAGCCAACCTACGCGCGAAACGCCGCTATCGTGGATAGCCTAGGAAGCGCTCTAACCCACACGCACTTGCTTGTTCTCAATTACTGTTTTGGCAGTAGCTGTTTGAATGCTAAATTCCTGTTTCGGTAGTAGCTGATCCTTTCTGCACAACATGGGTTTCCAAATTAGTTATATGTTCTGCATCAAACTACTATGCAGAAATCAGATGTCAATCATGAAAAGAAAGAATTTTCATTCATAGAGGATGACATGCGGGACCCATGATCCTGCATCGTAAACGGCTCGATCGGAGAACGTTGAACGAGATGGCGCGAGCAAGAAATAAACAATGCTAGAGAGGCTGCCATCTGGGCCCTACATCCCTGGGCGGTGCAGATTTGCGTTGACTCGGCCGGCGCACCACTTCCCAGGCCACCATACGCGACGTTTTCCATGTTTTCGTCAGGCTAGGCGGCCTCAAAAACAAGAAAAAAGTTTTCACATGCACCACGGAGAGAGCAAAAATCGTCGGGCATGGTGCATCAACAACCACGCCGCGACTTTCAATTCATCGGCTATGGCAACTTTTCTTGCAGTGAAGTAGCGACCATGAGACAAAATATGAGGCATTAGAATTGGAACGTTTATGGTATAATCACTTGGTGATGGCACCGCATGATTAAATCCTAAATATTCCGCAACCGGTGGTTCATCCTTCCCTTTTGATGAATTGTCGATTTCCCCAAGCTCCTCCTCTTGAGGGACTTTAGTCGATTGAGCGACAAAGCCAACAAGAGGAAATGGATTATCTTTTGGTGGGGGAACCTCGGTACTTGCCTTAGGATCTATGGCGTGGTTTGGTTTTGGAGCAACCAACTCATCATATCCTTCATTTGCCTGACGATGGATAACTCCAATTTTTTGAGGTCATCCAACGTAGCCGTTGTGCTTTCGGTGTTTGATGGTGGAGGTGGTTGCTCACTGGGAAGGGTCCCATTCCCAAGCGCCTCTTGTTTGGCCATTTCTTAGGTGGTAAAGCCCGAGCAAGAAAACTTTGCTCTGATACCAATTGAATGGATCATTAGCGAACAAGAGGGGGGGGGGCGAATGGTCGCTACACAAATTTTATAGCTTTTTAAATTGTAGGCGCGATGCGGAAGTAAAGGTGGCAACTTTGATGATAAGGGTGATCCTAGTATGAGCCTATGCGATGCAACGAGTAAAGGAACCGACAAGCTAGTAAGAGAGAGGGAGCGGGACAACCTGGGTAGCGGAGACGAGGCGTGATTTGTTTCCCGCAATTCCTCCCACAAAAGGGAGTACGTCTGCGTTGAGGAGTTGTAAACCACGAAGGATCAACGGCCACACATGCCTCACCTTGTTCCTCGAGAAAGCCTCATGAAGGAGTTCCCCTTCTCCACTAAGTAGCCGATCGAGGCGGTGGTTCCTTCACAAGGTTGGGGCGAGCTCCACAAACACCGGAGGCTCCAAACACCCTATGGGGCTAGCACAACTCCAAGCTAGCCTCCATAGGAGCTCTTCTTCCAAGATCCACCATAGGAACCCTAAATCAAAGATCCACTAAGGACTAGATGATATTGGTGAAATCTCTCTTGGTAGAACTATAGATCGGGGTCTCCACCACCACTCCTCAAAGTTTGGGCAAGATTGGTTGGATGTGGAGGGAGATCCTGAAGGTTTTGAGCTCAACAACAATGGAGGTGAGAGAGAGAGAAGAGTTGGAACGAGCTGGGGAAGAAGGGGCCCTTTTATAGGGCCCCCCCGAATCCAACCGTTATGTCCAGTTTCTGCATGATCGGTACTAACGCTTTGGGAAGCGGTAGTACTGCTCTAGGTTTGAAATATGCCCATAGATCTGCCACGTGGGGCTCAAAGTGGTACTACCGCTGCCGGTACCGCAGAGGTACCGACAGGGCCTCTGCGAGTCACGGACTCCCTCCCGGTACCATTGCGGTACCAAGGTGGTAGTGTCGTAGATTGTAGTTATGGTACCAAAGCGTACCTTGACGGAAATACCGCTTGGGAGCGGTACTTTCGGTAGAGGAACCGTCGAGGTACCGTAACACATACTGTGAGCTTTTCTCCGTGCAAATCCTGTTGCGGTATTGCTGACCGGTACCAATAGCGATATCGGTACTACCACTCTTGGTACCGGTAGTACCGGTCAAGCTGAAACTGGTTTTTCCTCTTTCCCTCTCCAACCACGTCACCTCGCGACACACACACACAAAACCAGAAAAGCTATAAGCTACGCTTGAGTCTTCCGATCCTGATGCGTTCAGCGAGGGCACCGTGCACCTGCAAATCTATCCAAAGCAAACTATATATGCACACGGTGAAATTCATTCTAGTGTTGTTATCAAACACACAAAACACGAGGTATAGATTTTACTCTTTCATTAGGTTTTATTAGGGTTTAGGCCAGTTTAAGGTTTAGGGTTGATGCACAAGTGTCGTTGGCCTAGCTAGCTAGCTTGAATCCCAAGAATTAATTAATGTTCATACTTGAGAGAACACTTGTCAAAATTCAAGTTTATCGGTGCTAATTAATGGAAACTAGCGCTAGCTCATGCACATCAATTAGAGGACCTGACCCATTTATATATGTGCATATATGCAAGTGTTGGTCATCTTGTTTGAATTAGAAGAATGTTCATTCATGATATATATAGCAAGGCCATATATATATCGTGAATCAAGTTTTTTTGAGAACTTGTCAAAATTCGAGTTTATCGGTGCTAATTAATTGAAAGTACGTAGCTAGCTAGTGCATGCATATGCATTAATTAATTAGAGAACCCCCTTGTAATTTGTGCATGTGTTGGCCATCTGTATAGTTTAATTTGAACCCCAAAGAATGTTCATATACGCATGGTATATATATTGCTATAGGCCATATATTGGGAAGCATATTTTTTAAATATGCTAAATGTACACTAGTGCACATATTTATAGACGACCCCCTTGATGCGCAATTGTTGGACATCTAGTTTGAATCCCATGAATGTTCATACATGATAGGCCATATGCAAGTTTTTTTGAGAACTTTCGAAATTAAATACAACTTTATCGATGCTAATCGAAACTACTACTGCACACATTAGAGGACCCCGACCCTTGCGCGAGTGTGTTTGCCACCATCTTGTTGCCTACCAAAACTCACCGGCGAGCAGTGGTTAAGCAACACGAAGAGCCGGGAGGCTCCCAAGGCCGCTTAGTGGACCCTGGCACCTCGCGTCGTCCCGCAAGTTTCCTGCACACGTCCTGGCGGTTGCAAGGGCGTGCCACCTGACCTAGACCCGATCAGGAAGGTGTTAGATTGCTTTGATTGTTCCTGCATGGTAGACACGTAAACATTAAATACGAGCCCTATCGGCTCTCAGGTTGCCCTGTGGATCGGCTCAAAGAGCCGATCGCCCCATGGTTCATGGTGGATTTGCGATGACATGGGGATCCTGCTTGATCAAAACAAAGCTAAACCAATCTACGACAGTTTAGGGTTTTCACCGCATAACCGGAACATCCTACGCGTAGTTGGGCCTAGCAGATACGAAAGATGATGCAAACTATCCCTAGAAGAGGCCTAAAAACCAACATTACGTTAATTCCCGGAACATCCCTTCTAGGAACGGTAAACAGCACCTAGCGCACTACCGGATCCTCCAACCCCAGCATAAGGCCTAATCATGCAGATATTAAACTAATCCTTGCAGAACAAGGAACAACTATAACAGATCGGATCTACTAAGTAAAGAACAAGCAAGATGCTGCCCTTACGCCCAGATAGGCGTAAGGACAGCTAGGTGTCGAGGGACGGCATTGCTAAGCAGATATGCATAAGAAAAACATCAATGCAAGCCCCAAAACACCTAAGATAGGTAGTGCTACTCGCCATCAACAACGCTTCAGCACGAGTAGCACAAGGTAGACGAATAAACGTGTATCGCCTAGATCGCAAGATGCGATCTAGGCAGCATGATGCTTACCCGGAAGGAAACCCTCGAAGAAGGGGTGGCGATGCGCCTGGTTTGTGTTTGTTGTGAACAATGATTGTTGTTTATTTCATAAACCCTAGATACATATTTATAGTCCAAGGGACTTTCTAATTCAGGCGTGCACCGAACCGTGCACGGGTTAAACTCTAACTTCCAAACTAAGATACGATCTACTATAATACAGATACACGGGCAATTTAGCCCAAATTCTCGTGCAAGGCCGCTTCAGAGATCCTCCACGCGTAGATCCTTTAAGCCCATCTCACTTACGGCCTATTTCCTGATTTGGCCAAAATCTGGTGATAACACATGCCCCCCTGGTTTTGGAAATGACATTTCCAAAATCATTATGCTCTTCCTTCGTCGGGTCATGTCGTGGCGTAGAAAACTCGTCGCAAGTATCCTTCATCATGATGCCTTGCCTTCCCGACTTCTATGCGCGATTCGACAATTCTTTGGCACCACTTCCTCGGAAACTCCCGTAACATTAACTCTCCCCAATATCCCATTATTTAACCGCGTCGAGCGCTTCGCCCCCTTCATCCTCCTCGCTCCATACTAGCCATCGGCAAAAAACCCCCATTCCTCCGTAACCATGTCTTCTTCCTCCTCCTCCTCTTCTGGTCTTTCCTATCGGTCTTCCTCCTCCCGCGAGCCGACGCCGGAGGACATACGCGCACCAGAGGAGTGGGACCAGGAGGACCACGCCTCCTCTCGTCCGGGTCCGAGGATGACAAGTCCTTGACCAGCGGAGATGAAGATCTCCAGTTCCTCGCCGATGGGGAACTGGAATCGGAGAGTGAGGATGACTTGTTCCCCTGGGACGGTTATACCTCCTCTGAGGAAGAGGAGGAGGAAGACGACGACGACTCCCTCGAGGGTTACCCACCGGCGAAACGCCTCCGCACCTGGTGGGATGACGACGACAGCGACGATGACGAGGAGGATGAAGCTCCCGTAGAGGGCTACGGGAGCAGTGACGAGGAGCCCGCCGGCAGCAGCGTGCCGATGAGAGCTCCGAGGACGACGACGAGGGCAGCGACGGCCCGTAGACTAGGATCTACTAGTGTAGGCCTAGTAGTAGTAGATTGGTCAACAGACCCTTCTTTTGTTCTTTCTCCCTCGAGCAATCGGCTCTTTCCTTATAAGAAATCACATGATTAATGAAGAATTTCCCTTAACTTGATTTTGCCGATTTCCTTTCGTACTGATTTTGCCGATTGTTAATTTGATCAACGCTCAATGAGCCGATGGCATCGCATCGGTCTCTTACGATAACTTTCGAGATAGACCAATTTAGCCACCTCCTCAAACGGTAACCTGCGAACCTTGCTCAAATTCAGATCCCCAAACTTCCAACCGAACAGGTCCAAACTGCAGTTAATGAGCGTAGTGTTAGATTTAACGGCAAAACTCCTGAAATAATGCCTGGTCTTCATCATTAACTTCAGGTTTTCAGACATTCTCCTGCCGAATCCTTCTTTTCCAGATCCCCTTTGCCTTCAGGAGAGCTCTAAGACCGTTGATGAATCAACCCGGAGGCTGGAGCTGATACTTCACGCAGACAGTGCACCACTTATCCACAAATTTTCTTCCAATAGTCTACAGGTGATGTTTGAAATCCTCGCTCTGTTTTTCTTGCAGCAACCATCCCTCAAAAAAGTTGAGATGCAGAGCCAGCCGATTTCAACAAAATCGGCTCCCTATAGCAGAGGGTCCTTCAGGGCAAGCTGCCCCCCGAGCCTTAGTCAAGGCGAGAAAAGTAGTGAGCCAGCCAAATGTGCCATCATCGGCTTCCAAGTTGTAACGTAGAGCCAGCCGATTTCAACAAAATCGGCTCCCCAGAGCAGAGAACCTTCAGGGTGAGCTGCCCCCCCGAGCTTCTCCAGTTCACTTCTTGCGTCTTGCTGATCAGATCGGCTCATCATCTTTGGCAGGCTGATGCAACTCACCCTTAACCTGATCTGCATGCTTATATTGGCACTGCTGAACTCGAGGATTTGCAGAAGGAGTTGGAGGCCTTGAGAAGGAGTTCACCCAGTAAAGCCTCTCCTTGTAACTCGACAACTGCTCCATCGAGCCTCTGCTTATAACAGCTGTACCTCTTGAGTCGATGGCCATGCATCGGCTTTCTATCCTTGAGTCGATGTCTGCACATCGGCTATGCTTAAAAATTTCAAATTTTTTACGGCCGATTTATGTATCGGCCCCCATACTTCAATACCCATCATCATCAAAGAATATATCTTGGGCTGCTGGGCATTTGAAATCCATTTCAAACTTCATATCCTCGTGTTTTATCCACCTAGGTGCCCCCCGAGCCGATTCTGTCAAGTAATTGAGGGTATCGGCTCTTCAGGCATTCCTTGTAAGATCAATGCCGAACCCGAGCAGAATGTATGGTGAGGATAATTTTGGCCGATTGCTAGAAACGGCCTCCTTCTTCATGTGCAATGCTTAGTGAAGCTTTACCATGTCTTGATTTCTTACTGTAGCTACGTGGCATGCTTGAGATGAGATTTCTGCTTTCCATTTTTTGGGGCCGATCGCAGGGATCGGCCTCGCCACGTACGTCCATTGTCTTGGAACTTGCTACTCCGTCAGGCCGGTAGATAAGACCAGCCTCACCCCATTTCTAGAAGCTTCGATGCGCTCACAGCCTTCCAAGCTGATTCCAGAGAGCGGCTCTTGGTCATCTGCCTCCCAAATATTCATGGCAGCTAATGATATCTCGACTGAGTCATCTGCCTGAACGACCTCCACTTCATCTCCATCCCACTATATGATGCATTGGTGCATTGTGGACGGAATGCAACAGTTAGCGTGAATCCAATCCCTTCCTAGCAGGATAGCGTAATTGCTTTTGCTGTCGACGATGAAGAACGCGGTAGGTATGGTTTTCCGGCCTACGTAAGATCCACATTCGGAACACCTTTTGCTTCGATGCTTGGCCGTTGAAATCGCTTAATGTGACGTTGGTCTTGATCAGATCATCATTGGAGTGTCCCAAACATCGTAGCATGCAATACGGCATTATGTTGACTGCCGCTCCGGTGTCAACCAACATCTTGCTGACGGGCTGCCCATTGATATAACCTCTCAGGTATAGGGCCTTCAAATGCTTGTAGCTTCTATCCCGTGGCTTCTCAAAGATAATTGGCCGTGGACCGCAGTCGAGTTGAGCCACCGATACTTCCTCGTCGTTTGGAGCACGAAACTCTGACGGGAGTACGAACACCATGTTTGTATCAGCCGATGCCTCTGCATCGGCTTTTGTCTGTTTGGGGCGCCACACTTTCTTCGGCGGGCGCGCCACCGTCTCCAATGTTTGCTGAATTTTCACGGCCAGATCGGGCCGCGCTTTCCTCAACGTGTACAGGTACTGTGCCTCGGCTTCCTCCAGGTTTCGTAGCCGCTGCACCCTACGCTTCTGAGAATGGCTGAGTCCATCAGGGCACCACCTTGGCCGGTGATACCTATCTTCTTCACCATCTGACTCCTCAAAGTCTTCTTCTTGAGATGACTCAGCTCGTTTGTTCTGAGGTGGGAGAGGTCCTAGACGCTCGAACACTGAAACCTTGTTTGTCCCTTTCCTTCGTTGTATGCATTCTGGGCAGTTCTCGATTGTTGGCAATCGGCTCATTCCTGAGTCCCAGCAATGTTTAAAGAAAGGACAGTCCCAATGCCTATCCATGTCATCTTGCTCCCTTGACCTCCCTCTAGCGTGAAGCTCGTACCCGTTGTTGTTTCTGTCATGCCGACGATACCTCATGTCCTCAACATCAGACCGACGATGTCTCTCATCATCTACGTCGTAGCGCCGACGTCGGTCATGCTACTGTTCATATTTGTTAAGGAGATGTGCGGAGAGTGGACGTTGATACCGCACGCTTCTCACCTCCTCTTCGGTTAGGTACCGTCTATCATCATCATGGGGCCGGTCGCGTGGATCGGCCTCCTCTTTATCCTTGCCATGTGAGTGGCTGCTCTCTGCTTTATCTTCGCCATGGCGGCTCACAAGCCCTGCCATGTTGACACTAAAAGAGAACCCTGGCTCGCACCTTATGGAGTGGCTAAGATCCACCATGTTGATGCCAGGAAACGGACGTGTGTCTCCTTTGACCCTGATGTCGTGTGAACGGGTCTTCTCAAAGGAGCCGATGAGTTAGGCTTCATAGATGGCCTTCAGCTCATCGTATTTATTCTTGTGCTCCGCAGGGAGATCCTCGTACTTGATCGGTTCGTCCGCCATCTCGGACGCAGGTGTTGACGTGGATGTTGTCGAAGATTGTCCCACCGGGCGTGCCGAATGTGTTGCCTCGCAAAAACTCACCGGCGAGCAGTGGTTAAGCAACACAAAGAGCCGGGAGGCTCCCAAGGCCGCTTAGTGGACCCTGGCACCTCGCGTCGTCCCGCAAGTTTCCTGCACACGTCCTGGCGGTTGCAAGGGTGTGCCACCTGACCTAGACCCGATCAGGAAGGTGTTAGATTGCTTCGATTGTTCCTGCATGGTAGACACGTAAACATTAAATACGAGCCCTATCGGCTCTCAGGTTGCCCTGTGGATCGGCTCAAAGAGCCGATCGCCCCATGGTTCATGGTGGATTTGCGATGACATGGGGATCCCGCTTGATCAAAACAAAGCTAAACCAATCTACGACAGTTTAGGGTTTTCACCGCATAACCGGAACATCCTACGCGTAGTTGGGCCTAGCAGATACGAAAGATGATGCAAACTATCCCTAGAAGAGGCCTAAAAACCAACATTACGTTAATTCCCGGAACATCCCTTCTAGGAACGGTAAACAAGCACCTAGCGCACTACCGGATCCTCCAACCCCAAAGCATAAGGCCTAATCATGCAGATATTAAACTAATCCTTGCGGAACAAGGAACAACTATAACAGATCGGATCTACTAAGTAAAGAACAAGCAAGATGCCGCCCTTACGCCCGGATAGGCGTAAGGACAGCTAGGTGTCGAGGGACGGCATTGCTAGCGGATATGCATAAGAAAAGCATCAATGCAAGCCCCAAAACACCTAAGATAGGTAGTGCTACTCGCCATCAACAACGCTTCAAAGCACGAGTAGCACAAGGTAGACGAATAAACATGTACTCGCCTAGATCGCAAGATGCGATCTAGGCAAGCATGATGCTTACCCGGAAGGAAACCCTCGAAGAAGGGGTGGCGATGCGCCTGGTTTGTGTTTGCTGTGAACGATGATTGTTGTTTATTTCATAAACCCTAGATACATATTTATAGTCCAAGGGACTTTCTAATTCAGGCGTGCACCGAACCGTGCACGGGTTAAACTCTAACTTCCAAACTAAGATACGATCTACTATAATACAGATACACGGGAAATTTAGCCCAAATTCTCGTGCAAGGCCGCTTCATAGATCCTCCACGCGTAGATCCTTTAAGCCCATCTCACTTACGGCCTATTTCCTGATTTGGCCAAAATCTGGTGATAACACATCTATAGATTGAATCACAAGAATGTTTATACACATGTGGTAGGCCATATTATATTGTGAAGCAAGTTTTATCGAGAACTTGTCAAAATTCAAGTTTATTGGTGCTAATGAAATCTAGCTAGTGCACATTAATTAGAGGACACCCGCCCTTTCGCAAGTGTTGGCCATCTATAAAGTTTGAATCCCAAAAAAAATGTTCATATATGCATGATATAGGCCAACAATCGCGAAACAAGTTTCTTCAATAACTTGTCAAAATTCAAGCTTATCAATGCTAATGGAAACTAGTGCACATTAGAGGACCCCGTTCCACAAGTATTGACCATCTATATATAGTTTGAATCCCGATAATGTTCATACAAGATAGGCCATATGTGTGAAGCAATTTGTTTCCGAGAACTTGTCAAGATTCAAATTTATCGGTTACAATGGAAACTAGTGTACATTAGAGGACCCCCTTGCACAAGTGTTGACCATCTATGTATAGTTTGAATCCAAATAATTTTCATACATGATAGGCCATATGTGAATCAATTTTTTTCCAAGAACTTGTCAAGATTCAAATTTATCGGTGCTAATGGAAACTAGTGCACACTAGATGACCCCCTTGCGCAAGTGTCGGCCATTACATATAGTTTAAATCCCAATAATGTTCATACATTGTCGAGGGTGCTCCTCGGCAATGCCCTCCGATAGGGGCTTAGGGTTGATGGAATCCTGCAAGCTGACACGAGACATCGG
>NC_061512.1:141875491-141900378 GCF_022539505.1 Lolium rigidum
AGGCTAGGGTTTAGTTAGAAGTAGAGGGCAAGTAGATCTCGAAGGTTTCAGCCGAAAAGTACTCGACGAATATGAAAACTAGGGTTTGCAGACAATGATTCTATGATCCTCTCGTCCCTCGACCCCCCCCTTTATATAGGTGGAGCCGAGGGATTCGTGCTATACAAGGATTACAGAGTCCGGGACGGTTTCTAACTCATCCCGCCAGATTTACAAATAATACTTCCTATTACAACTCTATCTTTTCCTTAAATACATCTTGGGCTGTCGAGTCTTCTTATTCTTCGGGTAGTGGGCCTTCAATAAACCCCGGGTACTATATTAGGCAGGCCCATTTGGGATGCCTATGTCACTTGGTCTAGAATTTTTACTTCTTATCGTGAAACTGAACCTCAAATGACTCTAAGTTTGCTCCTTAGTAATTTTTATTTTGGTCTTATGGTTCGCTATAGATATGCTTTGGATACTTTAGTGGGAGGAGATTTCCTTCATTGCAATGGGGATCAAGCTTTTAATGCCATAAAGAAGTTGGTTGCATCATATGATTCAGCTAATAACTTTGATTCAGTCCTCGCTAGCATATATAGTAGATTAAATACTCGGAGATAAGTACATCTCGCTTGAATGATAACTATTGCCACGTTCGTAATCGTCTTGAACAAGTCTTAGTGAACTCTAAACTCTCATTGTGGGATCCTTCTGTTAAAATTTTTATCGGTGATCGAACACTCCATGCCTACTCGTGATATTATGTATGAATTTTGCCTTATGCCTGAAAGTATTTATAAATCTTTGAAACTTTGGGGAGTTGAGGAAGGAGGAGAAAAGATAACTCTCATTGATAACTCTACTATAATCCCTAAAGGAATAGCCGCAGGTGTGCATACAACTATTTGTGGAAGAACAATATCTATTGATTATCTTGTTGTTGAAACAGGAAAACTCACACTCGGAAGATCCTTGCTGAAACTATTGGGAGCAGTCATTGATGTTGGAGAAGGCACTTTGAAATTCACCTCTATACCGGGAGAAACTCGTATATTTCCTAAACCAAAGGGAAAGAAAAACAATAAGAAAGGTAAGGGTAAAGCCCAAGGTAATGTTGACGCACCACCCTTCGATAATACTTGATACACACTTTCTGCGCCTAGCTGAAAGGCGTTAAAGAAAAGCGCTTATGGGAGACAACCCATGTTTTTACCTACAGTACTTTGTTTTTATTTTGTGTCTTGGAAGTTGTTTACTACTGTAGCAACCTCTCCTTATCTTAGTTTTGAGTTTTGTTGTGCCAAGTTAAGCCGTTGATAGAAAAGTAAGTACTAGATTTGGATTACTGCGCAGTTCCAGATTTCTTTGCTGTCACGAATCTGAGCCCACTGCCCTGCAGGAAGCTCAGAAAATTATGCCAATTTACGTGCATGATCCTCAGATATGTACGCAACTTTCATTCAATTTGAGCATTTTCATTTGAGCAAGTCTGGTGCCATTTTAAAATTCGTCAATACGAACTGTTCTGTTTTGACAGATTCTGCCTTTTATTTCGCACTGCCTCTTTCGCTATGTTGGATGAATTTCTTTGATCCACTAATGTCCAGTAGCATTATGCAATGTCCAGAAGTATAAAGAATGATTGTGTCACCTCTGAATATGTCAATTTATATTGTGCACTAACCCTCTAATGAGTTGTTTCGAGTTTGGTGTGGAGGAAGTTTTCAAGGATCAAGAGAGGAGTATGATGCAACATGATCAAGGAGAGTGAAAGCTCTAAGCTTGGGGATGCACCCGGTGGTTCACCCCTGCATATATCAAGAAGACTCAAGCGTCTAAGCTTGGGGATGCCCAAGGCATCCCCTTCTTCATCAACAAATTATCGGGTTCCTCCCCTGAAACTACATTTTTATTCGGCCACATCTTATGTGCTTTTTCTTGGAGCGTCGGTTTGTTTTTGTTTTTGTTTTGTTTGAATAAAATGGATCCTAGCATTCACTTTATGGGAGAGATACACGCTCCGCTGTAGCATATGGACAAATATGTCCTTGGTTTCTACTCATAGTATTCATGGCGAAGTTTCTCCTTCGTTAAATTGTTATATGGTTGGAATTGGAAAATGATACATGTAGTAATTGCTATAAATGTCTTGGGTAATGTGATACTTGGCAATTGTTGTGCTCATGTTTAAGCTCTTGCATCATATGCTTTGCACCCATTAATGAAGAAATACATAGAGCATGCTAAAATTTGGTTTGCATATTTGGTTTCTCTAAGGTCTAGATAATTTCTAGTTTTGAGTTTGAACAACAAGGAAGACGGTGTAGAGTCTTATAATGTTTTCAATATGTCTTTTATGTGAGTTTTGCTGTACTAGTTCATCCTTGTGTTTGCCTCAAACAACCTTGCTAGCCTAAACCTTGTATCGAGAGGGAATACTTCTCATGCATCCAAAATACTTGAGCCAACCACTACGCCATTTGTGTCCACCATACCTACCTACTACATGGTATTTTCCCGCCATTCCAAAGTAAATTGCTTGAGTGCTACCTTTAAAACTCCATCATTCACCTTTGCAATATATAGCTCATGGGACAAATAGCTTAAAAACTATTGTGGTATTGAATATGTAATTATGCACTTTATCTCTTATTAAGTTGCTTGTTGTGCGATAACCATGTTTATCGGGGAACGCCATCAACTCATTGTTGAATTTCATGTGAGTTGCTATGCATGTTCGTCTTGTCTGAAGTAAGGGCGATCTACACCGAGTTGAATGGTTTGAGCATGCATATTGTAAGAGAAGAACATTGGGCCGCTTAACTAAAGCCATGTTCCATGGTGGAAGTTTCAGTTTTGGACAAACATCCTCAAATCTCTAATGAGAAAAGAATTAATTGTTGTTGAATGCTTAAAGCATTAAAAGAGGAGTCCATTATCCGTTGTCTATGTTGTCCCGGTATGGATGTCTAAGTTGAGAATAATCAAAAGCGAGAAATCCAAATGCGAGCTTTCTCCTTAGACCTTTGTACAGGCGGCATAGAGGTACCCCTTTGTGATACTTGGTTAAAGCATATGTATTGCGGTGATAATCCGGGTAGTCCAAGCTAATTAGGACAAGGTGCGAGCACTATTAGTACACTATGCATGAGGCTTGCAACTTATAAGATATAATTTACATGATGCATATGCTTTATTACTACCGTTGACAAAATTGTTTCATGTTTTCAAAATCAAAGCTCTAGCACAAATATAGCAATCGATGCTTTTCCTCTATGAGGACCATTCTTTTACTTTTATTGTTGAGTCAGTTCACCTATTTCTCTCCACCTCAAGAAGCAAACACTTGTGTGAACTGTGCATTGATTCTTACATACTTGCTTATTGCACTTATTATATTACTCTATGTTGACAATATCCATGAGATATATATGTTACAAGTTGAAAGCAACCGCTGAAACTTAATCTTCTTTTGTGTTGCTTCAATACCTTTACTTTGAATTATTGCTTTATGAGTTAACTCTTATGCAAGACTTATTGATGCTTGTCTTGAAGTACTATTCATGAAAAGTCTTTGCTTTATGATTCACTTGTTTACTCATGTCATACACATTGTTTTGATCGCTGCATTCTCTACATATGCTTTACAAATAGTATGATCAAGTTTATGATGGCATGTCACTCCGGAAATTATCTTTGTTATCGTTTTACCTGCTTCGGGACGAGCGAGAACTAAGCTTGGGGATGCTGATACGTCTCCAACGTATCGATAATTTCTTGTGTTCCATGCCACATTATTGATGTTATCTACATGTTTTATGCACACTTTATATCATATTCGTGCATTTTCCGGAACTAACCTATTAACAAGATGCCGAAGTGCCGATTCTTGTTTTTCGCTGTTTTTGGTTTCAGAAATCCTAGTAAAGAAATTTTCTCGGAATTGGACGAAATAAAAGCCCGGAGGCCTATTTTCTCACGAAGCTTCCGAAGTCCGAAGGAGAGACGAAGAGGGGCCACGGGGTGGCCAAACCCTAGGGCGGCGCGGCCCCCTTGGCCGCGCCGGCCCGTGGTGTGGGCCCCCGTGCCGCCTCTCGACCTGCCCTTCCGCCTACAAATAGCCTCCGTGACGAAACCCCCGTACCGAGAGCCACGATACGGAAAACATTACCGAGACGCCGTCACCGCCGATCCCATCTCGGGGGATCCTGGAGATCGCCTCCCGCACCTCGCCGGAGAGGGGATTCATCTCCCGGAGGACTCTACACCGCCATGGTCGCCTCCGGAGTGATGAGTGAGTAGTCTACCCCTGGACTGTGGGTCCATAGCAGTAGCTAGATGGTTGTCTTCTCCCCATTGTGCTATCATTGTCGGATCTTGTGAGCTGCCTATCATGATCAAGATCATCTTTATGTAATTCTATATGTTGCGTTTGTTGGGATCCGATGAATAGAGAATACTTGTTATGTTGATTATCAAAGTTATGCTTATGTGTTGTTTATGATCTTGCATGCTCTCCGTTATTAGTAGATGCTCTGGCCAAGTAGATGCTTTTAACTCCAAGAGGGAGTACTTATGCTCGATAGTGGGTTCATGCCCGCATTGACACCAGGACGATGTGACGTAAAGTTCTAAGGTTGTGTTGTGCTGTTACCACTAGGGATAAAACATTGATGCTATGTCTAAGGATGTAGTTGTTGATTACATTACGCACCATACTTAATGCAATTGTCTGTTGCTTGCAACTTAATACTGGAGGGGGTTCGGATGATAACCTGAAGGTGGACTTTTTAGGCATAGATGCGGTTGGATGGCGGTCTATGTACTTTGTCGTAATGCCCAATTAAATCTCACTATACTCATCATGATATGTATGTGCATTGTCATGCTCTCTTTATTTGTCAATTGCCCAACTGTAATTTGTTCACCCAACATGCTGTTCGTCTTATGGGAGAGACACCTCTAGTGAACTGTGGACCCCGGTCCATTCTTTAATACTGAAATACAATCTACTGCAATACTTGTTCTACTGTTTTCTCTGCAAACAATCATCTTCCACACAATACGGTTAATCCTTTGTTACAGCAAGCCGGTGAGATTGACAACCTCACTGTTTCGTTGGGGCAAAGTAGCTTGGTTGTGTTGTGCGAGTTCCACGTTGGCGCCGGAATCTCCGGTGTTGCGCCGCACTACATCCCGCCGCCATCAACCTTCAACGTGCTTCTTGGCTCCTCCTGGTTCGATAAACCTTGGTTTCTTTCTGAGGGAAAACTTGCTGCTGTGCTCATCATACCTTCCTCTTGGGGTTGCCCAACGAACGTGTGAAATACACGCCATCACCTACCTACTACATGGTATTTCTCCGCCATTCCAAAGTAAATTGCTTGAGTGCTACCTTTAAAATTTCCATTCTTTACCTTTGCAATATATAGCTCATGGGACAAATAGGTTAAAAACTATTGTGGTATTGAATATGTACTTATGCACTTTATCTCTTATTAAGTTGCTTGTTGTGCGATAACCATGTTTTCTGGGACGCCATCAACTACTCTTTGTTGAATATCATGTGAGTTGCTATGCATGTCCGTCTTGTCTGAAGTAAGGGAGATTTACCACTTTAATGGTTAGAGCATGCATATTGTTAGAGAAGAACATTGGGCCGCTAACTAAAGCCATGAATCATGGTGGAAGTTTCAGTTTTGGACATATATCCTCAATCTCATATGAGAACATTAATTGTTGCTACATGCTTATGCATTAAAGAGGAGTCCATTATCTGTTGTCTATGTTGTCCCGGTATGGATGTCTAAGTTGAGAATAATCAAAAGCGAGAAATCCAAATGCGAGCTTTCTCCTTAGACCTTTGTACGAGCGGCATGGAGGTACCCCTTTGTGACACTTGGTTAAAACATGTGTATTGCGATGATCCCGGTAATCCAAGCTAATTAGGACAAGGTGCGGGCACTATTAGTATACTATGCATGAGGCTTGCAACTTGTAAGATATAATTTACATGATACATATGCTTTATTACTACCGTTGACAAAATTGTTTCATGTTTTCAAAATAAAAGCTCTAGCACAAATATAGCAATCGATGCTTTCCTCTTTGAAGGACCTTTCTTTTACTTTTATTGTTGAGTCGGTTCACCTATTTCTCTCCACCTCAAGAAGCAAACACTTGTGTGAACTGTGCATTGATTCCTACATACTTGCATATTGCACTTGTTATATTACTTTACATTGACAATATCCATGAGATATACATGTTACAAGTTGAAAGCAACCGCTGAAAATTAATCTTCCTTTGTGTTGCTTCAATACCTTTACTTTAATTTATTGCTTTATGAGTTAACTCTTATGCAAAACTTATTGATGCTTGTCTTTAAGTACTATTCATGAAAAGTCTTTGCTTTATGATTCAGTTGTTTACTCATGTCATTACCATTGTTTTGATCGCTGCATTCATTACATATGCTTACAATAGTATGATCAAGGTTATGATGGCATGTCACTCCGAAATTATCTTTGTTATCGTTTACCTGCTCGGGACGAGCAGGAACTAAGCTTGGGGATGCTGATACGTCTCCGACTTATCGATAATTTCTTATGTTCCATGCCACATTATTGATGATATCTACATGTTTTATACACATTATATGTCGTATTTATGCATTTTCCGGCACTAACCTATTAACGAGATGCCGAAGAGCCGATTCTTGTTTTCTGCTGTTTTTGGTTTCAGAAATCCTACAAAGGAAATATTCTCGGAATTGGACGAAATCAACGCCCAGGGTCCTATTTTTTCACGAAGCTTCCAGAAGACCGAGGGGGAAAGGAAGTGG
The DNA here is from genome assembly GCF_022539505.1 of Lolium rigidum. NCBI lineage: Eukaryota > Viridiplantae > Streptophyta > Magnoliopsida > Poales > Poaceae > Lolium > Lolium rigidum. Next base: position 141,882,324 of record NC_061512.1, read on the forward strand.
GGCCACGAGGCGCCGCCACAACAGGGCGGCGCGGCCCAGGTGTGTGGGGCCCTCGCGTGGCCCCCCGCGTTGCCCTTCCGCCTACTTAAAGCCTTCGTCGCGAAACCCCCAATACCGAGAGCCACGATACGGAAAACCTTACTGAGACGCCGCCGCCGCCAATCCCATCTCGGGGGATTCTGGAGATCGCCTCCGGCACCTGCCGGAGAGGGGAATCATCTCCCGGAGGACTCTTCACCACCATGGTCGCCTCCGGAGTGATGAGTGAGTAGTTCACCCCTGTACTATGGGTCCATAGCAGTAGCTAGATGGTTGTCTTCTCCTCATGTGCTTCATTGTCGGATCTTGTGAGCTGCCTAACATGATCAAGATCATCTATCTGTAATTCTATATGTTGTGTTTGTCGGGATCCGATGGATAGAGAATACTATGTTATGTTGATTATCAATCTATTACCTATGTGTTGTTTATGATCTTGCATGCTCTCCGTTATTAGTAGAGGCTCTGGCCAAGTTTTTGCTCTTAATTCCAAGAGGGAGTATATTTATGCTCGATAGTGGGTTCATGCCTCCATTAAATGCAGGACGAGTGACGGAAAGTTCTAAGGTTGTGGATGTGCTTGTTGCCACTAGGGATAAAAAATTGATGCTATGTCCGAGGATGTAGTTATTGATTACATTACGCACCATACTTAATGCAATTGTCCGTTGTTTTGCAACTTAATATTGGAAGGGGTTCGGATGATAACTCGAAGGTGGACTTTTTAGGCATAGATGCATGCTGGATAGCGGTCTATGTACTTTGTCGTAATGCCCAATTAAATCTCACAATACTCATCATATCATGTATGTGCATGGTCATGCCCTCTCTATTTGTCAATTGCCCGACTGTAATTTGTTCACCCAACATGCTATTTATCTTATGGGAGAGACACCTCTAGTGAACTCGTGGACCCCGGTCCATTCTTTACATCCGAAATACAAATCTGCTGCTATTGTTCTTTCTTGTTCTTTGCAAACAATCATCATCCACACTATACATCTAATCCTTTGTTACGAGCAAGCCGGTGAGATTGACAACCTCACTGTTTCGTTGGGGCAAAGTACTTTGGTTGTGTTGTGCAGGTTCCACGTTGGCGCCGGAATCCCTGGTGTTGCGCCGCACTACATCCAGCTTCCATCAACCTTCAACGTGCTTCTTGGCTCCTCCTGGTTCGATAAACCTTGGTTTCTTTCTGAGGGAAAACTTGCCGCCGTACGCATCACACCTTCCTCTTGGGGTTCCCAACGGACGCGTGCTGTACGCGTATCATGCCTCCGGCATCTTCTTACCGGAAGCTTTTTCTTCTAGTACTTACAATTTTTTGCATAACAGCTAGCCCGGAAGTTTCCATCGAAGCCCTCAAGACTCAGCTCGCTGCACTCCAAGGTACTCTTTCTCTTCCGGTTAACTTGTCTCTCTTCATTCTACCAGTTGTAATTTTGTTAACGTTTTCTTTCCGGGCTCTAGGTGAAAAAGAGCAGCTGATCCGGGAGCACCGCGAGGCTCTGGACGCCCAGGAGGTTTATTCCAAGGGGCTGAAGGACCAGCTGATCCAACTCGGGCTCCAGCATAATGAGGCGATGAAGGCCGCCCAAGCCGCAGCTGAGACCAGGCTGAATGAGGCCCTGGAGGATGCTAACAACTCCACCGTGGTGCTGCGGGCGGAGCTAGAGGAGGTAGCCAAGGCGCGGAAAGCAGCCGAGGATCGGGCCGCGCTCCTGGAGGGAGAGCAGAAGGAGTATGACCAACTGGTCATGCAAACCGACGCGCTTGCCCTCAGTAAGTTTTTCTTCTTTCTTCTCCGGTTTTATCTTATAAGCTTACATTTCCGGTATCATGTCCTTATCTTTTCTTTGCCGCGCAGGGCTCTTCCCGGACTCGCAGCTCTATGCGCAGAAAAAGGTGACCGAGCGCCGGGTTCAGCAAGAGTTCAAGAACCCGAAAGCGCTGTGGGATCCTTATGACCATCTGGTCGCCCTCTCTGCGCGGGTCGCCCACATGCGCGCGGTGGACTGGAACCTTGCCGATCTGCCCGACGTGGTGATCCATCTCTTCAAGGTGCTGTGGCCTGAGCAGGAGGTGCCGGCCAACCTAACGCTTACCTCTGAGTGCCTGAAGGGTGCCAGCCGGCGAATCCGCGAATGGCAATGCTCAGCGGCTCGTGCCGGAGCGGATGCGGCGCTACGCGTCGCCTGCTCCTGGTACGAGGACTTGGACCTGGACGCCCTCCTTGGCGTGCGCGAGAATGCTCCCACCGATATGGATCCGGTCCTCACCGCGAAGCGGCAGGATCGAGCCTACCGGATCGCAGAGTACGCCCCGGTCCGCACCTTCATCCCTCCTCCTCCCGACGTTAAGGACTACCTCAGTGACGAAGAAGAAGGAGAGGACGAGGAAGATGAAGATGCTGGAGCTGGTGATGCGCCTGCGGAAGCTCCAGAGGCCGGTGCCGTTCCTCCCGAAGCTCCTTCTTCTTAAGGATCTCCTGTAATGTGTTTGCCTGCCCTGCTTACTTCAAAACAATGCTCATCAAATTCTACCCCGGTATGCCGGGGTTTATGATGTAATATAAAACTTAGCCGTTCTTTTGGTTGTGCTACAACAATCTATGCCGGTATGTTATACCGGTAGCCTATTAACTTATGTTTGTCTATTGTCTTAGCATTTTGCTCGTTGTGTTGCTTTTATCTTGCACTGCAAAGATTTCGGAATTGTTTCCGCATCCAATCCGATGCACACTTGGCTCTTTTGCTTTGGCTCTGCCTACCTTCTCTGGGCGTTTTGGCGTATGAGCACAAAGTTCTTTTACCAAGCAAGCACTTTTTTGAACTTAGAAATAACTCGAAATTTTCACAAAAAACCGGTACAACCGGGGTTAGTTAAAATTCTTCGGATTGTTCGTTCCCACTCTCTCTTTTCGCAGTTCACGTGCTTAATTCCTACCGGTTTATCTTGCTTGCCATGAAGCCGGGTTGCGGACAGCAGCAGAGTCGCAGACTCCGGTAGGTTTAGCACGTTACTAAACCGGAAAGAAAAAATGTTCAACAAGCAACCGGTAAACTGAAAAAATAAACATATTGCATGCAATTTCAGTAGGGGTAGTCCCCGAGATTCATTCGAGGTCCCGACATATTTTATTCATAGCAAATAAGGTACAAAAAAGGAACTTCTTACACCATAACTTCAAGAGTAGAAAGGACGCAACAGAGCTACGTTCCACGGACGCTTGGTCTCCTCTCCGGACCTGTCCGCCTTTCCTTTTTTCCATTCCTGTGCATCGATCAGGTAATAGGCATCATTGTGGAGAGCTTTGCTCACAATGAAGGGTCCCTCCCATGGGGGTGAAAGTTTATGCCGGCCTTCAGTGCGCTGCACTAGGCGTAGCACCAGATCTCCTTCCCGGAACACCCTCGGGTTAACCTTCCGGCTATGATAGCGTCTGAGGTTTTGCTGGTAAATGGTTGTTCTTGCCAATGCCAACTCTCTTGCTTCTTCTAGCAAGTCCACATCGTTTTCTTTGGCCTCTTTTACTTCTTGTTCAGTATAGAGCTGCACCCTTGGTGAGTCATGGAGAATGTCGGTTGGTATGACCGCTTCTGCTCCGTAAACCATAAAGAATGGAGTGTATCCGGTAGACCGGTTTGGAGTTGTTCTTATGCTCCACAGCACTGATGGTAGCTCATCGAGCCAACACCCCGGTGACTTTTCCACCGCCTCGATGAGTCTTGGTTTGATACCGGAAAGTACCAAGGCATTTGTTCTTTCCACTTGGCCATTGCCTTGTGGGTGTGCCACTGAGCACAAATCCAACCGGATATTGTTATCCTCACAAAATCTTTTGAACTCACCTTGAGCAAAGTTTGTTCCATTGTCAGTGATAATGCTATGCGGGTAGCCATACCGCAAGATAACATCTTTTAAGAACTTTACCGCTGTGCGCCCATCACATTTTGCAATAGGTTTTACTTCTAGCCACTTGGTGAATTTGTCCACCATAACCAAGATGTGTGTCATATTTCCCCTTGCAGTTTTGAATGGGCCAACCATGTCAAGGCACCAAACAGCAAACGGCCAAGTTAGCGGTATGGTTTTTAAACCGGATGTTGGGGTATGATTTTGCTTGGCGTACCTCTGGCACCCATTGCATTTTCTTACCAAATCTTCAGCATTTTCCAAAGCAGTGGGCCAATAGAACCCATGCCGGAAAACTTTTGCTACCAGCGCCCTTGACGAAGCGTGGTGCCCACATTCTCCTTGGTGAATCTCCTCAAGCATTTCTTTTCCCTCTTCCGGTTCCACACACCTTTGGAGGACACCGGTAACACTTCTCTTGTACGCCTCGCCATTGATGATGGTAAGATGGTGCCTCTTGAACCAGAAACATCGGTACATCTATCTCCATGCTATCCACCAGCATTGTTTTCTCCGGTATGGACGCAGCAGTCCCCGAGTTTACCGGAACAGTTCCCGGGTTCCCTTCATCGATATCCATTGGTACAACATGTGATTCCGGTACGAAAATAGACTCCGATTCCGGACTTGGTTTGATTGATGGGACTCTTAAGTGTGCCAAGGCTATTCCGGGAGGAATTTCCTGCCTAGATGAGCCCAGCTTGGACAAAGCATCCGCGGCTTCATTTTCCGCTCGTGGCACATGGTGAAACTCACAGCCTTCAAAGAAGCCGGCAATCTTTTGCACGTGAAACCGGTATGAAGCCATGTTGGCATCTTTTGCGTCCCAATCTCCGGAACATTGCTGCACCACAAGATCTAAATCTCCATAGCAAATGATCCGCTGCGGTTTCCTCCTCCAGCTACGGTTCCTCCGCCACCAGCAACGTATACCGCGGTCACGTAATCCGCGAGCCAATCTTCCGGCTTAGTGGTGCCATCATATGTTTTCGTGTCACGGGGCAACTGGAAGTTGCGAATTGGTGGTTCCTCTTTCATGATCCTTGGACCAAAACATTTTGGACCCAGAGGACCTTCTGCCTCGATCATTTCTGACAAATACACTCTATCCAGACGGTGCCTCGCATCCCGTTCTGGCAGGTATCTTTCTCCCGGGTGTTCTCCCAATGGGTTCCGGTGTGCTGTGAGTCTTGTTGAATCAGCCTCATCGTAATGTTCCGGTACCGCGGCCCTTCCCTGCCGGTACTTCGGGGGAAGCATTTCCTCCTCCTCATACGCTGCCCTTGCAGCTCGATAATTTTGCCCGGTCTCATATCTACCGGCATGATTGTTTCCGGCATAGCCTCCTTTGGCGTAGCCTCGGTCTGCCCCTTGGCTTTTTCTACCGTCATCGTGTTGCCTGGCTTGTTGTTTTCCGGCAAGAACCGGATCATACACAGTCATCTGCTGCGCATTCATCTCTTTTTCTCTTCTTCTGTCCGGATGGGGGGACGATGCCTGCCCATGGGACTTGCTTCCGGCATTCTTTGTTGAACGCGTGGATTTTGAGGCCACAACCTTGTTCAACTTAGCAAGCTGCTCAGCATTCTGCTGCTCGATGGTTTCAAGCAACTCTCTAACACGCTCTTGCTGTTCTGCCAAAGCTTCTCCGGAAAGCGAATCACACAGCTCTACTGCAGCTTTAGCAGCTTTTATGGTTTTATCCGGGCTACTGTACTTAGGTTTCTCTACGATGCTTACAGATGCAGAGGTACTTTTGCCGGCAAGAATTTCCTTACGCAAATCCTGATCTAGATTGCGAGCCTTAAGCCGGTTTTCCGGTATCCTAGCAGCATGAGCGCTAAGCGAAGCAAAGCCATGGGCAGCGTTGTACTCACGTAGGGTTAGGTTCAGCTCGCGCCGCGCCCGGACGATGTCGGCGCCGTTCGCGAGCAGCCTCGGCGTTGCGCCTCCAACTCCGCCCTGAGCCGGCTGCCGGGTCGATGTTCCGCGCGATGGGCGTTGCCGGCACGTTCATCGCCGCTTGGAGTGGTGTCTCCGGTGGTGCGGAAGATGCTCCCGCAGCGCTCGCGTCGCGCTCCGGCCGGTGGCTTGGCCGGACGGGTCGATGCCGCACGGCCAGCACCTTCATCCACAGCCTCCTTGCCTGCGCCGACCGCGCCGGTCATCATCACCTCCACGCTACCGGCGCCGCGGCCAGCACAGAGCCACCTTGGCGGATCCGGCGCCACCAGCACCGGCGAGAGGCGCTGGCGCACAGGGACAGTGCCGAAGTAGACACGGTGGCTGCCGAACTCGATGACGCGGCCGTTCTTGGGGAAGATGCCGCCGTTGGCGAAGCAGCCCGCGTTGTCGTTGATGAAGTCCATGGAGTAGAGGCGCTGGACGAGCGCAGACACCGTCCGCTCGCCGGCGACCTCAAGGATGCCCGTCCGAATGTGAACTCCAGCAAGCGCCACTTCATGCCCCACGGTGGGCGCCAACTGTCGTCGTGGTGAACAGACAGATGCCAGATGGCTTAAGTTGGGGCCGAATGGGCGCAAGAGGATTCGGGGGAGGGTTTTTGATTAGATTGGATGAACTTCCAGATGCTTTCCTCAAGAACTCAGCCAAAGGCAAAGGTAGAAGAAGAAACACACAAGGAAGAACTCTGCTCTAGATCTTTTTCTTCATTGATCTCCACAGGATACAGGTTTGTGCATACAAGGTGACTTACTAGATTGATCGTCCCGCATTCGGGTGTGCCCCCTCTCCTTATATAGGGGAGAGGGTGGCTTACAGGGGAAAAAACCCTAATGGCATCTTTGACTAGACAAACTACTTTACAAAGTTACTTTAATCATAAGTGACGCCGGGGTTTTCTTTAATCAGGGAGGCTGACGTCCTCCGGCTTCTTTCAGCGTCATCCTCCTCTTTATCGTCACGGCTTCGTTTAAAGCTACTTTGCTTAGCTCATCCTTGTCTTCTAGCTCTGGAGAGAATCTTTGACCAGTCTTGCCGACGTGCTACAGGGCACTTCTTACCGGTAGCCCGGTGTCTTCTTTATCTGGTTCCGGTATACCCCTCTTGGGGATACCGGCTTAGCTTTGCTTAGCCAAACTCTTAACTTTGTGCTCCGGTATAAACATTAAACCGGTATCTTGATGACTCAAACCATCCGGTTTGGCATGCCTTTGGCATACCGGGGGTCATCCCCCCAACATTAATCGTATCCATGAAACCAACTACCAACTTTATCATGTCAAGAGAGAATGGAAAAAAGAGTTGTATGAAGGAAACCAACTTAAAAATGTTCAGAAGCAACTTAAATGTATATATGAAAGAAACTTAAACATGCTGACAGATATATGAAAAAAATAGTTGTATGATTGAAAACCAACTTAATCATGTTCAGTAGGCAACTTAATTGTTAACATGAAAGCAACTTAAACATGTTGACAGAGCTTTTATTCAAAAAATAATTTAGACATGTTCATAAAGCCAAATTAATTGTATCCATGAAAACGACTTAATCATGTTCAGTAGGCAACTTAATTGCAGACACGAAAGAAACTTAAACATGTTGACAGAGCTTTTATTCGGGAAACAGTTTAAACATGTTCAGAAAGCCAACTTAATTGTATACATGAAACCAACTTAAACATGTTCTGAAGCAGTAACATTTGAACTAGTTGAAATTATCAGCCCATTGGCACTAGTAGGAAAACCCTTATAGGCGAAGCTTAGTTCTGTGGCGCACCGTTTAAAATGCGCCACAGAAACTTATTTTGTAGCGCACCATACACGGTGCGCCACAGAAATAGCTTAATTTTGTGGCGCACCAGGGATCCATGCGCCACCGAAATTTGGTGGGGCCAGCCCCAATCATTGGTTTCACTATTTCTGTGGTGCACAGGATCACGTGCGCCACGTAAATAAGATATTCCGTGGCGCATCGGCACAGTGCGCCATCGAATTAAGACTTTCGTGGCGCATTGTTCCTGGTGCGCCATCGAACTAAGACTTTCAGTGGCGCACGTGGGATGGTGCGCCACGAAAGCCTTATTTCTGTGGTACTTCCATGCAACTCCACCCCCCCCCGTGGATCGCCTTTTTAACCTCTGTAAAAAATAAAAAAATAGATAAAAATTTCAAAAAATAAATCCCTTCAAGATGCCTATGTATTATGTCATCTTTTACCACTGAGAATTAACAAACAATAATTTCGACTTTTTTTGCAAAATTGCGTGGGAAAATCATCAAACTGGATTTCTGGTTGCATACGAACTCGAAAAAAAACGCATAATATATCAAAATGTTCCCACGGAAAATCTACATCCGAATTCATCGGGGCTTGCCCGGTTGGACAATTTTTAGAATCTCAAAATTCCAAAAGAGTAAAAAGTTACAGGCAGTTAAAGATTTTTGCTGCAAAATAGAAAAAAAGAAAAAAAAATTCTGTGGCGCACCAAGTGCCCGTGCGCCACAGAATTAACGTCCAAATTTGAAATTTCTGGCGCCCACTTCTCCTTCTCCTCCATTTCTCCCCTTCTTCACTTCTCCCCTTCTCCACTTCTCCTCTTCTCCTCCTCTCCTCCTCTCTTCCTCTTCTCTCCCTCCACTTCTCCACTTCCCCTCTTCTCCTCCACTCCTCCTCTCTCCTCTCTCCTCTCCTCCACTTCTCCACTTCTCCTCTCTCCTCTCCTCCACCGGCGACCAACTCCGGCGACCTCCACCGGCGATCAACTCCGGTGACCAACTCCGGCGACCTCCACCGGCGACCACGACCAACACCTCCTCCGGCGACCACCTCCTCCACAACAACCACCTTCTCCTCCTCCTCCGGCGACAACCACCACCACCACCACCACCTCCTCCTCTACCACCACCTCCACCTCCACCTCCACCTCCTCCTATTTCACCACCACCTCCACCTCCTCCTATTCCACCACCACCTCCTTCGGCCGGCCTCATCCTCCACCCACAAACCCACACCACCCACGCAACCAACCACCTCCGACGACCTTCCGGAAAAATTAAAAAAAATCGGCGGCCCCAGATCTAGATCTGGCCGCCACTTTTTTTGAAATTTTAAAAAAAATTCTGTGGCGCACCGGCGGTGGTGCGCCACAGAAATAAGACTTTCTGTTTCTGTGGCGCACCGGCGGTGGTGCGCCACAGAAATAAGACTTTCTGTGGCGCATGGGCAGGTGCGCCACAGAAACCTTATTTTTGTGGCGAGAATTCTGTGGCGTACCGACCATGCGCCACAGAATCAATTTTTGGTGCGCCACTGATGAGGCTTTTCCTACTAGTGGCAAATTACAAAGCAGTCACATATGAACTAGTTCAAATTGCTACTAATTGTGGTGGCAAGCGGCGACCCCAAATCTTCCTCGTGAACACAAAACTAAAGTAGAATTAGTGCATGACTAATGAAAAATTCAGCCCGCGCTATTAGCAACCCTGCTAGTTAAAATGCCTTGCTACTAAGCAGTTAAAACCTGGGAAATCCCTAGTGGTATGTGTTCTACTTCCCCATTAGACATCCTATAACTTCAGTAACGTCATATGCTAAACGCCAAATGAAATCATTCATAGCATAACACCATAAAAACATTGCAGGAGATGTACTTCACTGTAGTTTAAACAGCGCTATGGGGACCATGGACACACAGCCGAACGGGACATAGACACCAGCAGATAAATTTGGACTGAAAGTAATGCGTATATGGCCATGAATTGCTCTTCAACACACTAGAATAGCACGTGATTGAAGGAGATTAGCACGATACCTCTGTAACTGCTGTCGCTAGAATCTTCAGAGAACTCCCGTCACCTCACAGCAGAACGACGCACGCAACTAGATCTAGCTCATCATGTTGCTGCCCACGATCGCGCGCTCTACGCCTAGAGCTCTCCACCCGATGGGAAACCTCCCGGCCCGACGGCAGACCACGCAGCTCCACCGCGCGGCTCACCCTTCACCGTCAAGCGAGCCTTCCTCCCCCCGCGCTCTCGCCCTCCATCGACGAGCAGAAACTGTCGGGGTCGGCCTCCGCCACCGAAATCGCATCCGTCGCCCGACCGGAAATCTCGCTCCTTGACAAAGGGCACGCCGCACTACCGTGCGGCCCGCCCTTCGCCGCCGAGCCAGCCTTCCACCTGCGCGCGCTCGCCCTCCGGCGATGAGCAAAACGGCCACGGCCGACCTCCGCCAATCGCCCCCCCCCCCCCCCCCCCAATCTCGAAACCCTAGAGCGATGAGAATGAGAGCAAGAAGGGGAGAGGAGGAATGGGGAACGGCTTCAGCGAGAGAGATGGGTGCAGGAGTAAAACCGCTCGCTAAATGACTTGTGCCACGTAGGGCCCATGTGAGAATTGATAAAGCGCAGGTGCTCTTTGGTCGGACTTCCTTGCTCGACGCGGCTCGCGATCGATCCATCCAAAACGAATCCAATGGCCCAGAAACAAGTGCTGGGTTTGACAGGGAGCATCTAAGCACTTTTTAGCAATCGGGATTCTATTAAGACATGGTGAGCTTCTTTTTTAGCACTTTCCCTTTTACTATCCGGATCGACACAAGCAGTTACTGCTTGGTGGCCGCTTTCTACGGGCCGCTATAAGAGAAAAGCTTATCTAGAGGAATCTGCCAATGGTTCCGGTTCCGGTTGGCACACGGCTTAGGCCCAGGAGGCCAGCCCATGTACGGTATTTGTAGAATAGGACCCGAACAATCCCACCCTAAAATCGACAGATCTCTCTCTCCGTTGTCGTTCCCCACCCACGTTTCAATCCGTCGTCGCGCGGCCGCCTCCCCACCCAAATCGATCGATCCATCCATCCATCGCTCTCTCCGGCGAGGCGAGGCGATTACGATGGCCACTATCTGTGTAAAAGCCAGCGTCGGCCACCTTCGCGTCTACGAGCCGGCGGTACAAGACGACGGCGCCCCGCCGCCCAAGGAGCGAGAGCAGGACAGGTTGCGTCTCCTCCAGAAGATCCAACAAGTCTACAAGGACGCCCTCTCACGGCTCACCGACAAGTGGGGCTGCGGCGCCATGATTCTAGAGCGCTTCCTCGGCGGAGGGATCTGCCTTGGCCTCATGGACACCCGTTCCAACATCATCGTTAATACCCACCTCACCGGCGTAACTCGGCCCGTCAGCAGGGACGAGGTGCTGCTCGGGGTCGTCAAGGAAGCCAAGCTGAGGGACATTGCGCGGCGCTCCCTTGACGGCCTCGTCGCCTTCCTCACCTGCTTCTTCCCCTACCTGGCTGACTGGGAAGCCATCCGCTACCTGCTACTCGCCGAAGCCGACCCCCTTGTCGCCGCCCGCGTCATCTCCCAGGATCGCGGCCTCAAGACGTTTCGCTTAGCCTCCGACGGCCCCCTCAAGCTGGCCCTTAGGTGCGCCGCCATCACCGCCAAGCACCCGCGGCCCAAGCTGCTTACCTTCATTTGGACGTCGCTGCCCCTCAAGAGCATGCTGTTGCTCACGGTGCAGCGAGCCCTCCCCCGTGACCGCAACCAAATCTTCGGCAAGTTGTCCAAGGAAATAGCTGCCGGCCCTCCTAGTCACCTGCTCAGGCCATGGCCGGAGCTCACCGCCTGCGACAGGAAGGTCACAGAGGTGCCGTACCAGCACTCAACTTCACTGAGGCGAGTGCTCCTCGGCACCATCCATGGGTTCTACCTCAAGGCGCTCGCCAGGATGCCCACCGGTGAGCTGCAGTCCCGCTTTCACCGCAGTCTGCTCAAGGCTGGTCATTGCTATGGCCCATTCGACCCTGTCTCAAACATCATCCTTAACACTATCTGGTATGAAAATTCCTTCCCACCACCGATCCAGGAAGCTAAGCTGGACGCGGTTGGCACCTTGAGTCTGATGCGGATTGAGGCCCGATCCTTCTACGGCCTCGTCTCTTGCCTCTGCACCCGTTACCCAGAGCTCACTATGCATCAAGCATTGCGGTGCCTGCTCGACACAGATCTCAACCTCGAACTCAGCCTTGAAGCTGCTATGAGAATGCAGGAACAACAATCACAGTGCAGCAGTATCCAATCAGCCTACAGGGCTGCTGCCATTGCCGCGTGGCATCCCAAACCTGATGCGCAAGTAGAATTCCTCTGTTCATGCAAAGATATTTTGGGCGTTTCTCGGCTGCTTGCTGGAGGCCAGCAGCTTCGCTCTCAAGAGGTCCAGCACCTTGCCAGGTTATTGTGCCCTAATTCCCCGGCTGGCACGCCACTCCAGCAGCCGCTAGTTGCCACACGGCGACTCAATGACGTCATGGCAGAAGGAAGGAAACAGCGCAGGGCTCTTAGAAGAATCTCCAAGAAGATCAATGCTGCACTAAGGAGATACGGAAGCCAGAACTCGGTTAGTTTTACTTGATTTTGTTTTTGCTGTTTGATATTTTTAACTATTGTAGGTTCACTCACACTCGCTAATTAGCTCATTTTTGCCATCTTGTAGCAGCCTCAGTGTTATCAGCTTCATGTGATTTGTGGTGCGAATAAGTTTGTTTCTGGTCCTGATTACTGTGAAGAATCTGGTCCTGGTATATACCATCGAACTCATGCCAACTTTTTGGCGACTCAGCTTGTTGGCAGCATAGCTTCAGCTCCAATACTGTTCTTTGCTGAGCTTAGCAATGATGATGACGATCAGGATAGCCAGCTTTTGTGTTGCCCTGTGGATTTCCCACCACCTTGTGCTGGTATGCTTACATTCCTTCTTGTTTTATTTTTCTATCACATACACATAGTTCCCCATATGGATGATAGATGGCCACAGTTCTTTTTATGTAATTTTTATTGTTGGCAAGTCTGAAAAAATGAATTTATGATGCATTTTAACCACAAGTGACCATTGACCTGTGTCTGTTACTTGCTTAGCTGAGCAACATTGAGTTTTACTACTAAAAGGTACTTCACATTCGTAGAAGTATCCACCATCGACTCATAGCCTAGTTTGCGAAACTAAGCAACATTAGGCCAACAGCCTCCTGCAGAAGTCAAGATAGGATGCATATTTTTACTAGACTAATTAATTTGTATTTGGACAAACATAACAATGTGACAGTGGAAAGCTGGCCATGTACTGCGTATTTATTATTACTTCATATCTGATTTCTAAGGAGGGAGCATATGCCCTTCCGTTAATCACATAATCCACCCATTTCTCCATTGAAATAAGAGATTCAAAAGAGGTTGCTCTTCCTCTGCACACTGACCGAAATGTTGATACTTTATCTATGCATGCCTAGTTAGTTTTAAGTGAAAGCTGGAACACTCTCAGATCAGAGCATTTTGTTTCCAAGAAAAGACATTGTGATTGATTTGTTTTGTTACAATCTTCTCCGTATCTTACTTAATTACCTTCTTTTTGTATGGCAGAACCAGTCCGCTGCCTTTTCTGCGAGAACAAAGGGATCAGGATTGTGCACCCGGCTTCAGAGACATTCCATGGGCTCGAGTTGGAGTTTGACAAGATGGTTCGCAGAGAAGATCTATACGATAAGGAATTTGATCCGGAATTAGAAGAGCAATTCTACACCAACCGTCGCATGCTTGAAAATAGTGAATTGATTTCAGAGTGGGTGGAAGGACTGGACGAGGACTGCATGTACGTTGACAGCGATGACTTCAGCGATGATTAGTACTCCGTGATGTGGGGGTTCACCTGTTATGTAGCAGTTTCTTCTTATCAGGCTGGAACGAGTGTTTCGAACTTTAGATCACCATCTTTCTATTTTTCTAAAGCATTCTGCTTAACTGCTAACCGTGTACTAGTCTTGTACTACCCGTTATGCTACTGCATTGACAAATGACAAGTAACTTGGAAGGTCGACGTGGCTGGGGTGATATTAATGTTTGCAACTTATATAATAGAGCGGTCAAATGGTGGTGTTTGAAGAATGTTACACTTGGAATGAAGATTCTATTTAAGTATGTGATCTACCGTCTACGTACTAAGATTGGCCGAGTGGTACTTAGACTAGATGAACCTAGCTAGCGCGTTCTGCTGGCTGGCCTCCAGTAGTAGCGTGTTGCTACGAGTGTTTCTTTCTGAAGGACGTAGACATGTTCATTTCTATTTTATCGAATTTTATCTTTAGGCGCAATGCATTTGAACTTGAATAACCAGCACATAAACATCTACTCCCTCCGATTCATATTAATTGACTTTAATATGGATGTATCTAGAACTAAAATATGTCTAGATACATCTATACTAAAGTCAATTAATATGAACCGGAGGGAGTAATACACATGCGTACAAGTACAAAAGGGTACTACAAACTGAACTTGCGGCAGCAATGCGTGCGTTTGGTTGATGGACTAATGTGTGGATGGGATGGGATGGTCTACATTTTGTGGATGGGATGGCTCATATTATGCTGATCCCACATTTTGTTTGGTTGGTAGAATCCGAGGGATGGGATGGGATGGGAAGTGTTTAGCATATAATCTTTAATGGTAATTGATTAACTAAGAAAAAACAGCAATTAACAGAGCGTTGGGGCAGGTGCCGCCCGGAACAGCCCACCGGCATCGCGAGGACGCGAACCCTGGCTAGCATGACACCGGCCTTGGCTGCGCCGGCCTCTGCGCCCGCACCCCACTCCCGTCCGATGCGGCCATGACGACCAAGGGCCCGACGAGATCTTGGACCGGTGGTTGCTGCGGGTCTAGGAGAAAGCACATATCCGCGTGGTCATGGGGAATCCGGCGAGTGAGCTCGCTGCTCTCGACCTACTCGAGCCGCCGGCCGGGATCAAGGCGAGTGTAGGTGGGAAGCTTGAGGAGGGGAGCGCAGACGTTGGGGCCGGCGGTCGGCGGGAAGATGTGGTGGCGCCGGTGATAGGGAAGATGCGGCGGCGGAGAGAAGTGGCCGGCAACGGGGACGAGCGATAGGGAAATACGAGCGACAGGGAAGATTAGTCGGTGGTCCACGGATTAGCAAAACGTGGATGAGGAGGTTCGGCCGATTTTGCCGGATCACTTGATCCACCTTTTTTAGGGAATATTCCCTACCAGTGGATGGTACCATCCATATGAGTTACAACCAAACATAAGCAAACGCACCAACCAAACGCACGCTAAGAGCAACTCCAGTCGCGTCCCCGAAACCGCGCCGGATCGAGCGTTTGGGGGACATGTTTTGTTCGTGCCGCGTTTGGGGGACGTCACTCCCCAGCCGCTTCCCCCAAACGCCTCCCCCAAATGAATATTGGTGCACGAAAATAAAGGTTTTCATTCACTTTTGAGTATATATTACAAAGTTCGAATGAAAACGGCTAGATTTCATCTAAACCTAGACTACTGACCGCCCGGCGGTGCGTTCGACGGCCCCGCCCCGTCGTCGCCTCCCCTACGCCGCAGCTCCTCCTACGCGCGCCTCCTCTCCTTTCGTTCGGCGGTGGCCAGACGGCTCCGCTCCCGCCGCGCGTCCTCCTCCTCCGCCCTCCCCTGCTGCGCCGCCTGGAGGGAGAGCTCGACGGCGCGACGAATCTGCACCTCTTCGCGGGCACGGTCGTCGTCCTGGAGCTTCTTCTCCGACTCGAAGGACTCGACGAGCGCGCGTTGCTGATCGGCCGTCTCATCCGGGTGCGGCCCGTCGTCGTCGTCGTCCTCCACCTCGGTCTCCTCCGCCTCGGCCTCCTCCTCATCCATTGGTGCCTCCTCCTCCACATCTGATGGCGCCTCCATCATCGCCGCCGCCAACACGTCGGCCTCCGCCGCCAACTGGTCCGCCCGCCTCCCCCATATCGCTGTCAGCGCCGCCCCGCCAGCTGCTGCTGGTGCTCGATCGACTCCTGCCGCCGGCGCTCGATCGCCTCCCGTCGTTCACGGTACATCGCATCCCGCTCAACGCGCTGGCGCCGGCGCTCGTCAGGCCACCGCTGCTCCATCTCCTCCTGGTACCGGCGCCGTCGCGCCTCTTCTCCCGTCGAGGCGTCGAACGCCGCAACGATGTCGCACTGCTGCTCGTGCCACGCTGCTGCCGCCGCGGCCTCGTCGCCGCTGCGGGGCAGGGGCGTAGAACGCCGCTAGATCCGCCGCGTGCGTCGCCTCACGCCGCTGGCGGGCCTGCTGCTCGAGTACCTCCCGTCGCTGCTGACGAGAGCCAGGCCAAAGCGGCGTCCCTTGCCGCCGCCGCTCATCCAGGGCCGCGGGGTCGGTGTCGACCTGCGATTCCGGGACTGGAAGTGGAGGAGACGGCGGTGGAGGGAAGTGGCCAGTGCCGGGGCGGTTCGCCATTGCCACTGGTGGTGGAGGAGACGGCGGTGGAGCGACGAGGGCTGTGTTTGTTGCCGGCGGGGTGTGGTGGCTACCATTGAGCCGGGAGACCTTTTATAGATGCCGGCGTCGGGAAGAAAGCGCGGGAACAGGCGAGAAGAGGCGGGAAGATGGCGCGGGAACGGGCGGTGGCGTGCGAACGCCGGCGACGCGTGGAGGCTGCGCAGCACCGACGAGACGTCTCGCCTGCCCCTCCGTCGCCATTAAGGCGAAGATGCCGCCGTGTGTCACTGCGCGCGAATAACTTCCGTCGCGAGGTAGGCGACGGTTAGGTTAAAATTAACTGTGCCGTTGACGGGTCGGCCCCGCCACTCCCCGGCTCGCTTTTCGTTGTGTCCGGCGTGCCCGGAGCGTCCCACAGGGGACGGGGACGGGCTCGGGGCGCCGGACACCGTATCGGGGCGCGCCGGACAAAAATGGGCTTTGGGAGACGCGGGTGGAACGCATTTTTTGTCTGGCGCGACCCAAATTACTTTGGGGACGCTGAAGATGCTCTAAACCGTCATAGGAATGATGCTAGTTAACATTTCTTTAGCAGGTGTCCCATGGATAAGGCGGGGAAGACTTGGGTAGGATCAGGTCTTAGATAGGATTTATGAGATCAATTTTTTTGCAAAGACAAAACTTGTTGAAAAAATCTGAAAAAAAATCACAACACACATCTATGTTATATATGCAACGCCAAAAATTTGCAACATCAAATTCGACATACATTTGGAGAGACAAAAAAGATAAATCTGAGTGTGAATAGTGTGAAATACTACTCAACCAGATCTGACACTATTCACAATAGAATTTGTCTTTTTTATTTCTCCAAGTGTAGATCAGATTTTAGGCTGAAATTTCTTGGAGTTGTAGATACAACCTATATGCATGCTGTTTATTATTTTCAGATTTTTTCGCCTGTTTAAAGTATGTTTTTTCTGGGTTGATTCTATGATCCTACCTAATGGAGAGATCCTATACAAGTCTCTCCCTGGATAAGGCGATTGACTCCGAACTCCTTACTACGGCGAACCGCTGATAGTGAGATTTCTTCGGTGGCATGTAGTTCTCTAGCGGCTTTTTCAGCGTGTTCTCAAAAAATGCTGCACGGTCAGCTTTTTCGGCTACAGAAACAAATGTGAATTAAACGGATAATATAGATTAGAATTTCATGGTGCGCAACTTCCACACAACAGCCTCCACAAGACTCACCAGCATCAGGAGGCATGGCCAGCAAATCAGCATGCTGATTTTAGATTAAAGGCCTTCGAGGAACCACCTCCTCGGTCGAGACGACTCCCTCCAAGACCGCAACAACAGTAACAGCAACATCGTCACAGAAGTATCAGAAATAAAGCTTCGCCACAAAAGAACAAATAGACCTTAAGACATCATATTAAGAAATGTTACAAAAGGAAACCTAAACTCAGCTCAGCCTCAGCGGGAGCTATGCCAGCAACAATATTTGCGCTCGCAATCCGGGAAGATTGCAGGAACGAAAGATGGGATGTATCTCTGAATTTTTTTTCAATATATGCCCACATAGCTGTTCGGTGGTCCACGACAGGGCCTCCCTCAGCCAGATACTTAGGCTTTTTTAGTGCACGTGCAACTATTGTAATTATAATAATTTTTTGTTTTGAATCTATTTCTCTTTGGCGAGTTTTTTTAAAAAGTCACTTTAAATGTGTCTCATGCCCAACCATGTGAGGAGCATGTCTTCACATAAAATTTCTGATCACATAAATGTATGTATTAAATTAGTTAAAAATATATTTTACAAAATAACAACTAAGCAACATTATAACATCTGTACAACAGTTTAAG
>NC_061512.1:141900478-141950256 GCF_022539505.1 Lolium rigidum
AAGGTTCACATATTTAATGGATGAGACATTTCTTAAAACGTCATTTCTTTCATATTTCAGAATATAGATAGCAAGAATAGCTTCCTTAGTTTAAAATCATCCTACATTGTTATAAAAAAATCACCAAAGCCATCCTACACATGCAATTTAGAAATGAACATCTTCCTCATTTCTCCCATATCCTTCCCATCGGCTTGTGCTCTTCCTCGTACAGAAAATAAATTTCATATGTAAGGATTTTCACTATTGACAGCTCTGAATTTCGAACCCAGTCATCTGTCCTGCAATGCTATGCAACAAGAATACAGAAGTGTCAATTCATTATTAAGTTGATCAACTAATGAGCTACACAGTGATATTCACAAAGGCTGTTAGAACACCCCACTTTACAAACGTAATTTGAAAGCTAGTAAAGAAGTCCACAACAAAGGAAGTATCATATTTTCCACCAGAAATCTTAGCAGAATCATATGTGCAGGTTATTCAACGGAAAAAGTTAAAATAATTGATATAGAAGTAGAAACATAATGCATATTGTCGATTTTTTGTTGAATGTCATCGATACTTGGTTGATAAGTTTGTTCTAAATCTTTCAGAAGAACCATGCATAAAGATTCCCTACATGAAAGAAAATTACTTAGACTTGGACTAAATTAGATATGCCAGCCATAAAAGACTTGTGTATTTAAAGAGTAAGGCTGAAGTAATTGGTAGATTGGACCATCGGACAAAATGTTTTTTATTACATTTAGAAACATAGGTAGTACATAATTATATTAAGGGCATCTCCAGCGGCGCGGCTGAGCGACCGTTTTGGTCCGCCGTGACCGGAAATGCGTCTGGGCCCTGCTCCAGCGGGGCGACGCAAAGTGACCGGGCCGTCCGCGGAGACGCAAACCTGGCCCAAATATGCGTCAGGTTTGCGTCTCCGCGAACGCTCGGTGGTCGCGCGGAGCGTCCTCCATTTCTTACCCGGTCCCGCAAGTCAGGGACAGCGAAATCGACCGCTTCGGTTTGCTTCTTTTTCCCCTTCTTTGTTGCCCTAGTGCGACGCCACCACCCCAACCCCACCCGCCGCCGTCCCGCCGCAGTAGTCGCCGTCGGCTCCGTTCTCGCCGCGCGGGAGAGCAGGATCGTACTCGGGCTTGGCTCCGCCGCGTACCTGCTGGCTGTTTTCGGGCCAAACGCTCCCGGTTGCGCTGCCCTTCTGCGCCGCCCACGACTTGTTCGGTCAATTGCGTCGGTAGGTTTATTACTCGTGTTTTCGGCACTATTGTGTGCGGCCATTGATCCGCAGTTTGTACCCACGCAGATGGACATGTGGCAGATGGTGGACAAGTTCCGCGCGGAGGTCGTCGACTCCTCTTCCGACGAGGGGTCCGATCAGTCGACGCAGACATTGGCAACTACTGCGGCCTCCATGATCCACGAGTTCACCTCAAACACGGGGCCGGAGCACCGGGGCTCTGTGAAGGGGCGCTCCAAAAACCTGCCGCGCAACAGAGTGGAAGGCAGGCCCGCCTCCACAAGGACTACTTCCACCTCACCAATCCGGTGTTCCCGGAAAAATTGTTCCGGCGCCGGTATAGGATGTCAAGGGACCTGTTCTTGGTCATTCTACGGGGCGTCAGAAACTACGACCCCTACTCCCATGCAGGCCCGATGCAACAGGTGCGCTAGGCTTCACCTCCTACCAAAAATGTTCCGCGGCTATTCGCATGCTCTCATATGAAATGGCTGCGGATATATTCGATGAGTATCTTCGAATGGGTGAGAGCACCTGCCTTGAGGCCATGTACAGGTTTTGCCGAGCCGTGATTGCCGTGTTCGGAGAGTATTACTGTAGGGAGCCAACTGTTGAGGATACAAGGCGGCTCCTGTCTATCAACGAGCCTAGAGGGTTCCCAGGAATGATTTGCAGCATAGATTGCATGCACTGGGAGTGGAAAAACTATCCATTTGGATGGCAGGGTGCGTACAGCAGGCATGAGGAGGGAAAAACTGTCATTCTTGAAGCTGTCATATCTCAAGATTTATGGATTTGGCATTCATTCTTTGGCATGGCCGGTTCCAACAATGACATCAATGTGTTGCACCGATCACCGGTTTTCAACCGGCTCATGCAAGGCAAAGCTCCCCGGGTGAGCTATGAGATCAATGGAAACGCATATGACAAGCCGTATTATCTTGCTGATGGCATCTACCCTGACTGGGCCACATTGGTGAAGACTGTCCGTAATCCAAACTCCGAGAAGACGAGGAGGTTTGCCAAGATGCAAGAGGCTTGCAGGAAAGATGTGGAGCGCGGATTTGGTGTGCTCCAAGCTCGGTGGGCAATTGTCCGTAACCCGGCAAGAACATGATCGCTGAAGACCATGCATGAGGTGATGACATGCTGCGTGATCATGCACAATATGATCGTTGAGAACGAGCGTCCTGCTGGCGCAATGAGAACCACTGGGAATTTCAAGGTGAGCTGGCTGCGCCACTTCCTGGAGCTTCGTCTTGGCAGGATTATCTACATAGGAATGTAGAAGTCATTAACGAGAACGTCTCCAAGCAAACGGATCTGATTGAGCATTAGTGGACATTGGCTGGTCATGAAGATCATGCCTAGAGAAATACTATCTTATTTTCATGTAGACTTTTAAAAATTTAAATGTAATAACTATGACTTCGTTGATTTCCTTATTTTGTTGTTTCGAAACTTTATAAATTGATGCACAAGGAAATGCGTCGGCCCGCTGGAGCCACCCCTAGGTGCAAACAGACGCGCGGACAAAAACGGTCTCGCGTCCGCCGTGCGACGCAAACGGACATTTCGGACGTCCGAAATGCGTCGCGCCGCTGGAGATGCCCTAAGAAGTGTAACAAGAAAAGTTATAGACTACACAGGACGAAATACTACTTTGTTTAGCTGTCTATGTTGTTAAATAGTTTGAGGATACTTCCAATAGCTCTATCAGACAAAAAACATCAGGCACAAAGATTCAGTGTGGAGGTTGAATACAGTACTACTATCCAAGTAGATAGCAGAATGGTCGAAATTATCTGCACCTGAAACACACCGAAGGTAAAATCCAAGAACTAAAATTGCACAATAAGAGGTAAATTGCAGGAGAATCAATAAATTTAACTGTTCCGCCCATGCATTCCAGGCGACTTGCGGCACATGAATACACACGCGGCAACTCCATCCTTTGAGGTAGCAGCCAACCTTTCTTCAATTCAAATTGTTTCCTGTAACAAAAATGGACCATATTTCAAAAGAAAAAGCAAGACTACTTGAAGTATCATGCAGAACGGGCAATGAATTTATCCATGTAGCTACCTATGGGGCGAGTTGTGCTGGTAAAGTTACTATTGACTTAAACTAATTTACTTAGCCAAGTAAAACTTCTGAAGGAAAACACATAATGGCTGATGAGAGTACAACATTGTACCATAGATGTTCTTATCTGAACCTATTCAGGGATAGTACTCAAGCATATTAATACGAACTATACATCGTACATGATATTTTTCGCAAAACTTAGAGATACTAAATGAATTGTACAAATTCTTTGCTTGATTTAAGTGCTCACATATGATATGTTCGAAAATTGAACTGAAAGGTTTTTTTGTCTACCAAAGAAAACCAAGGAAATGACCTAGCTTCATAAGCCCTTAAAGCAAAAACCAAGCACGTGAATAGATAGCCTGGCGTATCTTTCATTAAAAATTTGTTATACTAGTAAATTTCTGGTGTTCATCTCGTGGAAAACAAGAACATGCTTCCAAGTGATAGAAAATTTAGCTAGCAATGAAAGTATGGATTTACACAAGCCAATACTCACCTGTGTGAAATGTAGATTCCTTATTCTTGTATATGGATTAATAAGCTTGAGGAAAACTTGAGTACTGATGTTGTTCAATAATTCTTTTTTCGATAAAAAGTATATATTAATATCGCGGAGATACCAATTACACCCACTGCAACAACGCATTGCCCTAGCGACATTACGGATGCACACATCCTAAAACATAAAGAAGAATTACAAAAAAGAAAAGTCCCGCTACAGCAATCTATTCCTTGAAACAACGGCACTAACACTACCAAGACATCACCAGAAGTTCAAATTCTTCAAAAGCGACGCCTCCAAGAAGGAAACAGTACACAAGCGCCGTCGTCGCCCGATCATAGATCTTGGGTTTTCACTCTGAAGAAAATCCTCACTCTCAAAACAATGCCTTCAACAAGGACACTGCCAGGCACAACCAATTAAGGCCAGACCTTGGATTTTCACCCTGAGAAGTAAGACTTTGAACTTCTCTTGTGTAGTCGCCCCCACTTACATACCGCTGCTTCAAGTCACGAATCACCAAGGCAACTCCTCATCGCCACCCAGACTCGAACCACCATAGCTAGTTCACAGATCTCGACTTCCATGACATTCTCCGCCAGCACCACAGAATGAAAACGTGCTCCATGATATTAACATCCAGCTGAACTTCGAAGCGCTCCCTCTGAAACCAAACGGCCAGAGAAAAAAACATGGGTGCGCACGACCGAATCTCACCTGATCCAGCAATCTCCAGGCATGAATTGCTCAATGAAGCGCCAGCGGAGTCTTCCGGAACACGACACTTCTGTAAGAACAATGGGGACAGGCACCGGTAGATCATGATCTTGGCGCGAGAAAGAATCCTAGGACCACCACCTTTTATTCAAGCCGAGCTCGTAGAGGAGAAGCCAGAACAGGGCGCCATTGCAGATCGCCTTTGTGAACAAGGCCACAACCAGATCCACAGCACACTTTGTTTGGGATGACATGCCCAACTAGGCCCAAAGCAGCCCAGATCTCAGCCGAAGCAACCCCCTCGCACTCCTGTAACCGCTCGATAGGAGCGAACCACCGCCGAACGGCGCCGCCCCAGGTCCCCCGCGCCGCCTCCAAGACGACGGGTCTAGGCGGGACCCTGGACCCACGACCTGCCTCCACCACCTGCCGCCGTGAAGCGAACCGGGACCGGAAAGCCGCCGCCTGGCCGGGATCGCCACACCGACCACCGCCGACAACCAACAGCGCCGACTCCGCCCCAGCCGCCCCGACGAGGAGTTCGCCGCAACCCCCATCCCCAGCACCATTCTGTAAAGATTAGGGTTGAACCGTACGTGGAGCTAGTACGGGTTACGTGTTAATATAAGGAGTATAGGAGTACATCATAACCGTATCCAATACACAGAGGTTGTATGGTATACGAAGGCTAATACAACTCTAACACCCTCCCTTAATCTAAACCTCGGGAGAGGTTGAGATTATGCTTAAACTTTTCTTGATCTTTAACACCTAAGGTCTTTGTGAAACCATCAGCCACTTGATCCTTTGTAGAAATAAACCGGATATCAAGAAGTTTTTCAGCAACTCTTTCTCTAACAACATGAAAATCAATCTCAATGTGCTTGGTACGAGCATGAAACACAGGGTTAGCAGAAAGATAAGTTGCTCCAAGATTGTCACGCCAAATGCAGGGACGCTGCCTTAATGGTATACCCAATTCGCGAATAAGTTTCTCCATCCATATTAATTCAGTAGTTGCATTGGCAAAGGATTTGTATTCTGCTTCAGTACTAGAACGAGACATTGTAGCTTGCTTCCTGACACTCCATGATATTAAGTTTGGACCAAAGAAAACAGCAAAACCACCAGTAAAACGTCTGTCATCAATATCTCCTGCCCAGTGTGCATCTGAAAAGGCACTAAGTAGGGTAGATGATGATCTATGAAACTTGAGACCAAGCTGAATAGTTCCTTGAATATATCTCAGGATGCGTTTCACAGCTGTCCAATGGGCTGTGGTAGGAGCATGAAGATACTGGCATACTTTGTTGACAGAAAAGGATAAATCTGGTCGTGTCAAGGTCAAATACTGCAATGCTCCAACTATGCTTCTGTAATTTGTACAGTCCTCAGAGCCAAGAGGTGTACCATCTGTCAATGAGAGTTTTTCCGCAGTGGACAATGGAGTTGAGCATGATGTACAATGTAACATCCCAACCTTTTTTTTTAGCAAATCCTTAGCATATTTCTCTTGTGTCAAAACAATTCCATTTGAGCACTTCTTCACTTCAATGTCTAGGAAAAAATGTAACTCACCCAAATCCTTGAGAGCAAAGTGAGTACTTAGATTATGAAGTAAGACTGTTGTTGCTTCATCAGACGAGCTCACAACAATAGTATCATCAACGTATATGAGCATAAACATAGTGGTACCTCTCTTGTTATATAAGAAAAGAGATGTGTCAGCCTTGGACGGAGTGAATTCCAACTCTTGCAATTTTGAACTGAGCCGCGCATACCATGCACGCGGTGCCTGTTTAAGACCATACAGTGACTTATCCAATTTGCAAATGTAATGCGGAAAGCGAGGATCAACAAACCCAGGGGGTTGCTTCATATAGACTTCCTCCTCCAGAACGCCATGAAGAAACACATTCTTGACATCTAGCTGTCTTAGATTCCATCCTTGAGACACAACAATTGATAACACGAGTCTAACAGTTGCAGCCTTAACAACAGGGCTAAAAGTATCCTCATAATCAATTCCGTACCTTTGTTTGAAGCCTTTTGCAACAAGGCGTGCCTTATACCTTTCAATAGTACCATCTGCATGCTTCTTCACTCGGTAGACCCATTTGCAGTCAATGAGATTTTTGTTTGCACTTGGTGGCACAAGATGCCAGGTTTTGTTGTCCATCAATGTTGTATATTCCTCAGTCATTGCCTGTTTCCACTGAGTATCAGCAAGTGCTTCAGTCAAGTTGTCAGGTTCTCCTGCAGCAGAAAAGAAACCATAGCGAATAGTCCCATCAGTGTATCATTTTGGTTGGTGAATTCCTTGCTGAAGACGTGTAGTCGGTCGTCGTTGGGCTGGTGCTGGTGCGACAGAGGCCACAGGAGAGGCCGGCGAAGAGGATCCAGCCTCACTATCCTGTCCGACAGGAGAATCAGCCCCGTCTGCCGCGTCCGACGCTGAAGCGCCACGTGACGACACGGGAGTGGACGCAGGGGGTGATGATGGCGAGCGGGACCCAAGCGGAGAGGAATTCCCGCGCTCGCCGATGTCGTCTTCTGCATGTGCACGGCAGGACCCAGCTTGGTCGGGCGCAGGGCTGGAGACAGGGCGCGACGTGTCGCTGCCCGAGGAAGGCGACCCAGGCGGGGTGTCAGTCGAGGAGGGCAGGGAAGGTTCTGTCCCTGCAGTAGAATCTGCTTCGGGATCCGCTCCAGGAGAATTGTGTGGCGAGCTGATTTCTTCATCATTTGAGATCAAATCTTCACCATTTTCAGCAGAATTCGAGCTAGTTTCTTGAGAGCTACTAGCATGAACCTGTGGAGGGTCAGTGACACGAACAATATGCATAGGAAGATCAACATGTGCACCCTCATTGTTAGCATGCGATGATGATGTGAGATGTTCAGGAAGCAACAATATTTCCTTTCTAAGTTGGGCACCAGCATTAGGATGTAATGACTGAATGGGAAAAATGTTTTCATCAAAGACAACCTCACGGGAAATATAGACGCGACCTGCGGAGATATCTAGACATTTTACTCCTTTATGAATAGGACTGTATCCCAGGAAGACACAGCGTTTCGAGCGAAAAGAGAGCTTGCGTTGATTATATGGGCGAAGGTTTGGCCAACATGCACAACCAAAGGTGCGAAGAGCATCATAGTTAGGCTTGACTTGGAGAAGTTTTCAACAGGAGACTGAAGATTTAGGACCTTGGTAGGAAGAAGGTTTATGAGAAAGGTGGCAGTGAGAAAAGCTTCATCCCAAAATTTCAAAGGCATAAAGGCATTGGCAAGAAGGGCAAGACCAACCTCAACAATATGTCTGTGTTTTCTTTCAGCAGAGCCATTTTGTTGATGAGCATGTGGACAAGAGACATGATGTGTAATACCAATTTTCTGAAAGAACCCATGAAGTTTCTCATACTCACCACCCCAATCAGTTTGCATAGTGATAATTTTGCAACCAAATTTTCTCTCAACAAGTTGCTGAAAATTAAGAAAGACTTGATACACATCACTCTTTTGCTTAATCAAGTATATTCATGTAAACTTACTATAGTCATCAATAAAGCTTACATAATATTTGTGTTTGCCAACAGAGACTGGGGCAGGGCCCCATACATCAGAAAACACTTGTTCCAATGGAACAGTAGATACACTAGTAGAAGTGGGGTATGGCAACTGATGACTTTTTGCTTGTTGACAAGGATCACACACATAGGGATTTATTTCTGGGGAATATGGGAGATTATTCTTCCTAAGAACTTGCTGAACAATAAATGACGACGGATGACCTAGACGACGATGCCAAGTGGATGAAGACGGCTTGATGGTGATGAAAGCATGCTTGTCAGAACCAGCAGTAGTGGGCACAAGAGGATATAAGCCGCCATGACATGGACCTCTAAACATTATTTGCTTGGTGGCCCGGTCCTTTATCAAAAAGAAAAATGGGTGAATTTCAATAAAGGCATCATTGTCTAGAGTGATTTTATGAGCAGATAAGAGATTTTTGGTGGCACTAGGAACATGAAGGATGTAATTTAATTTAAGAGAACTATGAGGTGTATGGAATGTTGATCTACCAATATGTTGTATTGTTATACCTGTACCACCTGCATTGTGGACTTGATCGCGACCTTGATAATTATCATGAGTGTGTAGCTTGTTCAGCTGCCCAGTAATATGATCAGTGGCGCCAGTATCCATGTACCAATTTGTATCAACTCCATAGGCTCCTTTCTCAGCACGATCACGGTCATTGCGGCGATCATCATCATCATCACGATCAGAGTAGCGCCACCAACACTCATTTGCAGGGTGACCATACTTGGTGCAGATTTGGCATGTGGTGTCAACAAAACGTGTAGGAGTCCGGCCTCGACCACGACCTCCCTTGGGTGCACCACGGTCATCACGGCCGCGGCCACCACCTCCACCATCACGGCGCTGAACATCACGGCGATCATCATGCCTGTAGTTGCCACGGTCACGATCATCACGTCTCTAATTTCCGTGATCATCTCGACGATCACGGTATCCTCCTCCATGGTCATCATGACGGTAGTCGTCACGGCGGTCCCTGTAGCCACCATCAGGCTAACCACCATCATCTCTGTATCCTCCGCCATCACCGCGTGGCTCCTCTGAACGAGGCGGAGGACCCCCACGAGCAGCTATGTTTGCAGATGTTTGAAAAACAGGATTAATCTGGCTCGACTCAGCTAGCAGTACCTCACGATCATCGAAAGCTTGGACCTGAGCACACATGTCCGTGAGGGTGGTGTTGGGTGTGGCGTTCATTGATGCAACAAAGGGGGTATAAGGCCCCTGAAGTCCTCCCAATATGTATCCTTTTAACTCATCATCATCGACTATTTTCCCGGCGGCGGCAAGCTCAGACGCAAAACCGCGCATCTTGGAGATAAACTGCGGCACTGTCAGCTCTAATTTCTTGGTATTGGCAAGGGCTCCCCGGAGCATATTCACGCGAGAGCGAGACTGAGAGGCGAATAAACCTTCAATAGTTATCCAGGCTTGATGAGCAGATTCGAGACCAACAACATGAGAGAGGAGATCGACATCGAGCCCCTTCACCAGATAGCTCAGGACAGTTTGATCTCGGGCAAGCCACACAACGTAGGCTTCATTGGGAACAGTAGACTTCTTCTTCTCGGTGTCTTCAACTTCGAGGGTCTTGGATGGAGCAGCATCAGATCCATCAAGCAGACCAAGAACCTGGGCGCCACGAAGGGCTGGGAGAACCTGAGTTTTCCAAAACAGATGGTTCTGGCGGGTGAGTTTCTCTGTAGGCGGCGAGCCAAGGGCGGCCGCAAGATTTGCGGCAGCAGTGGCGGACGAAGACGAGGCCATTGGTTGTGTTTGGTTGGTGTTGAACGATGTGATGCTTCACGGCGGCGATCAGCGGCGGCCGGGCGGAAGAATATCCGATCTAGGTTTTTCTTGGTTTTGGGTTTTGGTTTTCTGGGTCACGATCGAAAGCGATCGGAGAGGTTGTCTGGGTTTTCTGGTTTGTTGTCGTGGTGTTTGAGGCTCCTGGCGGCGTGAGGCGTCCGGAGAGAGAGTTTTTGTGGTTGTTTAGGCGCTACACCGGCCAGTGACGGCGGCTCTGATACCATGTAAAGATTAGAGTTGAACCGTACGTGGAGCTGGTACGGGTTACGTGTTAATATAAGGAGTATAGGAGTACATCATAACCGTATCCAATACACAGAGGTTGTATGGTATACGAAGGCTAATACAACTCTAACACGTTCGACACCAGGGCCGCCGCCACCACAGCCCACGCCGCCGGCGGCGGCGGAGGGAGGCCGCACGATCTGGACTCTGGTGGCGGTTTGTGTCCTCCGGAGTCGCCCCTGGGGAGACGACCCGGGAGCCGCGCTGTTTGTTCAATAATTCTTCAAGTAATTAATGATAAAAGGTACCTGCACGCATTGAAGGAGCACCAGAGAGGAAGGAAAAGCAAAAGATATAAAACTTAAGAAGGTATCAAAAGTGTTATCGTTTGGAGTGGACTCTTATCCATCAAAGGAATTCACTTCAGACTCTATCATCATATTGGCAAGAAGGTATCTAATGTGCAGCAGAATCAAATTATGATAAGGATCAACATGAATCCTGCAATTACCATTGATCTCCTCGACAACTCCTTCAGTTGATATCTTCTATGTGTATGAGATTCAAAAACACAATTGTATACAGTAAGAAGGATGATGGAAGCGTGTTCAAACCACCAAGTCAAAGCAGCAGAACCATTGATCTAGTCCTGCATTTCTTACCTCTCTTTATTGAGGTGTCATTATTTAGCTGAACTGAGGAGAAATCATCCTTGGTCTCTGCTTTTGATTTGGCAGAAAAGATTCCTGGACTTTGATCTGCTAGATATCTCCTCGTCTATGATACATGAGCCTCTATTGAATGATGAATTTGAGGTAAAGAACATAGGCCAAGTAAATGCCAAAACACTCTGGTTTTGTCGATCAAAAAAAAATCCCAAAGATCATATCAAGGGAGAGTGCACAAAAACTATCAATTAGATGACAATAATTCCAACTTCCTTATTGCGATAATTGTATTAACTTGAAAAACTGAAAGGGTATAATAATCTGAGTAGCCTTACACTCTTGGAAGACTGACCTATCAGTTTGTCCTGGAAAATTAAATTAAACTGAAATGTGCATGATTGACCCAAGGGAATTCTTTTTAGAATGTGTGTGAGTAAGGGCACAAATAAATGGAAGTCAGAATTTAGTGAAGGTGTGAAGAACACTGACATAGTCGAGCACAACTAAGTAAGTTGGGCGGTCCTGCGAGGCAACCTACAAGACGACATTTCACTTCGATGATTGGGAAAGGAAACAAAGGCTGATGATGGAAACAAATCTATTATTTTTACCCAAGACTCGTATAAACCTATAAGAATATTGAGGATTTCTCGATTGGAAAAGAAATGCAATTGTACAAACACCACAAGACAAAATCATATTGAAAGGAATATATCTTGCACATTGTTCCTTTCTTTATCTAATTCATTAGGAAAATATGAACAACACTTAACTGTCCATTCACAGGAATACATGAGTTTATGAAAAAGAAAAGTTTTGTGAAGAAAACTGCTGGAGGCAAGTGGAGATAAAAATATTTTTGAAAAGCTTTGGTGATTGAGTACCTAAACCGGACCTAACTAGTGCAACGAAATTACCCTGAAGTGGGAAGGGGCGTAGGTTAGTAGTTTGTCTCGCCTTAGTTTAGGTCCTGCAGGTTTAGTGGCAGTCCGACCATGGATGCTTCGACCGGGGTTCTTCCCATGAGAAGGGACGTAGTCCATTTTCCTGTTCAGGTACGTGGGGTACAATCTATGAGCTCCCATTGAAAGGTGCCTAACTGGTTGGGTGGCATTCTTGAGGGTCGGGTGTGCCGGGGACTTTGCAACTTTTGGGTAAACGGCACTCCGGACTCTGGTGTTGGGAGGTACAACTCTAGGAGGCATATCTTAGGCTAAGGCGAGCAAGTGAAAAACTACGATCGGTTATCCGAGCCTCGCGTTTTGACGCTTGGTGAACCAGGGATGATCCCGGTGAATTTATCGGATCTTGTGGGGAAAGTGACCTCTGCAGAGTGTAAAACTATTCGAATAGCCGTGTCCGCGTTTACGAACGTGGGAATGGAAGTTGCTTGGCATTAAAGGAAGTTTTGGTTTATAAAAATGTTTTCAAAAGGGTTTGGAAAAAAAAACCAGTGGGACTGGAAGAAAGGTACTGAGGAGGTACGGTGGAAAGTTGGAAAAGTTATTTTGGTCATACTGAGATGGCCGGCAAGGAAAATGGGTCATCCTTACCTATTAGTCTCCAAAGAAACTTGATTTAAAAAGGGTTTTCAACAAAGATATACAGATGTCTTATTCTCGAGAGAAACTATCTCTCACTCCTTGTAACCCTAGAATAGTGCCTATTCCTTGCTATTGCCAAATTGCATATCCTTTACTTATCTCTAAGGTGGTTTGCAAGTACAATTCATAATGTACTCATGGCTTTGTCCCTAGCTATTTACTTGGCCAGACTTGGTGGAGTCCGATAGATGAAGAAAGAGTCGACGATTTCTATGCGAGCTAGCTAGGCACGTCTTTCCAGTCAGTTGCCTATAGGGTTATGACATGACTTTGGCCATGCGAACACTTTCGTCTCAAGTATTTCCGTTGTGTGGTTGTTGATCTCCTACCATTACGGCTCTTATGTGAGTATTGATCATGTGATCCGTTGTAATCTTTTTTACTTTGTACTCTAATGGATGATGTATTTGATACCAGTTTGGTTATGCCTTCACGACACACTGATCATGGGATCGTGAATGAGTATGCATAACGGGTGTTTCGGACAGCTAGTCCCCCTCCCCCACACATTTTACTAGTGTACCAATAGGTCGGTAACTTACATGTGGTTCTCATGCGTGGAGATCCCACACTTCAGTGAGCACAAGTTGCGTGCGGTAGGTAGGCAAACTCCCACAATCTTGTTTGTCAAGAGAAGACGCATGAAGACTCTCTCTCTCTTGTCCCTATAAAGAAAAAATATTAGACGGGCGCATAGCCTTCACTACAGGTCTGCAGCACTGGAATACACTGCGTGCCAGTCAACATCACTCACCCAAAAAGTGAAGCATTTCTTCTCACCATAAATAACAGCGGCCCGTGAGGTCGTGACCGCTCTCCTTTCCACTTAGGAATTTCTATTTTCGTGCCCCTGATTCGTTAGTTGTGCTCAGTTTTCCCCAGTCGCTTAACTTTTTCTCAGTTTTCCCCTCCTTCTAGTTTGAAACCCCTCGCAGACGCTCAGACGGGAGGGTTGTCATCAGGTCAGAGGCCTTACCGTTACCGTTAATCTGACGGGTGTGGCTGCACAGAGGGCACTTCCTCTCTGACCATCTCGTGCTGACGGGTAGCCATCCATCTATCGCTGACGTGTGGGCTGTTTTATTTCCTGATTGTATACGCGGTGCTTCCAATGACAAATGGGGCCGCTCTATAGGGCTGCCGCAGCCAATGACCAGTGGGGTCGTCTATTTTTAAGGAAAAGACTTATATTGCCGCTATGTGGGGCTGCCGCAGCCAATGACCAGTGGGGTCGTCTATTTATTTAGAGAAATTCATATATTGCCTCGTCGTCCGAGTAGTACTACTTCCTGCACATTGTTCCGTCGAACATCTTCACTGTGAGCACATCATCGCCTTCATATTTGAAGTGTAGGAAGCAGCCGAAATCCACATCGTGCGCGATGGCAAAATTCTCCCAGCCCTTATCGAGGTACATCCGGCCTTGTCCGTCAAATAGGACCTCCACGGTCCAGAGACGAGGACTGCAGTCTGCTGCTCGCGGATACACCTTAGCGGGCTCCAGGCCATCAAGATAGTCTGCAAACTTTTTTGGGAGAGCCTGCAAAGAGATCGAGCGCCGATCGTTTAAAATTAAAGGTTTTTTAGAACATGCCCATAATTAATCACATGCATCATATATGTGGGAACGCGTACGTACCTTCTTGACCAAAGGGTCTTCATAGACGGCGATGAAGAAATCCTCTATGATCAATGGCAGTGTTGACGGTGGTGGTGGCAATGATGATGATCCACCATCGCAACCGCCCCTTCCCCTTCCGGTCGGTGTCCGAGACGTGGAAGCCACGGCAATAGATCAAGTGTATGTGAACGAAGAAGACAGAGGGAGAACTTATTGACACAAGGGATGACCGTTGTGGGGTTTATAAGGGAGAGATGACCATTGTGGGGGTTTACACAATAAATTAAGGAGAAGATGACCGTTGTGGGGGTTTACACAATAAATTAAGGAGGAGATGACCGTTGTGGGGGTTTATATCTCAACAAAAAAAGTAATGCGGACTATCTTGACAGAAATGGAACTACATGATAGTTTATCATTTTACCGTGAAAAGTAATGCCTAAAAGAAATGGTAATTCGTGATAGTTTATCATTTTACCATAATGGCTACAAGAAATCAGTGATTTTTATCATTTTTAGCGTGAAAAGTACTCCCTCCGGTCTCTTTTAATTGACTCGGATTCAGTACAACTTTATACTAAATTTGAGTCAATTAAATAAGACCGGAGGGATGGCTACAAGAAATCGGTGATGGTTTATCATTTTTTGCGTGAAAAGTAATGGCTACAAGAAATCGGTGATGGTTTATTTTTTTGCATGAAAAGTAATGGCTACAACAAATCGGTGATGGTT
This sequence comes from Lolium rigidum, assembly GCF_022539505.1. NCBI lineage: Eukaryota > Viridiplantae > Streptophyta > Magnoliopsida > Poales > Poaceae > Lolium > Lolium rigidum. Next base: position 141,915,303 of record NC_061512.1, read on the forward strand.
TATCATTTTTTGCGTGAAAAGTAATGGCTACAACAAATTGGTGATGGTTTATCATTTTTTGCGTGAAAAGTAATGGCTACAAGAAATCGGTGATGGGTTATCATTTTTTGCGTGAAAAGTAATGGCTACAACAAATCGGTGATGGTTTATCATTTTTTGCGTGAAAAGTAATGGCTACAAGAAATCGGTGATGGTTTATCATTTTTGCATGAAAAATAATGGCTACAAGAAATCGGTGATGGTTTATCATTTTTGCGTGAAAAATAATGCCTAAAAGAGTTTATAATTTAGAGCGTGAAAAATAATGCAGAAAACTAAACTTTAGCGTACTGGGTAACCGCCCTTTAGCATACATAGAGGGTGGAAGCTAACCGCCGAGAGAGAGAGAGAGGGTGGTGGCCCCGACTAGAGAGAGAGATAGGGGTATCCTGCCCGTTAGATGAGATCAACGGTCGGCGGGCACGATCCGCGTGACATGGGCTAGACCAATCAGAGCAATGTTGGGCGTCTGTGAGAATTTGTGAAGGGAGAGGGTAAAACTAAGTAGTATCAAGAAACCAAGGGCACGTGAGTAGTAAACAGACTAAGGGATTCAAATATGAGATTTAAAAAATGGAAAATGTGTGTTTTGTACAATGAAACCCATCTTGGCCTACCTCAAACTATTTTCAATACAAATATACGTGAGTGTGAAAATTGTGGCCTCATTCAGACAATGTATGTTTTGGGAAAGCTGTTTTGGGAAGGGCTTATTGTGGAAAGCCATGCACCTTCAGAGCTACTAGGTGATTTGAGAAGTGGCAATTTGTGGTAAAACTTGATTTATCTATGATTGTTATGGTTCCCAACGTGGCAGGTCGCGTAAGAAGACTCCATGAGTAAGTGCCACTCTTTTTTGGAATTTTTTGCACAATAAATGACTCATTTAACTAGTTAATCCCATTTGTTGACTCTCTGTTGACTAGCCACTTGAGGGTAAAACTGAGTATATTGCACTAGCCAGTATTAGCACTCAAGGTGAAAACTGAGCACACAAAAAATGCTAGTATAAGACTCGAGGGTATACCTGAGTATATCTAAATTTCCAGTGTTAGACTCGATGATGCGTGTTGCGGTGCAGAAGTGGAAGACGTGCAATCGTTGACGCGTGTCGCGGTGCAGAAGTCGAAGACGTGCAGACGTGCAACGGTGGACGCGTAGGACGCGGGTCGCATTTAGGACACGTAAGCCCCTCTCTCCCTCCCTCTGCACACAGTACGTCTCATTCTCACTCACGCACGCAACCACGCCTCTCACGTCCCATCAACTTCTCCAAATCGAAGGAAAAAAACCCCAACCACCGTACGCGCGCTCCCCTGGCGATGGAGAAGAAGAATGCGCCGGCGGCCGTCGCCCCCCGAGCCCGTCGCCTCCGAGCCTGTCGCATCCGAGGCCGTCGCCGCCGAGCCCGTCGCCTCCGAGGGCGGTGCATCCAAGCGCGGCGCCTCTATGAACTGGGCCTCTCTCATGGCTGACAAACCACTTCACAAGATTGGCGAATGCTTACTAGCGAACGAGTAGTACGTGGATACCAACTCTTCTATGAGGCAAGTCTGTAGAAATTGGCGCTCAGGTTACCTGAGCCCGACGTGCACCTGCACGAATGGATCATGGTAGACCACGCCCTTCCACGCACCACTGAGTTCACCTTCCTCCAACTTGGCACATCCCTCTACGTAACCATAGATCTATCAGAAGTTCATGCAAGGTTCAAATTCCTCCATATCTATAGGTTTAATCAATTTTTATTTTCAATCGTAAACATCTTAGTGCTGAATGTTATCTTCATCAATATATTTTAGATACTACTTCGTCGGCTTTTGCCGTGGCGTCATCGTGCTTGCCCAGAAGAACCAGCCGCACAAGATACGACTTCTCAACCTACTCACAAAGACATCGAACACTATGTTTGAGGCGCAGATACCATCTGTTTTTCTGGATTTAGTCGCTGTAATGAAATCCCCGACTATGGTCTTCGTTTCCGCATATTTACCCGGATGGAATTTCTTGGGTCGATGAGAGCACTCCAACTAAGGATATAGATGAAGATTGGGGAGAAGGAAGATTTTCGATCGAGCACCATTCTCTGTGTTGCATTACCCCGTTCAATGGTGAATTGTATGCAATAGATGTGGACAATTTTGGGGTCGGACAATTAGTGTGCATCAACAGTGTACAGTTGGAGCAGCGCGCGAGCACTGTCAAGATGGAGACACTAATTTCATTTCCAGAACTTGGAAATGACAAGTTCTACCTTGTGAGGTCGGATGGTGATTTGCTGCTTGTGTTGTTGGACAACATGCTTTTGGAGGAAGACCAACCATTGGTGTACCGTGTGGACACTCAGAGCTGCTCTCTCCATGCGGTCAGTAACATTGGCAGTCATGCCTTTTTCGTGCATTATATCCGGTGTATCTCCATCGACACCAGAGTGCACCCGACTCTTCGACTTGGCTGCATCTACTACGCGGATTTGGGTTATATCGGAGAGTACATTCATGATACAAAAGCCTAGGATGATTGTCCACTACATGTGGATAGAATAGGAAACTACGGTCTGACAAATGAACAAAAGCCATACCGTTTAGAGAATATATTGGTTGCACATTGCATACGGAAGGAGTTCAATGAATATTTCCTTGGGATGATGCACGAATGGAGCGACGAAGAAATATATGAGGAACGAAGAACAGATTCATTCATCCTGGGGTATCCTAATCTTCATGTTGGCCATACATTGCGTGCGTCTTGTATTTTTTCAGCTTAGTTTGTCGTGAATATTAACAACGTTATTGGCTGCTTTAGGCTGATGTATGCAGTTTATGTATTATACTTAGTTTTCTGATTATGCTGTTGTGAATTTATTATATACTAGCTTCTAAATTTGCTACTAGATTTGCTGCCATATTGGGCAAAAAATAAGGACCAAAAGACACAAATAATTGAAGAAAGACAGAAATATAAGCTTCTCTAGATTTGATGCTAATTTGGTGAAAAAGACAGAGAGAAAGAGGGGAAAAGGCGCTCTTAAAAATACCAATTTGGGCCGAGAGAGACAAAACCCAGCTCTCACGTACAACCAAACACGGTCTCGTCCTGTCTCACACGGTCCCTTCCTACCAGCCCCACACGACGCGGCCTAACAAATGACATGTCCCACATATCAGCACGGAACGTTCAACTAAACGGGATTCCTTCCGTCCTAGCTCCGTCTGCGGGTTTCAGACAAAGGCTTGGGGAAAACTGAGGAAAAACTAAGGAGCTGGGGAAAACTGAGTACAACTAAGGACCTGAGGGCATGAAAATAGAAATCCCTTCCACTTATCCTTCTGTGTGATCCCTCTTCCACCTTTTATGTTTTGCAACATTTGCAAAAAATGTCTTTTGGTACATGAGCACCAGTGCTCCCTTCACTTTCAGATTTTTAATTTTTTTAAAGACCTCACACTTCCATGTCTCCAAAAATGAGAGGTAATTGCACGAAACACCACTTATTGCTGTAACACCACTTATTGCTGTAATTGTTGCACAAATAACTCATTTTACTTTTTTTTGCATATATCACCTACTATTGGTGTATTTGTTGCACAAAGGTCTAAATCTGTGGTTAAGCTACTTAACTCTAAATCTGATGACCAGAACCTAGAAGGTAGTGAATAATATCCGTTGTCATTATCTAGAGTAGTTTTTAGAACTCTAAAATAATATGAAAATATTCTAGTAATTGAAATGATATAAAGTAACTAATATGGGATAGTCATGAAATATATTTTGTATTATCCGGCCAATCGCAAGTGTTTTCGAATTTTTAAAATAAATTGAAAAAATATAGTATTGGAAAAAATACAAACTAAAAAATCTAGGAAATTTTGAAACTAATTTTATGTCATCTGAAAGTTATGTCACTTGGTGTGAGATTCACACAAAAATTGATGAAAATATCAACCCTCCAAAAAATTGTAGTAACTGAAATGATATGTGCATTTCATAATTTGGGAAAATTGATACAATTTAGAATAAAAATTAGTAGTTTGTGATCCCCGATCATCTGATTTGCTCTTAAATTGCTTAATCCTAAATTTGAGTGAGGTTTTGACCGATCAAGTACAAAATCTTAGAACTAGGGTTTTGCACACTACCTTGCAAAGTTGTTGTCAATGAAAATTTAAACATAACTGCAAAAAAAGGGCCATGATTCAAAGTTTTGCACCTTTCTTGCAGTAACATGTATACTAGCTAGCTCACGTATGTGGGTAGCAAGACAAATAACTCTAATAATATGGTGCCAAATTCAATTCGGTGTAGGATTGATCTCCCTCAAAAGTATCGGTACACCATATATATTTGTTTGGCATTTTTCCTACGTAGTACATCTCAAATGATGAATGTATGCTTTGGTTGAACATTTTTTTTGAATTTTGAAACTGCCATTCACTTGATTTCAAATTCATGTTAACACCCGCCGTGTTTGCTAGCTACTTTGGTTGCATCGCACGTGTTTGCCTATTGTTCTGGGGTTCCATCACACCGTGCTACCCACCACCCGTGAAAATCATGTGCAAACTACACTTGGTAGAGCTACTTCACAAAAACACCAATTTCGCCCCTTTTGAAACTAGTAAGAATAAAATCACATTCATGCATATGTGCAAACCAAATAAACCCCTAGTGTTTTGCAAGTTAGTTGGATATGAAAAATGATGCATCTCTCACAAAGTTGTTTCTTTGTTTGAAACTATCTTTGCCATGGTTCTTGCATAAACGATGAAAGTGCACCACTTGGGTAGAAATCCACTAGCTAGCATGGTTCTTCTCAAAACCATTGTTACACCATGTTTGGTACTTTTCCTATTTAGTGCAGCACAAACAATGACAACATGCTTTTATTTGACTTTTTTTGAATTTTAAAACCACCTTTGGCTTGTTTCCAAATTTAGGCCACGCGTTGGGGGCTTCTGCACCTTGTGGTGCTACACTTGGATGCTACAAACGTGTTTGGCCATTGTTTTGGGTACCACGCCGCCTTCAAGACACCTCTTCCAATTTCAGCCCACTAGTACGAATTGTGTGGATGACAAATTTGAATACTCCCTCAATCCCACAAAGATTGTCTGAGTTTTTCAAAAGTTGGATTTATGTGTCTAGATACATCTAAATTTTGAAAAATCTCAAACAACCTGCATGAGATGGGGTACAACCAATTTACCAATTGGTAGATGAATGAACTTGCCATCACGAAAATGCTTCATGGAAAATAATATCCTACAAATGAGTTAACCTGGCCTCTTACCATTTTGACCATCTTGATTTCAAAATTCATTGTAAACTTAGTGATAATCACTCAAGTTTGATATGAATGGCCTAGACATGGGCATCCACTATGTTGTCCACAAGACCTAGCAACAAGCAAAAGGTAGTCAATAAGGAAAGTTTCTCATGGGTGAGCTACAAACTTATGGGTTGTCCACAAGCAATAAAAATAATTTCTATATCCTTCCTCTCTCATGCATGAGGGTACACCAATAGCATATGTGGGTCCCATCTTAATTGTTAGGTTCACTTCATACATAGTGGAAGACTTCACAAGATAAGTCGGACTCAGCTTATGCCAAAATTTACCAATTGATAGATGAGTTAACTTGGCTTCATGGAAAAAAAATATTGTCATGTAAATGAGTTAACTTGGTTTCCTACCTTTGAATCCATAGAAAACTTTGTATACAGTATAATAATCACCCAAGTTATTACACCAATAGGTCGATCACTTTCGTGTGCTTCCCATGCGTGGAGGTCCCACACTTCAGTGAACACAAGTCACGTGCGGTAGGTAGACAAACTCCCATCAATCTTCTTTGTCAAGAGAAGACGCATCAAGACTCTCTCTCTCTCTCTTATATGAGATATATTTAATACTTCATAGGATCCAACTACGACACTTATTATGGATCGGGTGAAGTATTATTATTTATCATGATAACATCGCAATTCTACAAGGTTAATTTTTCTATATTTTTTTTTGGTCACATGCCTCCCAAGATAAGATATAAATGGTCTGCTTCTGCATGAATATATGTACCACATTAATTGAATAAAAATATGATATGTTTTCATTGCATGATAGTTTTTGTTATAGATTAGCCTGTGGCTATGAATCAGACACCAGGTCCTTGCATAATATCATTGTGATGTACACCATTTCTTATGACATAAATTCTTGGCGATGGACACATTGTTTTAAAAACTGCGATACAAACATTTTTCCTGGGGGTTAAAACATTTTGTTGTCCATGCAATATTCCGCGAGATGGTAAAACTATTAATTATTAACAAGGGATGAAAATATTGTATAGACACGACAATTAAAAAAGAGAGGTGATATGCACGTGGTTTGCACCCCAATACGTATTTTGGCACAAGACATGATCTTATCTTATTGAGGCAAAATATAGTTACAGCACCATGTCATAGCATGTAGAAAATTTAATAATAAATGCATCTTATACAAAAATTTAATATGATTTTCCGCAAATAATTAAATATGATGAGAATATGACGTGAGTAGATGAAATTATATGGGCAAATGGAGGCTTAAATAGATGTTCATAGAGATGTCTTTTTGCATGGTTTGCCTAGGTGACAAATTTGAAAAGCACAATTGTTGGTTGTTGCAAAGGTGGACACTCAGAGTCGATGTTACAATTTTTATATGTTTTTTATTTGAGTAATAAAGAGCGTGTTTACATCTCATGGGTGATGGGTCGATAGTCAGAGTCGTTTCTACTCATGAACACCTTATAAATATTTATTTGTGTTGTCCCGCGCATGTGAAATACACGAGGTATTGTTATTATGCCTCATCAATAAGGCAAAATAGTTTTTTCTATGAAAAATACATATTGGCGTGCGAAGCATGTGCATTTTACTAGTACACCAATAGGTCGGTCACTTACATGTGGTTCCCATGCGTGGAGGTCCCAAACTTCAGTCAGCACAAGTCACGTGCGGTATGTAGGCAAACTCACAGCAATCTTCTTTGTCAAGAGAAGACACATCAAGACTCTCTCTATATATCTATTTTTTCTCTGAAAAAAGAATATTAGACGGGTGTGTAGCCTGCACTGTAGGTCTACAGCATTGGAAAACACTACGTGTGCCAGTCAACATCATTCACATAAAAAAGTGAATCATTTCTTCTCACCATAAATAACAGCGGCCCCGTGAGGCCGTGACTGCTCTCCCTTCCTCTTCTCCTTTTGTGTGATCCCTCTTCCACCTTTTATCTTTTGCAATATTTTCAAAAAATTGTCTTTTGGCACATGGGCACCAGTGCTCCCTTCAATTCCAGATTTTTAATTTTTTTAAATACTTCACACTTCTTTGTCTCTAAAAATTAGAGGTAATTGCACGAAACACCACATATTTATGAAATTGTTGCACATAACACTCACTTTACTTTTTTTTTTCACATATCACCAACTATTGGTGTATTTGTTGCACAAAGGTCTAAATCTGTGGTTAAGCTACTTAACTCTAAATCTGATAACCGGGACCTAGAAGGTAGTGATAATATCCATTGTCATTGTCTAGAATGGTGTTTATAACTCTAAAATAATATGAAAATATTCTAGTAATTGAAATAATGTAAAGTAACTAATATGGGATAGTCATGAAATATATTTTCTATTATCCGGCCAATAGCAAGTGTTTTGACTTTTTAAAATAAATTGAAAAAATATAGTAATGGAAAAAATACAAACTAACAAATCTAGGAAATTTTGAAACTAATTTTTCATGTCATCTGAAATTTGTGTCACTTGAGTGTGAGATTCGCACAAAAATTGATGAAAATATCAACCCTTCAAAAAATTTATAGTAACTGAAACGATATGTGCATTTCATAATTTGGGAAAATTATACAATTTCGAATAAAAATTAGTAGTTTGTGATCCCCGATCATCTGATTTGTTCTTAAATAGCTTAATCCAAAATTTGAGTGAGATTTTGATCGATCAAGTTCAAAATCTTAGAACTAGGTGAATGTACAAGGATGTCGCCTAGAGGGGGGTGAATAGATGGATTGTAAAAAAATTCTACTTGAGGGCTTAACAAGGCGGAATAAAACTAAGGTTTACTTGTTAAGCACAAAGCCTATCAACTAGGGTTTCCCTATGTGCACCAACAACCTATGCTAAGCATGATGAGCAATAAGGTGATAGCAAACTAGATATAGAACATCAAGCATGAAGGCTATCACAATGTAAAGTGCATAGGTAAAGGAACTCAGGTTGAGAAGTAACAGATGCACGAGGAGACAACGATGTATCCTGAAGTTCACAACCTTGGGTGCTACGTCTCCGTTGGAGAGGTGTGGAGGCACGAGGCACCCCAATGAGCCGCTAGGGCCACCGTATTCTCCTCGTGCCTTTCCACCAAAGGGAAAACATCGATCCACTAGGGACCCTTGAGGGTGGTCATCGAACCCGTACAAGCTTGGGACAAACACCCAAGTATCAAGCTTGAGGCAAACTCCACAACACGGAGGTTCTCTAGTACAAGGCCACAAAGACTACAACACAGCAACAAGGCGACAAAGGCTCCAACGCACCACAACCGGCTCCAAGGCCACAAAGGCTACAACGCGCCAGAAAGGCAACAACGCCACAAAGGCTACCACGCCACTAAGGCGACAAGGACACAAAGGCTACCACACCACAAAGGCGACAAGGTCACGAAGGCAACAACACCAGTAAGGTCAACAAGCCCTCTAGAGTTCCAAGAACCCTAGAGGGAACTCACAAGAGACCCAAACCCCGGAGAGAATCCAACCCGATGCACCTAATGCAATGGCTAAGAACACCACTAAGATGCCCAAGTTCTTCTCTCCCAAATTTCAACAAAGCTACAAAAGCTATTGGGGGAATAAGGGAGGAAGAACAAATAGGAGGAGGAACACCAAATTACTCCAAGATCTAGATCTAGCAAGATCCCCTCACAAGGAGGGGGATTCACTTGGTGGAGTACTGTAGGGATTCGTTGCATAGAAAACAAAAAATTTCCTACCGCGTACACGCAATCCAAGCCAAGATGCAATCTAGAAGACGGTAGCAACAAGGGGATGATCGAGACTCACCCTTGAAGATTTCCAAAGCCTACAAGATGAGGCTCTTGTTGCTGCGGTAGACGTTCACTTGCCGCTTGCAAAGCGCGTAGAAGATCTTGATCACGGCGCCACGAACGGGCAGCACCTCCGTACTCGGTCACACGTTCGGTGTTGATGAAGACGACGTCCACCTCCCCGTTCCAGCGGGCAGCGGAAGTAGTAGCTCCTCTTGAATCCGGCAGCACGACGGCATGGTGGCGGTGGTGGTGGAGAACTCCGGCGGAGCTTCGCTAAGCGTTCGGGAGAGAAGGAGGAGTGGGGCGGCTAGGGTTTGGGGAGAGGGGGGCGCCGGCCACTTGAGGGGTGTGGCCACCTTGTGGTGTTGGGGTGGCCGGCCCCCTCCCCTTGGCCCTCATTATATAGGTGGAACACCCAAGAGTTGGTCTACAAGTCTTCGAATAAGACCCCAAACCAAAACCTTCCATATGACATGAAACCTACCCAAGCTAGGACTCCCACTAGAGGTGGATTCCCACCTTCCCTTGGGAGGGGGTGGCCGGCCACCTTAGGTGGAGTCCACCTAGGACTCCACCCCATAGGGTTGGCCGGCCATGGTGGTGGAGTCCCTTCGGGACTCCGCCTTCCAAAGTGACTTTCTTCCGGAATATTCTAGAACTTTCTAGAACCTTCCATAAATGCACCGGATCATTTTCAAACTTATAAAATGACTTCCTATATATGAATCTTATTCTCCGGACCATTCCGGAACTCCTCGTGATGTCCGGGATCTCATCCGGGACTTCGAACAAATCTTCGAACTCCATTCCATATTCAAGTTCTACCATTTCAACATCAAACCTTAAGTGTGTCACCCTACGGTTCGTGAACTATGCGGACATGGTTGAGTACTCTCTCCGACCAATAACCAATAGCGGGATCTGGAGATCCATAATGGCTCCCACATATTCAACGATGACTTAGTGATCGAATGAACCATTCACATACGATACCAATTCCCTTTGTCACGCGATATTTTACTTGTCCGAGGTTTGATCATCGGTATCACTCTATACCTTGTTCAACCTCGTCTCTCGACAAGTACTCTTTACTCGTACCGTGGTATGTGGTCTCTTATGAACTTTATTCATATGCTTGCAAGACATTTAGACGACATTCCACCGAGAGGGCCCGAGTATATCTATCCGTCATCGGGATGGACAAATCCCACTGTTGATCCATATGCCTCAACTCATACTTTCCGGATACTTAATCCCACCTTTATAACCACCCATTTACGCAGTGGCGTTTGATGTAATCAAAGTACCTTTCCAGTATAAGTGATTTACATGATCTCATGGTCGAAAGGACTAGGTAACTATGTATCGAAAGCTTATAGCAAATAACTTAATGACGTGATCTTATGCTACACTTAATTGGGTGTGTTCATTACATCATTCATATAATTATATAACCTTGTTATTAATAACATCCAATGTTCATGATTATGAAACTAATCATCTATTAATCAACAAGCTAGTTAAGAAGCTTACTAGGGACTCATTGTTTGTTTACATATCACACATGTATCAATGTTTCGGTTAATACAATTATAGCGTGGTATATAAACATTTATCATAAACATAAAGATATATAATAACCACTTTTATTATTGCCTCTTGGGCATATCTCCAACAAGTACTAGATCTAGATCTCCTATATCCTTTCCCCCAAAAAGATGCAACAAATAGTGGAGAGATTAAGAGGGGGAATAGATGGGGAAGAGCTACTATACAAGAGATGGAAGAAGGGTATATATAGAGGGCTCCAAAATATAGCTGTTGAGGCAGAAAAACGGCCAGAAGCGCGCCCTACCGGTAACCGGTACTACCTCTTGCGCATAAAAGACATACATAAAAACAGTTAAAAAGGTTTCCTTGGCCGGTACTACCGCCCAGGAGAAAAGAGCAAAGAAAAAAGCAAGGGGAACTGCCCTGGGATGGAGCTGGGCTGCACTAGCAAGCTGTTGAGGCAGAAAAACGGCCAGAAGCGCGCCCGACCGGTAACCGGTACTACCTCTTGCGCATAAAAGACAGACATAAAAACAGTTAAAAAGGTTTCCTTGGCCGGTACTACCGCCCAGGAGAAAACAGCAAAGAAAAAAGCAAGGGGAACTGCCCTGGGATGGAGCTGGGCTGCACTAGCAAGCTGTTGAGGCGAGATGGGCCGACCTGGGAGGAAGAGGCAGCCCAGCACGCTAGACGAGCAGCAGCGAGCGGGAGCGAAAACTCTAGAAAAAAGGCCGATCTTCGCGAAGGGAAAACAACTCGCTCCGCACGCGACAAGTGGCGCGCTGTGGTGCCAGAAAATCCCTGGGAAATGGTCTCCATGCTCGCCACGTGTCGTAAGGGGAAGCAAGGTGGACATGAGGAGGAGAGAGAAGACAGGGGAGGCTGGGTTGTGTTAGCTTTTTTTTTTCCTAGATTCGTTTTTTCAAAATGAAATATCTTGAGAACCGTAAGTCCAAATTACGAACCGTTTTCACTTTTGAGACCCTCTCGTCGAGATCTTCAAAACTAGATCCCATGTTGATAGGTTTCGAGATATTTTTTTCGTACTTCATATACTACTATGGTTGTAATCGTGGTGTGTAACTAACTGTACTCGTGCTTCAATTGATAAGTACTTCTGTTTTTAGTGTATTTGATACAGTTTTTCCCTTTACTCAGTAACTGTACTTACCCGTGTGCGCTATTGTACCTATGCTTCTGTACCAGTACTTTCTCGTGTGCGCGACTGTACTTTTGTACCTATAGTTGCTCGTGTGCCTCACTGTACTTCTGTACATGTACTCGCTCGTGTGCACGACTATACTCGCTCGTGTGCACCACAGTACTTGCTTATCTGCTCGACTGCACTCGCATGTGTGCGCGACTGTAGTCGCTCTTCTGCGCGACTGTACTCGGTAGCCTGCGCGACTGTACTCGCTTGTATGCGGAACTGTACTTGCTCGCGAGGTAGTTCTAATCGATTGATTCACTTGTTAGTTAGCTAGGTAGTTCTGATCGATCACTTGTTGGATGCGTACCTCGGCGGGAGGGCACGCAGTTGCGCACGCGTGGACAACGGCAGCACATAATTGAATCTCAGCAAGGTATGTGCATGTTACGTGTGATATTCCCAATAGGCAATAGCTACCTCGGGCGAAACGTGCATGGTCAAGCCGCGTGAGCCGCTCCACCTGCGCTGTACTCGCTCCGCCCGGTACTTCTCGCATGCGGTCTCGCCCGCGTAACTGCCTGTCGTCGCGCGCTTTGCATTATAGGTACGACACGTGTCGAACGCTCGTTCAATGTGCGGACGGACGCTTCCTTCAGGAAGGTCGGCCTCCAGGTAGTCGTACCCTAGCGGGAGGCGTGGGCGCGTGAGCGTCTCGCACGGGAGAATGCTCGCTAGCGCGCGCTAGCAAATCCCCGTTTCGCTGAAGCGATTACTTCATGGGCTTGGCCCATTCCTTCTGGCTGGTTCTCGTTCCGATTCTTTCCGTTCGCTGTCCTTTTCGTTCGATACGGATCGTTGTAGCAGCAGCGCATCACGTCCTGTCTTGCCGTATCAAATACGTACGTGTATACATGTAGCATCCATTCTTGTCGCCAAAATAATGTACTTATAATTCATTAGCTAGCACTATCTAAGTTTAGTTTCTTTTGTTTAAAGTCACGTTTCTACATTTTGCATGATTTAAAAAAAAAACTTTTGTTTCTTTTTAATCTAAAATTTGCATTTATATTTTCATCTCATATATATAATTTTAATGGTTTTCTTTTCTTTCTTATTTCTTTTCTTTAGTTTCTTGTGTTTTCTAATTTTCAATGTTTTTTTCATTTAGCTTATTATATTGTTCCTCCTGTATTCTCACAAGCTATGCTTTTTTGTTCCTTCTATGTGTTCCACCTACACGATTTTATTATTTTATACTACGGTTTTGTTCTGCATGAATGCTAGAGTTGTTCCATGGATCCTACAGTTTTGTTCCTCGTGGATGCCAGAGTTGTTCTACGGACCCTACGGTTATGTTCCCCGTGGATGCCAGAGTTGTTCCACGGACCCTACTGCTTTGTTCCTCGTGGATGCCAGAGTTGTTCTACGGACCGTATGGTTATGTTCCCCGTGGATGCCAGAGTTGTTCCACGGACCCTACGGTTTTGTTCCCGGTGGATGCCAGAGTTGCTCCACTGAATCTATGGTTTTGTTCCCCGTGGATGCTAGAGTTGTTCCACAGACCCTATGGTTTTGTTCCTAGTGGATGCCAAAGTTGTTCCACTGACGTGGATGCCAGAGTTGTTCAACGAACCCTACGGTTTTGTTCCTAGTGGATGCCAAAGTTGTTCCACTGACCCTACGGTTTTGTTCCTTGTGGATGCCATAGTTATTCCATAGATCCTAGGGTTTTGTTCCCCGTGGATGCTAGAGTTGTTCCAGGGACCCTACCATGTTGTTCTCGTGGATGTCATATTAGTTCCACAAACCCTACAATTTTGTTCCTCATGGATCAGATTTGTTCCACGGATGCTACAATTTTCTTCCTTGTAGATGCCAGATTTGTTCCATTATTTATGCTAAATATGGTTCCTACCTTTTTCTATGTCATCGTTTGTGCTGTTTTATTTCGCGCGTAGATCTGATGTGTTCATTCATGTTATAATTTTATTACATATAGAGAAGGTGTAATTTATTCGTTCATCCTAATCTTTTTTTACCTCTGCGTGAATCCTCACGATGCCCAAGTCACCAATATGTGCGGCTTCATCCTAATCTTTTTTTACCTCTGCGTGAATCCTCACGATGCCCAAGTCACCAATATGTGGGGGCCATGTTTTGCATGTTTATATAAAGGACCGTGCTACACCGAGGTCGACCTTGTTTCTGCTAAACGCGAGGTCAGTCTGACAATACCAAAAATAGCAACTCGTGGGGACCAGGATTTCCCAAATCAGAAAGAAGTAAAAGCGCGTGAGTCATACAAGCGTTGCATTAAAGCCGCGGGAGCGCACCGCCCGGTGATCCAGAACATACGGAGTATTTTTTTACTACCTGCTACCCATCCAATTCCATCTTCTTCCTAGTACTGAAAATCAGATCCCGATCCAGTTACATCCGGATCTCAAATCGAGCTAGCAGTAGAAGAACAGCAGGAAGAATACATAGCTGTTACATCTGGATCTCAATCGGAGAGAAGGAGGTGAAGAACAGAAGAAAAACATAGAGATGTTACATCTGCATCTCACCCGCCACCCGGTAAAAAAACAGATAAAAACAACGAAAAAGATTGGAGATAAGTTCGAGCTGTTACATCAAAATCCTGGAAAATATACCTCCTCCAGCGGAGCCAGTAAGCTTTTTCCCCACGCAGCTTCTTCTGTAACATGTAACAGGATCTCACCAGTAACATCCTTCTTTTCTTGTGTATGATACATGCATGGTTTGATTGGTTTGCAAAGTAAAACCTTGACATACTAAATCGTGCTTCTCTGTGCTACATCTACTTTTACTGCTTACAAACATGAGCATGCAGGTACATCTAATTTGAAGTCACATCCTATCTAAGATGGAACGTTTGCTATAAAGTAACAAGGTGTTGTAGATTTAGGTTACGAGTATATGAAGAGTACAGGAAGAAAAACATCTAGTAGTATGAGATCAAGGTTACAATAGAGGAATAGTAGCATCTAAGAAAAAGTAACATGTAGTAAAACAAATGAGGCATGCATGATTGGTAAATACAACATGAGCCAAAAAAAAAGGTTACAGTAGAGTAAGAGTGAATTATATAGTACAAGCGATGGAACATGTCTATTTTAGTAGGTGTGACCTAAGATTATCTCCAGAAGCAATGGAACATGTGTAGGACATCTTGAATTATATGCAACAGGATGTAAACAAAACATGATCGGAAGGCAATGCTGGAAAAACTATGAACAAGCATATCAGGCTCCTTGTGCAACGGACTGAAACATTGAAGTTATGCTCATGCATGCAAAAGTAAGCAACATTTGTCTTCAACCATAGTTCCACATTACTAACATCCAGGAACAACAGTTTGCATAGTGCAACAGATTTCGAGACCAGCATAGTTCAGAAAGTTTGCGAAAGGCATGACATCTAGAACAAGAAAGTACTCTCGATCACATCCGCTACAAATAAGCATGTACATTGTAGAACTTTACTTCATCTTACTTCATTCCCTTTGATGAGATTGACTTTCAAAGATTCTTCCTACCTTTTAGCCGCACTCACTTTTCTTGGATGGAAGTGTGCCTTTCATCTGTTAAAAAAACATGAATTGAACACCATTAGTTCTGATATAATGCCAATAAACATGCTTGGAATATGATTGTGTCACATCCTACTATTTGTTGACATGATTAGTGTTTTATTTATCCTAGAGATTAAGTTACTTTCTTTTTATTGATGCAGGTCAAATACTAATCTATAAAAATGCCAAAGGCAAGGGCTTTTGAGTATTCGTTTAGTGGCATTGATTCGAATGCAGCACCCGAAGAAGGCAATTCGGCTGGACACTCTGGTAGTCGGTCAGCAGTAGTCGGTCAGCAGATGCAGGTGAGGGCACTTTAGGTGGACAGTCTAGTAAGGAGTTCTGAAATCCAAGGACACATCCTAAGGGTTTATATCCTTCAAGCACAGCATTCAATACTGACACTATAGCTAGCCTAAGACAACACAAGGCCAAGCATTCTCGCGGAGAGTCCTGCTATATATGGGCAGCACTGAAGCGTCGAAGACCACATGCCGTTTCTTCACCCAGACCACTTTGTAGAATCTAATCATGAGCCTCCTCCAACAAAGAAGTGATAAATTGCTGCCATGTCTGATTCAACCTTGTAACTTCATATACATGGAACCATCTTGATCAACTGCAAACTTGATATTTCGTACGTTGGCATCCCGCAATGTGATTATGAAATCTCTAGGGCGTATGCATCTAACAATTGTTAGGAGCTGGGTTTCACGCGAGCTTGTTTATGACATATGTAATTGGAGCAGAAACCATGGTCTTGACTATGTGCAACACATGGAAAATGCACGCAGGATCGGAACAGAAAGGGGCACAGACTAGTAAGACACCAGAAACTGGTCCAGATTGTAGCCTAAGGTAGTCAACACGAAGTGAGAAACCACAGGCCTCCTAGACTCTTCAATGTTAACTAGTGTGATGTCTTTGAAAACTGAGCTACTACATCCATATAAATCAACTACTTGGGGTACACATCCAGTAGGTGGATGATTTAATTTTACTAGTGAATTTTTGATTCAGTAACTAGATTAGATGCCATCCAAACATTCTGCAAAATAAGCTTTCATTTTATCTGGGAGCACAGTGGTAGGAAAAACATTCATGTACTCAAGGATTTTAAACATGAATAAAAACTAAGATAAATTAAAAAGGCCGCTTCAGTACCAGTGATTTTCCGTACACTTCCAGAGAGCTGTGCGGCTGTGCCTCAACCCCCAACATTCACCGTCCCTTCCAGATCCGACGCCAGGAACTCAATCAAAGGGAAATAGGCTCATGTTTTTAGCCAGACACCCAACGCCTTCAGTCATGGGAAAATTTTGCACGGGCAGTACGGCAGAGCTCTGCCACTCCCACCGCCGTGGGAAAGGGAGGAGAGCCGCGCCAGCGGCGTGCAATGGAAAACGGAATTGACGCCCCTCTCGGCCCACGCCGGCTGCTCCTCCGACGGGTCGCTCCAACCCCAACAACAACTCCCTTCAGCGGCACTTCATACGCCCGCTTATGCTTCCTTCGACAACCCTTTCCGACACCTGAATACATCCGTTTTCCTTGCCAGTTATACATAGGAGCCAGGCAACAATCCACATCACATTTTTTCTTCAGGGAGAAAACACACGGAGCAGAACACGGTTCAGTTAACACAATGCAATGCAGTTCAGCAGCAAAACAGGAGTTCAGTTCAGCAGAATAGCAGCAGTTCTGCACAACAAGAAGATTACAAGGTTATTCGGCAAAAACAAAAGATTACAAGGCTGTAAATAACACAACACACTATAAATTGAGTTTAGAAAACAACGACAGTTCAATTCTGTTTAGCAAACATCAAGCAAAAAAGCAAAACCTGGGGCATACATTACAATGACAGATTGTACAAGCGAAACTGAACAATTGAGCCAACCAGAAAAATAGCACACACATGACTTTAGTAAAAGTGCATCATTCTAGTGAAGGCATTTCTAGTAATGGTGTACTTTTAACACAACTTCCTGAAGGCATTTCCGTTGGAAAGGCATGTTAAGTGTCAATTGCTCAATCTTCATTAATTTTCTACAGTAAAAAATACTTGACAATAGACAACTATCAAATCACGGCCCAGATTTCTCCATGGGAGTAGTAACAGAAGAAAGATATGGTACCCGCTGGAGTCTGAATACGTGTCAAGTCGTTCGGCTGTTGGACACTGTTGGCTGTTCATCTTAGATAGATGGTGGATACTACGGGGCAAGGCGCGTCGTTCCTGGATCTATGTCTGTTGTTGGCCCCTCAGAATGTAATCTTGTCCACAACAATTAATTTGTTCAAGGTTTTATGTTGTAGGCCAAAATCTTTGGAAGCTCGCTGTGGGGTTGGTGTGCTCTCTGAAATTCAGATTGTCAATGTAGTAAACCTGTACATGCAGAAAAATCATTATCCTGTGACCACTTCTCATTGTATCAACTAATGATAATATGATATGTGCAGATAATTACAGGGAAAATAAGCTGCATCATGGAGAATTGACCTGAAGTGGTAAAAATAGAAGAAGTGACATCAGAAAAATTAGCTTCCATCTAGGAAGCTACAACTGACATCTTCCATCACTAAAATAGAAAGCTAGCTTCCATCTAGCAGGTGGGAAAATACTTCTGCATGTAACGATTTAGGTGAAAAGGTCTCCATCTTGTTTGCATGGAGAAAGTTTATATCACAGAAACTAATGATCTGGAAAAAAAGGATGTAGCATCCTACTGATGGCACCACGCAAATAAGAAAAGATGTAGCACGCACCAGGGTTGCACTGAAAAAATATAACTAGTGTCATCTATGAACACATCCTTGTGAGTTAACTTGTCCGTTACATCAAGAAATACCCATACTACAAACCTACACCAATACCAAAATCACATCGCCATAAAACTCTCATATAGTTTCACAAAGAAAAAACACTACGTTACATCTGAAAATATCTTAGAACAGGTTAGAATAGGCAATTACATTGCATTGGATGTAGTCGCGGGGGATGTAGCCGGAGGCGGGGAGATCAAGCCGGTGACGCGGGGAGGAAGACAACAACGCGAGGATGAAGCCGGCCCCGCGTGGATGTAGCTGACGCTGCAGCGATGTAGCCGACGCCGCGTGGAAGAAACCGACGCCGTGCGGACGTAGCCAGCGCCGCGACGATGCAGCCGGCGCCGCCGCTAGGGAGCAGCCGTCGCCGCGGGGATGTAGCCGGCGCCGCCGCTAGGGGGCAGCCGTCGCCGCGGGGATGTAGCCGGCGCCGCCGCTAGGGAGCAGCCGTCGCCGCGGGGACGTAGCCGGCGCCACGTGGAAGAAGTCGTCGGCGCTAGGGAGCAGCCGGCGTCACGTGGAAGAAGACAACACCACAGTGATGTAGTCGACGCCGCGACTATGTAGCCGGGGCCACATGGAAGAAGAAGCCGCCGCCGATGTGAAGCAGCAACCACCGTGGGGAAGCCGCCACCGCGAAGATTCAGCCGGCGCGTCAAGGGTGTAACCGACGCCGACGACCAGCACCGTTCAATCTCCACTGGGTCTGCGAATCGGCGGAGCAAATCGAAGCAATCGGAAGAGGAGGCGAAATGGGGAAAAAGTCTCTCTCCGACGAGACAGTATTGTGCTATGGGTACTCTCCTGGTTGGCTGGTTACAACCTGTGCGCTGGGGCCAAGCGAACAAGACGCACCGCTCTCCGTGAGTCGTCGGATCGCGATCCCGCGGCCCGTAAGGCTGACCTCGCCGTAAGGACAGAACAAGGTCAACCGAGAGTTAGAAATTGCGTTATATAAAAAGAGCATTGCGTGTGTACCCACATCCTGCATGTGCTCGTGGATATCCAAGCTTACTCACAGCGCTTAACTCATCCTTAATCCCAGCGCCCAAAAATATACGCCCTAAAGGATTGAAACGGAGGGAGTATTAGCTAAGCACTTGGCCTCTAATAATTCACTCACGCGGACGCGCACATGCACTCGTTTAGGCTAGGGTAACTAGTAGCTGAGCAAAGCAACCCAGTGTACCTATATAGCTAGTAAAACAAACCTACTAGCTGAGTTAAACGACACCGACGCCTGCGGTTGGGTGCCCATGGTCACGCTGGTGCAAGTCAAGGTGACGTATAGGTACATTGATGTGTATAAATACGTCTAATACATTCACATGTGCACATTTAACACACCAACACATTGCGTGCATGTGCTAGCTAGTAGAGCCATAGGCCATGGCGCATGAGTTGTAGCCAGAAAAAAACGAGTATAAACTGCACGTGTATCTTTCGGCGAGAAACGAGCTGAACTAGCTTCTTTCTGTACTCACATCAAAGCTTACTGCTTGGAAAATTAGTTGTGCGGGGCTAGTCTTCAAGGTAACTATGTGCACCAAGTCGATATTTTCCTGCACGGGGCAGAGCCGCGGAGCATGCATTGGTTGTTCGTATATTTAGTCCCACATCGATTACCCATGAAAAAAACTACCAGCTTAAATACCCGGATCTCCGGTATTCGGCATCGACGGGTCGTTCGATCGATTTGTGGGCCGCTCGTTCCCTACTAAGTCAGTAAATGGCTGTGATGGGTCAAGAAACAGGTTCTCTCCGTCGCGGCCCAACAGGTCATCCCTTAAGCGAAACGAAAGCAGCAGGGCTTCCGGGCTTACATGAGTTCCTCTTCATCTTCTCCACCGTCTTCATCCCTCTTCTTCATTGCACTTGATCTTCTTCATCTTGTAACCTTGAGACCAACATATGGCTCAAGCATTGCCTATGGACACGACCTAAGAGTGAGTCTCAATACAACCATTAGTCCATAGTGATTGTCATCAATTACCAAAACCACACATGGGGGCTCCATGTTCTTTCAATCTTCCCATTTTGGTAATTGATGACAATCTCGACACCGTCTTCATCCCTCTTCTTCATCTTGCAACCTTGGGACCAACATATGGCTCAAGCATTGCCTATGTACACGACCTAAGAGAGAGTCTCAATACAATCATTAGTCCATAGGGATTGTCATCAATCTCTGGTATTCGGCATCGACGGGTCGTTCGATCGATTTGTGGGCCGCTCGTTCCGTACTAAGTCAGTAAATGGCTGTGATGGGCCAAGAAACAGGTTCTCTCCGCCGCGGCCCAACAGGTCATCCCTTAAGCGAAACGAAAGCAGCAGGGCTTCCAAGCTTACATGAGTTCCTCTTCATCTTCTCCACCGTCTTCATCCCTCTTCTTCATTGCACTTGATCTTCTTCATCTTGTAACCTTGAGACCAACATATGGCTCAAGCATTGCCTATGGACACGACCTAAGAGAGAGTCTCAATACAACCATTAGTCCATAGGGATTGTCATCAATTACCAAAACCACACATGGGGGCTCCATGTTCTTTCAATCTTCCCATTTTGGTAATTGATGACAATCTCGACACCGTCTTCATCCCTCTTCTTCATCTTGCAACCTTGAGACCAACATATGGCTCAAGCATTGTCTATGTACACGACCTAAGAGAGAGTCTCAATACAATCATTAGTCCATAGGGATTGTCATCAATTACCAAAACCACACAATCTCTTTGAGAGGGTTAAAAAAGGAATTTAACGAACAACCCAAGTTGAATATTTAGAACAAACTCCCCCATAATATATGCATGTGTGAATGAACTTGAATTTCATTACATATATCAGCAATTAAAGCCTAGCGGAGTATCCTCTAAACATTCAACCATGCAAGGCAACAAATGCAAGGCATGAAAGGCAAATGCTTAAGAACCAACAAAAACAATTCCCTTAAACCCTCCAAACTTCTCCCCCATTGGCATCGATTGCCGAAATGGACAAAAGGTTTGGAAGGCCAATATAGTAAGTGCTCCTCCATAAGTTGTGCATTTTTCATAATTGTGAGTGAAATCAAATGCACATAGTCAATGACGAATACTCGTAGGAAATCAAACTATAATGAGGATCAAAGATTGCAAGAGGATAAGAAGGTGACGAAGCTTCAACAAATGAAGCAAGCAATCCAATGAACCATCGATTCAAGTTAAAGATATTATGATAAGATCAAGAAGAATGCTCTAAGTAATATGCGGAAGCTCCCCAAGGTTTGTGCACAAAATGAACAATTTGCATTGAAAAATAAGGTGCACAAACATGGAATCATAACCCCCGCAAGATCACTCAAGGCAAAGGGTACCAAGTGGAAAAAATATATATGATAGCCGCAAATGGGTATTTTAAACAAAATGAGGAAGCTCCCCAAGGTACATGCACATATTATAATGTTGATTTGAATACAATGTGCACAACATTGAATCCTCACTCCCTCATTGTCATTTAAAGCACAAACATTTGAAAGAGATCATATAAGAGATTAAGCATCACTTGGAATATAACAAATGGTTGAGCATGAAGCAAGAGACAACATAAGATAAGGCTCAACCAAATGGATGTGTGGGAGGCATGACAAAGCATATTATTAGACTAATACAAGGATGATCATTGAGCATCACCATAGTCTTCAATGAATGAGATTGCTAAGCATAGCGATACAACACACAAAATTCACTTAAGATATGAAATAAGAACCAAAAAGAAACACAAGCTTAATAAGAAGCAAATAAATTCAAAGCTTGTGCCAAAACCAAATATGAGTGCGTGAAGATGCAAATATGATAAAATGAGCACTCATAACCAAATTCTTTGCGGAGCCATCAAAGAAGTAGACAAGAGTAAAAAAGAATGGACTCCAACAAAAAGGGATATCAAAAGGATATGTATCATCTCTCATGTATATAAGTTTCTCTAAGTGGACAACATCACGAAGATATTTATCCACAAAGAAACATGCACACACAAGATAGATACAAAAGAAAAAGAGCAAGATATCCAAGATGAAGTAATACAATATACCAATGAGATATTTTGTTTATAGCACGGCCAAAGTCTCAAATTTATCTTATTGTATATTGAAGAACTTCAACTACAACCACATCAAAGACATCACAACAACCACCAAGGGAAGCAGATAGTTGAGATTCTTTGAGAAAGGAAAAAAGTATCACAAAATGAGATACCAAGTGGAAGAATCAAATTTTGCAAATTCATCTTTATTGCACATGTGAGCATATTGAGGAAAAGATATGCAATTCAATTGCAAGGTTGACATATTTGGTATTAGGTGAATCATAAGCATGATTTTTTATATTCCTCGAAATATGATCTCATCTCAACTTACTCATATTTTCAATAAAGTGGTTTCATTTAAAAGGTTTGCAATACCACAACATTTTCAAAAAACAATCCATGCCAAAGATAACCACATGGTTGGATTACAAGATAAGCGTGCATGGAGTAGATTGATACTTGTTACCCAGATGCAATGGTGTGATGTAGTAGATATGAGTTTGCCATAACATCATAGTTCGTCTCCAATAGTTACTTGGCCTTCACTTCTTCCTTGTGAGTGAGACAAGCATCCAATGCATCTCCAATGTACCTAAGACAAAGCTCAAGTACAAAATGGTCCTCAAACTAATTGGGTCCGAGTAGTTAGTGAAACTACAACACATAGGACACACTCCAAGTAAATATGTGCATATAGATATGAAATTGAATTTCATGCACATCTTAGGCCCATTTAGGATTATGGTGGAGTTTTCCCTATGCATTGGATCAACGAAAGCAAGCATGTCATAGATATACATAAAGAAAATATGCATACAAGACTTTCAAGAACCAAATGGAGATATGACTTGGACAAAATACAAAATAGAACACGATGACACACAAAGGTGTGGCATGTCAAAAGGTTGTCAAAATCATATCCAAGAACCAAATAAACACAAGATTGACCCCAAAGTTCAACAAATGAACTAAAAACAACACAACGAGCAAGATGATATAGAAAACACACATGCTCAAGGACTTATCTCATTTTAAGAAGCTAAAACCAAATATCAAGTAATGAGATAACCAACTCCCAAAGAAAGCAAGGTTCCAAATAGACCAAACTCTCAACACTTTTCATGATGGCACAAAAGTACCGAAAAGAACTGGTTTGTCTTCCAAATTCAAATTCTTGAAACAAGAGAGTGTTCTAACAAACATAGGAGAGCTCCCCCAAAATTAATGCACTATTTAGGATTTTGCATTTGAATACAAAATGCACACAGGTGGGATTATCACTCTAACGATATTTATCAAAACACTAAAAAGGTTCAAATAAAATAAAGGGGTCCATAAGAAAGGAAGACACATGGGAGTCAAACCCAAAAATACAAATTCTTGGCAAGAAATAGATCAATTAAGTACACAAGCCAAGTGTGAGGATGATCCAAAGACGTACCACATGATATGTTATCAATTGTCCAAGGACAAGAGATATATAGGAAATATTTCCATATGGTGGTTTGCGGATATATCCAAGATCATCTTCACAACTAAGGAAACATATGGTAAGGGATAAGAGTTAACCATAATGCAAATGGAGATTCTTGAGAGATTCAATTAGTTACACCAACATGCAAGGCAATGAATAGCATAACATGAAGCACATGATTTTCCAAAGAGTATACATATAGAGCTAGCAACACAATGTGGAAGCCAAGAAAAACTCTCACAAACAAAATCCAAAAGAATGGCAATAAAAGCATTTTAGGCAAAATGGGATTTGTTTGAGCAAACATGTCACATAGGAACAATGTAATCTCCAATATCAATTCTATGTGACACAACCTCAAGTGTTCACATTTTCTAAGTTTGTAATATCAACAAAATATAATACTCCCCCATAATGTGATGAAGGCATTTTCATACAAGAGGCAAATAAGAACCACTAGAGATAATTAATGGATATTATATAATTTTAATTCATCATGTCGCACATTTTAGGATTGTGAAATGCACAAAGCATATCACTCCCCCAAAATGGGATAGTCCATTAATTTCCTTACAAGAGCTAACAACTAAGATATCAACAAGATGCAATAGGCTCAACATAATAACAATTGTACATGATGTGCCACCCAACATATATAAGCATGATAGCAAGATGAGCAAGTAGGAGGCACAACATCCACAACCACATGCAAGGTACAAAACCAACACATGTAAAAGGGGCGAGTATCTTTCAATGTAAAGGAGTTGAGGTCTCGTTATCGCAAGGAGGTGAATGGATAAAGGATGGAAGAAATAATAACCAATGACTTGACTTGAGGAAATAAGAATGATCAAGATCCCTTAATTCTTCATGAACTAGTCAAGTCTCCAATGCCCTCCAGTCATACTTATTGATCAAAAATTTTCTTGTTGGTACCCAACCAAGTTGGGTCCTAAGAAGTTGGTCACAATAGGATTAGCAACCCAAATGATTCTTTTTACGAAACCACTTTGAGTGCCAACATATTTGGTAAACACATTGCCAACCTTATCCTTACGAAGAGAATAAGCACCATCGATCAATATAGGGTTGGATGAGTTACCAATAGTCCACAAGGAGGAGATGTGGCCCTTCTCACGTCATATGTAGCATGTTCTTCTCTTCTCCTTCTTCTCACTTGATTTCTCCACAATGGGAGCCTTGGCTTGATCCTTCTTGGGTAGCGGCCTTTCTTCAACTCGAGGTAGAACACGAGCTCCATCTTGAGGCCGCTTCCCTTGTTTCTTATCGCCAAGTGACTTCTTCTTCAAAGGGCAAGATATAACATGATGCCCTTCAATCTTGCACTTGAAGCACACAATCTTGGCTAGATTCAAACATCACGACTCGAAGTAGCACATGTTACGTAAATACATATAAGTCCAAGCCGACGACCTAGCTAAACAACAATGACATAGTAAACTAGAGAGGCGGTGGCGTGCAAGCATCATCACGATGAAAGGGGTCCTCCACATCTCCCTCCTCCGTCCCGCTCGAAAGTTGGCGTATCGAGTTTCCGCCTCCTCCAAAGTGGTGTACCCCTTGTAGCCGTTGCCGCCGAAACGGTGGACCCGCCTCCTGCTGCCTTCCCAAGTCCTCGTAGACTCCAGAACCCGGCCGTGGTAGACGACATAGTACGTCATCTATGCAAACACGTAAAAAGAAATGAAAGTTGTTAGTACATTAGTAGAGAGAGATATAACATAGAGTAGTGCAAAGAAAAAGCATGGAAATTACTTAAGTAATTTTATGACTAACATTTGCAAAGGACAAAAGTGTTTGAGTCAAGTAGGCTTCAGCGGGAAGGGACGGATGCCCTCGAGCGTGTTGAATGTTCTGTCGTGACATCCATCTTCTAATCGGCCTTCTATCTCGGCCTTAGAAAGTTCGGGACCATAGTGGAACAAGCCACCATTACCGTGCACATCCCTCCGCAGTATTGTGCAAATGGTCCGCTGGATGGCACGGAACTCGGCTCTCACATTTTCATCGGTGGTGTCCGACATGTTCACGAACATCCGCCGAAGACTCGGATGGCAACAAGAGATCGTTTCGAGACCTTACAATCGACCTCATCCGTAGGATGGCAAACCAGGCCTCCATCCCATTGTCATGCGCCGATTGCTTGAGGCAGGGGAACTTGCTATGTGGTTGCACACATAGCAACCTTTCACTTTCTTCTCATGCCTGATTTTGTCGATGCCAACCTCGGCTATGAAGCCGCCGAGGGCTTTATCAAGTGTAGACTTAAGGTCGGTGAAGTCCTTGTCCGGATCAAGCCCGAGTCGAGGTAACCGACATCCTGAATGATACAGGTAAAAGAGGAGGAGGGTGCAGTACTTGAATCTGCGCAAATGGAAATAAACCATCATACTCGATCAACTATGAAGGAAATTCATGAAAGAATGTAATAGAGGGTACTCTAGTAACCAAATACTTACTCGCAGTAAATATGGTATGACAAAGCATTTCTTATCCTTGTTTAACACCAAGAAATCCTTGATGTACTTCGCTAGAAACGCTTGTTCGTTCGGGACGACGACTGAGTCATGTAGAAGGGGTCCATGATAGCGATGTGCGGCCTGTGTTCTCCATGGCGATATCGTGCGCCATGCTCGAGCGATAGGAGGCGGACTAAGTTTCTGGCCGAGCCGTTGCATGTTCAAGAGCCTGAAGATGTCTTCATATCGAATGAACATCAAGTCCGCAGTGGTATGTGGTGACAAAGCCAAAGCCAGTAGGCACCTTCGCCGTCAAAACCGGGTACGAGGGATTTCTATCTCGAAGAAGTAGGTCCTCCTTCATTAGGAACAACATCATGCAAGCTCCTCATATCCGGCGTCACCTGCTGGACAATGTGTGCCGGCAGCGATAGGCTGGCCTATGTGATGCATCTTCCTCCACGGGGTCGGCAACTTGTCATTAACCACTTTCTTGCTTGCGGCAACATCTCCGACTTCTTCCGCTTCCCGGCCTTCTTCTTACCGCGACCGGGAGTGGCGTTTTGTTTCATACCCTCCGTGGTCGCACCAAGGAGTGTCCTCGGGTAAGCCCAACTCGGGTGGAGCGGTGAAGGCGGTAGTGTCTTCCTCGCTCGGGAGTTTCTTGTGAAACGAACAACTTCTTCTTTAGCGTACGATCGGCGGGTGGCTTGTAAGGAGAAACCCCGTCGCTCTCCATCTCAGCCGATGAACATATCGATTGGAGCTTGATCGATGTCCAACGCGCTGCCGTGCTGACTCTCGGGCTGACCGTCGGGCTGGCTATCGGGCCCAAAAGGACCACCAGCCGGTGGAGGACTCCGGGGCAGCCGTCGCATCCCGAGGAGTGACCATGCCATAGCTTGCCTCCGAACTCGAGGCGGCGGTGTTCAGCCGAATTAGGGTTTTCGGCCATAGAAGGATGTGATTCTTGAGGTCCCCGAGAGTGAGCGGGGTCGTTTTCGGGGTTGATAAGGAGGATGGAGGTCTTGGCATCCCGGTAACGACCGGTTCACGCGAACCCGGCTCACGCTATCATCCATCCCGACGCAAGGGAAAATCCGCCGTGTTGGCAGGATGACACCGCCGCTCGCTACATGCCTTCAACTTGTTGTCCACATTCGCAGCAAGGTGCAAGGAGTCGCGTTCTCCCGTGAAAACATGTGTAGGTCGAGAGGGGCGACGACAAAGTAACTAATTTGTAGAGCTTGAGAGACTAAATTAATTACCGTGAGGGCGGCTCGAGCTCGGCTCGCGTTGAAGAACCGAGACCAGGCGTGCGGTGACCGAGGGGCTAGTACCGTGGCCCCCGTGTCCGGCGAATCCTCTCTAGCGCCGACATTGCCGGTGGGTGGAGTCACCAAGTTGGGTGTGCATTGAGCGTGTCTAGTTGGAGGCCGGCTGTCCGAGTTGCCGGCGCCTTGGCTGATAACCGCATCGGTCCTTTTGGCCGCCGACGAAGTAATTCTTCATCGACAAGACAAGATCGTGGATGATTTCATTGACCTCGTTGGCTAGCGCGTCATCGACCTTGCTAGCAACCTCGGCACCGACGCGTTGCTGAACCCCGGCACCGACTCGCTGCCGAACCTCGGCACCGACGCGTTGCTCCATGGTTGTTTCCAAGTCGGCCACCTTTTTCGAAGAGCCTCGTGCTCCCGGTCCTTCCGCGCCCGGCGCGACTCCTTAGTGCTTGCGGGCATGTCCAAGCCATAGTCGGCAAGCTTGCGACCTCCTCCGGCGCGCAGGGACACGGTGGGGCTTGTCCAAAGCGGCCGCGCCTTCACGGTGTTCGACCCCTGATAAAAGGCGTGTCCCACGGGACTTTGCCCGTCGACGTCCGGGGACGAGGAGCCAGCCTGATTCGGCGGCCGCTTGTTCCGTCAACCGCTGTAAGTAACATGAACAATTTTAGAATGTAATGGACTTGGTGAGCAGTATCAAATTAATAAGCTCGGTAAATTGCTTACCACTTCTTTCTCTAGTGCCATCACCTTCGTCGCCGGCGACCAACTCAACTCCCACCACCACATCAGGTTTCGTGACACGTTTCCCAGCCAATTCTCTATGGTATCGGGACCCGAGATATGCCCCGAAGAGTGGGTCTTTGTACTTGGCAAAAGGGGGCTCGAGGCCAGCCTTTATGTAGGCCAGGTCCTCCTTGTCCCATACCGGCTGCTTGCCTTCGAAGCCACGGCCACCGAGATTGTGGTGACCGATGTTCTTATCCGCCAGCTCCTTCCCCCCAGGTCCTTTGTCGTTTGGTGTACTCGAGCTCCTCGCTTTCCAAGAATTTATTATACTGCTCCAACGTCATCCGCGGGAAGTGGCGCCGGATCTCTTCCCAAGTCTCATTGTCACTAGCATCCCCTCAGCATGGTTTTATAACCGCCGAGGTTCTTGGAGAACTTAGAGAGGGCTCGTCCTGTTCACGATGTTATCCTTGGGATCCTCGTTCATGTATTCCACAGGGAACTCATACCGTGCGTGCAGCCGCGCAAGGAGTTGGGCCTGCAGATGCCGCTTCTTCTTGGTTTGGAGTTTCGTCTCGCTGACGCCGACGACGTCCCGAAGGATTGCTCCCGCTGGAGGCCGTACCCTTCGCCACGTGCTTGGGCTCAGTAGGAAGACCGGTCTTGGCGTCCACCGCGGTGATTATGTCGCGAGTGGTGCCGACCCTGTTTGGGCGCCGTTGCTTCCGTTTCCTCTTAGCCTCGGTAGTAGTATCCGAGCTACCCCGGCAACGCCACTGTCGGTGGTCTCGTCGGCAGCGGCCCTCTCATCCTCACCATCGTTGTCCATCTCATCATCCCCCTCCTCCGAGGACCCGTCATCGCTGCCTCGGAAGTTCCTCCAACTCGATCCGAGACCATGAGCCCGTAGTGCTCATCCAACTTCCGCCGAGAAGACCCGTCAACGTCTTCGTTGGGGTCCGCGAAGACGACATCGCTAGCTAGAGAACAATAGCATCAAAAGTATAGTAAGTACTACCGTAAGTGTTTGAGCCGGAGAACAATCTCTACCGCCTTGAAAAGCCGCAACTTCAATTGGAGTTATACCAAACTCGTAAGAGTAGAGGAAAGTATTGACTCGACAGCTACTCATCATTAATATAAATATCAAGTGTAGTTTTAAAGAATCTCTATGTCAATTGGATTCAAAATTTAAGACATTTCAACCGAGATAACTAAATGGAATTCACATAGAGTCAAACAAATATTATGTTAATTTCTGTAGCAAATAACAAAAAACTTAGAACTTATGTTTATTCAATTGCATGTTTTTCTAAAGTAAAACATATGTCTGTTTGCCACCCAACTTCAGAGATCAGGTTTTTAACTACTCGGTGCATATGGTAACAAATCTGCATGCAAGCATAGAGCAATGCAGTAAATGATCTCTCGAAGAAATAAGCATAGAGCAAGAGCATACACAAGACAAGCCACTATTTAAGACAATGTACAATGATGACAAGCATTGTTTGGTACAGTGATGACAAGCCACTATTTTGCATGCACTCACACATTTATTTAAGACAATGTATTGACCTATTTTTAATTTGACAAAACCAAAGAACCTAGCTATACTAAATTCATTAGTGCACCGCCAATCTAGAAGCAAGACAATGCCATGCGAAAATTCGGCATGACCTTTGCTAAAAATGGTCATGCCGGAGTGCCCGAAATTCGACGGAACGGAAGTTAATCGACATTCCGGCGAAACATGGACACTCAATGTGTACCGCAGAGAGATTTCACAAGCATAGAGATGCATAGGATACACTCAGCTCATTTCACAAAGCATTTATATGCCATTTCACAGCATATGCAAACAGGTCCAGTTCACAGCATTTGCAAACAGCTCATGCCATTTCACAGCATATCCAAATAGCATATGCACCCAGCTTATTTCACAGCTATGCCATTTCACATTCATCCTCATTCTAATTACCTTGAGCTTCTGGAGAAGTGAGCGGTGAAGACGAGGTCGGAGAGGCGGGTAGTTTGTTCCTGCGGCGGTTCCTGCAATTCAGAAAATTCAACACTTAGTCTCCACATATTCTTATTACCTGGTTGTAGTCATGATTAGTTTGTGCCAAAAGCTAAAGCGTAATTTAAGCAAAGCCCAGATCTAACCATGCATGCATGCACAAGCTAATTAATAAACCCTCCAACACACACACTAGCTAAGACCTAATCTTCTTCTACTAGCAACTCACGATGCAGCTCACTAACCAGCATGCAACCTCTTACATTGAACAAACTCATGGCACTACTTTTGCAATTCAACAATAATAATTTTCCTTAATAACAAGATTGTGTCTAACATCAGGGTTCAGAGGGCAGCGGGAGCAATGGAGAGCGGCGAAATTGGGATGGCTATGAGAACTACTTATTGTATCTATGAGCAATGGAGGCTTGCTATTGGGATTGCAGGCATGTCAAAAACTTTGGAGTAGATATATTGGGATTGCAGACATGCCAATAATCCATGTGAAACACTTGAACATTGTTCAGTGCCTTCATGTTTCAGTTCAAACAAGAATCATATACTGGCAACTTCACAATTTCACAATCTATGATTCATGGCACTGCAAATGGATGTAACTGAAGGAGACAGCATTATAAGTGGCAATGCAAATACTACTCCTTTTGTAGTGTAGGCGAAACAAACAAAGCATGCGAAAATTGGAACCAATTTGCAGGATCAACGCAGAGGTTCGGGGGAGAGGAGAGGGGGCAGAGGAGAGGGGGCGCACCTATGGAGACAGCAGCGACGTCGACGACCTTGAGGTTGCTGACAACGGCGACGGTCTGGGGGAGGCGGCAGCAGACGACCTTGAGGTTGCTGACGACGGTGGCGGTCTTGGGGAGCCGGCAGCAGACGAGCTTGAGGTTGCTGACGACGGCGGTGGTCTTGGGGAGGCGGCAGCAGACGAGCTTGAGGTTGATGTCGACGGCGGCGGTCTGGAGGAGGCGGCGATGGCGGATCGACGACGGCGGCAAGCAGGAGATGCGTGCGGTGGGGTATTTGGGGGAGGCCGCGACGACGGATCGACGACGGCGGCAGGCAGGAGATGCGTGCGGTGGGGGATTTGGGGGAGGCGGCGACAGTGGATCGACGACGGCGGCAGGCAAGAGATGCATGCGGTGGGGGATTTGGGGGAGGCGGCGACGGCGGCGGATCGACGACGGCGGCAGGGGATTTGGGGGGAACGACACGCGCGGCCACCAAAACGACTAAGTCGTGGACGCTTTACCCCCGGCGTTTTGCCGTAAACACCGGCGGTAATGTTTGAGTCACTAACAGGTGGGCCCAAATGCATTTACCACCGGCGAAATCGACCAATTCGTCGGGGATAACAGGTGAAACCATATTAATTCCGTAAACCAGGATCATTAAACAAAAACGATTCGGTAGTGCAGTGGTTCCAGTCAGTTCTGCACATCCGAAGCATCCAGGGTTCGAATCTCTGTGGGTTCAAAAAAGGCACCCTTTTTTCTTTTCTTAAGACCTTTTTTTATTGTTTCTAGTTATTTAGATAAATTGTAAAGTCCTTTGGCAACATCCGATAAAATAAACCAATGAAGGATAAATTGCAAGACATAAATTTATGATTTTAATTCTTGAATGACTTCAAAGTCCTTTCGGTGATATCCGATAAAAAACCAAGACATAAATTAAGGATACACTTGAGAAGGACAAATGGTTGTTCGAGAGATAATTATTATAAACACACAAATGACTTCAAAGTCCCTTCCGCTTAGTCCTTGTGACCCCACCGGTATTGTCGCGACTCCTTGTGTACGGAGGAACACTTGACCTAGGTAGCGTCGTCTTTCTTCTTCTTAGTGTGTAGGTTCTATCGTCTTCATCGGGTTCTTCCATCATTGGGTCTCCGACGAGGCCGTCGAAGTCTTGCTCATCGGCAACTCCATCCATTCCGACGAGGGCCCTTTTTCCTCTCCTTACGACAACACGGCTGGGCCTTGACGGGTCGAGTTATGAAGAAGCATTGCTCGACGTGCTTAGCCAATACCCAAGACTCATTTTGCGCGGTGGGGTTCTTGGTCTTGGATTTGGGGGCAGTCGCATGGTGGTGACATACGCATCTTCTTTTGTGACGTCCGTAGCCCATCCGACACGAAACATCGGTAGCTTCTCCCCGACGTAGTCGAGCTCCTGCATTTCCTCGATCCTTCCGTAGTACCTTTTCTTCTCTTCACCCGTGTACGATTCCATCGTCACACCCGAGTTCTGATAGTCGCTTCTTTTGTCTCTCTCCTCTGTGGAGAATGAGTAACCGTTGATGTCGTATTTCTGATAAGTCATGAGGTTGGGGGCGGGCCCATAAGACAAGGCCAATATCATTTTGTCTGTGTCGCTTGTCATTGGTGGGGGATTGGCATCAATCTGGTCTTTGAACCAGCTCGCGAAAGAGGAGTTGTGTGCTCTAAATACCTCTTCTTCCGTCATCGGCTTGTCAGCCCTGCTCTTGATCATGTTTATGTGCTGATCCACCCAAGGTTCTACCTCGTTCATGTGCCCTGTTGCAGAAAGAGATGCACTCCTCGGTGAGAAAGCCCTGGACGATGCTTCCATCCGGATGTGCCCTGTTACGAACGTATCCTTTGATGAAGCCGTTCATTCTTTCTAACGCCATCATGTTGTGAAGGAACGCGGGCCCGAGATCCTCGATATCGTCCACTATATGCACCAGCAGATGGACCAGCAGAGGGAAGTACATCTCCATCTTGCATAGGATGGTGACGATCTCTTCCTGCAGCCTCCCGAGTTTCTTGACGGTTATCGACTTTCGAGTGATGACGTCGAAGACGTTACATAGGTCAGTCAGCGTCGCACGAATGTGCGGTTCCATTATCCCTCGGATAGCAACCGGAAGTATCTACGTCATCATGACATGACAGTCATGAGACTTCATCCCGCTGAAGATTTTTTTCGTCGGGTCCAGCCATCTGCGTATCAGCCCCGCGTAGCCTAGGGGAAATTTGACTTCTAGGAGGCACTTGAAGAATTATTCGAGCTCATCGGGATTTAGAGTGAAGCAGGAGGGGCGTGGAGTTTCGCGCTGCTTGGCCACCCTTTTGCGTTTGCGACCATCCGTCTCCTCCTCCTCGGTTTCCTGGTCAACCTGGGCAAAATGAAGCTCTTTTCGATATCAAGGGCCATCAGGTCGTGTCTTGCTTTCGACCCGTCTTTGGTCCTCTCCGGCATGTTGAGCACAAGTGCCAAGCAAGCTCTCGCACACGTTCTTCGTGATATGCATGACATCAAGGCTATGAGGCGTA
Source organism: Lolium rigidum (assembly GCF_022539505.1). Classification (NCBI taxonomy): domain Eukaryota; kingdom Viridiplantae; phylum Streptophyta; class Magnoliopsida; order Poales; family Poaceae; genus Lolium; species Lolium rigidum. The sequence goes on from NC_061512.1 coordinate 141,948,950, forward strand.
CCGAGGATCTTCCAAGACGGCAAGTCCCAAAACACGGACCTCCTTTTCCATACCCCCAAGAGCGGCCCGGGTTCCTTTTTCTTTCTCTTGTCTCCTTTCTTCCGCTCTCCGGATCTTTATCTTACTCGCCGGAGGGCAGTCTTTCCAGTTTTTCAACAGAGTATCTATCTCTTCGCCGCTTCGCCTAGGTGGAGGTCCCTCGACCTCATCCTTCCCATTGAACAGGTCTCGACGCTTCCTCCACGGGTCATTCTTGGGAAGCCACATTCGATGCCTCATGTAGACGGTTTTTGAAGACCCGGGATCCTTACCCAGCTGTAAAAACAGCGTCTTTTCCATGCACCTCACACATGCCTTGTGTCCGTGGAACACCTGGCACGCGATATATCCGTATCCAAGATAGTCCTGCACCGTCGTCAATAGTGCGGCTTTCATACGGAAAGTTTCTTGTCCGTAGGCGTCCCAAGTTTCTATCCCTTCCTCCCACAGAGTGACTAGCTCCTCCTTCAATAGCTCCAGATACAGGTTGATATCGCTCCCTGGCTGCGTCGGCCCTTGGATTAGCATACTCATGTGTATGTACTTCTTCTTCAGGCATAGCCATGGAGGGAGGTTGTACATCCATACAAACACGGGCCAGGTGTTGTGCTTGCTGCTTTGGTTCCCAAACGGATTGAGTCCGTCGGTGCTCGCACCCAACCTGATGTTCCTTGGTTATTTCCCGAATTCTTCGTAATAGTCATCGTCTAATGTTTTCCATTGGCTTGCATCCGAAGGGTGTGTTAGCACTGGGTTTTCAACCCGTTCTACATCACGCATCACCGCCTCCTTTCTTTCCGCGTGCCGCCGCATGAGCTTTGCTTCCTTGGGGTCCACGAAGTACCGCTGCAGACGGGGCGTGAGCGGGAAGTAGCACACAACTTTTCGAGCAGATTTTCTTGTCCCTCTCTTGTATCGAGATTCGCCACACTGTGGGCATGTATCGAGATTGGCATGCTTGTTCCGATATATTACGCAGTCACTAATGCATGCGTGGTATTTCTGGTGCGGTAAATCGAGAGGGCACACGATTTTCTTGGCCTCCTGTAGGCTACCGGCACACGTGTTATCTTTAGGAAAGTGGATCTTCAAGTATCCGAAGAGTTCGTCCACGCTTGTGTCCGTCCATTTGTGATTTGCCTTCATCTCCATAATACCGAGAGCGTATCTCAGACGGCTGTCCTCCGTCCCACGAGCTGCATCGTACAACGGAGTTCTCGAGTCTACCTCGAGTTGATCCAGCTTAGCCTTCCGTCTACGGCGATTTT
>NC_061512.1:141950356-142092970 GCF_022539505.1 Lolium rigidum
TTGTCGATGAAGAAGGGGATGCCTTGGGCATCCCCAAGCTTAGACGCTTGAGTATTCTTAAAATATGCGAGGGGTGAACCACCGGGGCATCCCCAAGCTTAGAGCTTTCACTCTCCTTGATCATATTGTATCATCCTCCTCTCTTGATCCTTGAAAACTTCCTCCACACCAAACTCGAAACAACTCATTAGAGGGTTAATGCATAATAAAAATTCACATGTTCAGAGGTGACACAATCATTCTTAACACTCTGGACATTGCACAAAGCTACTGGACATTAATGGAACAAAGAAATTCATCCACCATAGCAAAAGAGGCAATGCGAAATAAAAGGCAGAATCTGTCAAAACAGAACAGTCCGTAAAGATGGATTTTATTGAGGCACCAGACTTGCTCAAATGAAAATGCCCAAATTTAATAAAAGTTGCATACATATCTGAGGATCACGCACGTAAATTGGCATATTTTTCTGAGCTACCTACGGAGAGGCAGGTCGAAATTCGTGACAGCAAAGAAATCTGTTACTGCGCAGTAATCCAAATCTAGTATGAACCTTACTATCAACGACTTTACTTGGCACAAGAATGCACAAAAATAAGATAAGGAGAGGTTGCTACAGTAGTAAACAACTTTCAAGACTCAAATAAAAAATAAAAATGCTGTAGTAAAAACATGGGTTGTCTCCCATAAGCGCTTTTCTTTAACGCCTTTCAGCTAGGCGCAGAAAGTGTGTATCAAGTGTTATCAAGAGACGAAGTATCAACATCATAACTTGTTCTAATAATAGAATCAAAAGGTAACTTCATTCTCTTTCTAGGGAAGTGTTCCATACCTTTCTTGAGAGGAAATTGATATTTAATACTATTACCTTCCTTCATATCAATGATAGCTCCAACAGTTCGAAGAAAAGGTCTTCCCAATATAATGGGGCAAGATGCATTGCATTCAATATCCAAGACAACAAAATCAACGGGGACAAGGTTATTGTTAACGGTAATGCGAACATTATCAACTCTCCCCAAAGGTTTCTTTACAGCATGATCAGCAAGATTAACATCCAAATAACAATTTTTCAATGGTGGCAAGTCAAGCATATTATAAATTTTCTTAGGCATAACGGAAATACTTGCACCAAGATCACATAAAGCATTACAATCAAAGTCATTGACCTTCATCTTAATGATGGGCTCCCAACCATCCTCTAGCTTTCTAGGAATAGAAGCTTCACGTTCTAGTTTCTCTTCTCTAGCTTTTATGAGAGCATTTGTAATATGTTTTGTGAAAGCCAAGTTTATAGCACTAGCATTAGGACTCTTAGCAAGTTTTTGTAAGAACTTTATAACTTCAGAGATGTGGCAATCATCAAAATCCAAACCATTATAATCTAAAGCAATGGGATCATCATCCCCAATGTTGGAAAAAATTTCAGCAGTTTTATCACAGGTAGTTTTAGCAGTTTTAGCAGTTTCAGGCAATTGTGCAGGCTTTGCATTAGAAGTGGAAACATTGACAACACCAATTATTTTACCATTGATAGTAGGAGGTGCAGCAACATGTGGAGCATTAACATTACTAGTGGTGGTAATAGTCCAAACTTTAGCTATATTATCTTCTTTAGCTAGTTTTTCATTTTCTTCTCTTTCCCACCTAGCATGCAATTCGGCCATCAATCTTATATTCTCATTAATTCTAACTTGGATGACATTTGCTGTAGTAACAATTTTATTTTCAATATCCTTATTAGGCATAACTTTCGATTTCAAAAGATCAACATCGGAGGCAAGACTATTAACCTTAGAAGCGAGAATATCAATTTTATTGAGCTTTTCCTCAACAGATTTGTTAAAAGAAGTTTGTGTACTAATAAATTCTTTAAGCATAGCTTCAAGTCCAGGGGGTGTGTTCCTATTATTGTTGTAAGAATTCCCATAAGAATTACCATAACCGTTACCATTATTATAAGGATATGGCCTATAGTTATTACTAGAATTGTTCCGATAAGCATTGTTGTTGAAATTATTATTTTTAATGAAGTTCACATCAACATGTTCTTCTTGAGCAACCAATGAAGCTAACGGAACATTATTAGGATCAACATTAGTCCTATCATTCACAAGCATAGACATAATAGCATCAATCTTATCACTCAAGGAAGAGGTTTCTTCGACAGAATTTACCTTCGTACCTTGTGGAGCTCTTTCCGTGTGCCATTCAGAGTAATTAATCATCATATTATCAAGGAGCTTTGTTGCTTCACCAAGATTGATGGACATAAAGGTACCTCCAGCAGCTGAATCCAATAGGTTCCGCGAAGAAAAGTTCAGTCCTGCATAAAAGGTTTGGATGATCATCCAAGTAGTCGATCCATGGGTTGGGCAATTTTTAACCAAAGATTTCATTCTTTCCCAAGCTTGAGCAACATGTTCATTATCTAATTGTTTAAAATTCATTATGCTACTTCTCAAAGATATGATTTTAGCAGGGGATAATATCTACCAATAAAAGCATCCTTGCATTTAGTCCATGAATCAATACTATTCTTAGGCAGAGATAGCAACCAATCTTTAGCTCTTCCTCTTAATGAGAAAGGAAACAATTTTAATTTTATAATGTCACCATCTACATCTTTATACTTTTGCATTTCACACAATTCAACAAAATTATTGAGATGGGCAGCAGCATCATCGGAACAAACACTGGAAAATTGCTCTCGCATAACAAGATTCGATAAAGCGAGGTTTAATTTCAAAGAATTCTGCTTGTAGTAGCAGGTGGAGCAATAGGTGTGCATAAGAAATCATTATTATTTGTGGTTGTGAAGTCACACAACTTAGTATTTTCAGGGGTAGCCATTTTAGCAGTAGGAAATAAAGCAAACTAGATAAAATAAATGCAAGTAACTAATTTTTTTGTGTTTTTGATATAGAGTGCAAGACAGTAAATAAAGTAAAACTAGCAACTAATTTTTGTGTGTTTTGATATAATGCAGCAAACAAAGTAGTAAATAAAGTAAAGCAAAACAAAAACAAAGTAAAGAGATTGGATTGTGGAGACTCCCCTTGCAGCGTGTCTTGATCTCCCCGGCAGCGGCGCCAGCAAATATGCTTGATACGCGTACAACACGCGTCCGTTGGGAACCCCAAGAGGAAGGTGTGATGCGTACAACGGCAAGTTTTCCCTCAGAAAGAAACCAAGGTTTATCGAACTAGGAGGAGCCAAGAAGCACGTTGAAGGTTGATGACGGCGGGATGTAGTGCGGCGCAACACCAGGGATTCCGGCGCCAACGTGGAACCTGCACAACACAACCAAAGTACTTTGCCCCAACGAAACAAGTGAGGTTGTCAATCTCACCGGCTTGCTGTAACAAAGGATTAGATGTATAGTGTGGATGATGATTGTTTGCAAAGAACAGTAAAGAACAATAGCAGCAGATTTGTATTTCAGATGTAAAGAATGGATCGGGGTCCACAGTTCACTAGAGGTGTCTCTCCCATAAGATAAATAGAATGTTGGGTGAACAAATTACAGTCGGGCAATTGACAAATAGAGAGGGCATGACCATGCACATACATGATATGATGAGTATTGTGAGATTTAATTGGGCATTACGACAAAGTACATAGACCGCTATCCAGCATGCATCTATGCCTAAAAAGTCCACCTTCGAGGTTATCATCCGAACCCCTTCCAGTATTAAGTTGCAAAACAACAGACAATTGCATTAAGTATGGTGCGTAATGTAATCAATAACTACATCCTCGGACATAGCATCAATGTTTTATCCCTAGTGGCAAAAGCACATCCACAACCTTAGAACTTTCTGTCAATGTCCCAGATTTAATGGAGGCATGAACCCACTATCGAGCATAAATACTCCCTCTTGGAGTTAAGAGCAAAAACTTGGCCAGAGCCTCTACTAATAACGGAGAGCATGCAAGATCATAAACAACACATAGGTAATAGATTGATAATCAACATAACATAGTATTCTCTATCCATCGGATCCGGACAAACACAACATATAGAATTACGGATAGATGATCTTGATCATGTTAGGCAGCTCACAAGATCCGACAATGAAGCACATGAGGAGAAGACAACCATCTAGCTACTGCTATGGACCCATAGTCCAGGGGTGAACTACTCACTCATCACTCCGGAGCGACCATGGTGGTGAAGAGTCCTCCGGGAGATGATTCCCCTCTCCGGCAGGGTGCCGGAGGCGATCTCCGAATCCCCCGAGATGGGATTGGCGGCGGCGGCGTCTCAGTAAGGTTTTCCGTATCGTGGCTCTCGGTATTGGGGGTTTCGCGACGAAGGCTTTAAGTAGGCGGAAGGGCAACGCGGGGGCCACACGAGGGCCCCACACACCAGGGCCGCGCGGCCAAGAGCCGGGCCGCGCCGCCCGTTGTGGCGGCGCCTCGTGGCCCCACTTCCTTTCCCCCTCGGTCTTCGGAAGCTTCGTGCAAAAATAGGACCCTGGGCGTTGATTTCCTCCAATTCCGAGAATATTTCCTTTGTAGGATTTCTGAAACCAAAAACAACAGAAAACATCAACTGACTCTTCGGCATCTCGTTAATAGGTTAGTGCCGGAAAATGCATAAATACGACATATAATGTGTATAAAACATGTAGATATCATCAATAATGTGGCATGGAACATAAGAAATTATCGATACGTCGGAGACATATCAAGGCACAAAAACTCACCTTGGCACTTGCTGTGCGCTTCCGCAAGATCCCGGTGCTCCCACAGAAGCTCCTCAAAGAGGTGCTTGATACGTCCCAAACGTATCTATAATTTCTTATGTTCCATGCTACTTTTATGATGATACTCACATGTTTTATACACATTATATGTCATTATTATGCGTTTTCCGGAACTAACCTATTGACGAGATGCCGAAGGGCCGATTCTTTGTCTTCGCTGTTTTGGTTCCAGAAGTCCTAGTAAGGAAATATTCTCGGAATCAGACGAAATCAATGCCCAGCATCCTATTTTTCCACGAAGCTTCCAGAACACCCGAGAGCCGACGGAGGAGGGCCACAGGGCCACCAGATGACAGGGTGGCGCGGCCGGGGCCCGGGCCGCGCCCCCTATTGTGTCACCGCCTCGTCAGCCTTCCGACTCCGCCTCTTCGCCTATTTAAAGGTCCCTGACCTAAAACCTCGATAAAAAAGCCACGGTACGAGAAACCTTCCAGAGCCGCCGCCATCGCGAAGCCAAGATCTGGGGGACAGGAGTCTCTGTTCCGGCACGCCGCCGGGACGGGGAAGTGCCCCCGGAAGGCATCTCCATCGACACCACCGCCATCTCCACCAACGTTGCTGTCTCCCATGAGGAGGGAGTAGTTCTCCATCGAGGCTAAGGGCTGTACCGGTAGCTATGTGGTTAATCTCTCTCCTATGTACTTCAATATAATCTCATGAGCTGCCTTACATGATTGAGATTCATATGAGTTTTGTATCACTATTCATCTATGTGTTACTCTGGTGATGTTATTAAAGTAGTCTATTCCTCCTCCATGGTGTAATGGTGACAGTGTGTGCATCATGTAGTACTTGGCGTAGGTTATGATTGTAATCTCTTGTAGATTATGAAGTTAATTATTGCTATGATAGTATTGATGTGATCTATTCCTCCTTCATAGTGTGATGGTGACGAGTGTGCATGCTATGTTAGTACTTGGTGTAATTGCAATGATCTATCATGCACTCTAAGGTTATTTAAATATGAACATCGAATGTTGTGGAGCTTGTTAATTCCGGCATTGAGGTGCTCTTGTAGCCCTACGCAATTAGTGGTGTTCATCATCCAACAAAAGAGTGTAGAGTGGTTTTATTATGTGATCAATGTTGAGAGTGTCCACTAGTGAAAGTATGATCCCTAGGCCTTGTTTCTAAGCATCGAAACTCCATTTATTTACTGTTCTGTTGCATGTTTACTCGCTGCCATATTTTATTCAGATTGTTATTACCACTCATATACATCCATACCACTTGTATTTCACTATCTCTTCGCCGAACTAGTGCACCTATACATCTGACAAGTGTATTAGGTGTGTTGGGGACACAAGAGACTTCTTGTATCGTGATTGCAGGGTTGCTTGAGAGGGATATCTTTGACCTCTTCCTCCCTGAGTTCGATAAACCTTGGGTGATCCACTTAAGGGAAACTTGCTGTTGTTCTACAAACCTCTGCTCTTGGAGGCCCAACACTGTCTACAAGAATAGAAGCATCCATAGACATCAAGCACTTTTCTGGCGCCGTTGCCGGGGAGGAAAGGTAAAAGGCAGGCATACTCCGGTCCCAGGTAAAAGTACTTTTCTGTTGCCGTTGTGTGTGTGCTCGAAGCTATTTCCTTTAGATCCTGCAATTGCATCTTTTTGTTTCTTGTTTACACTAGTTAGGCATAATGGAAAACATCTGTGAGCTTTTTGTACTATTTCCTGAGTCAAGACATGAATGGTTTAATGCGAAAATTAAAAAACCTATGGAACCTTATTTGCATGTCTGGTAGTAATATTAGTATGAACGCTTTGAACACCATTGTTGATAATGATATAGAAAATTCTAAGCTTGGGGAGGTCGGTTTTGATGAAAATGATCTCTTTAGCCCTCCGGGTATTGAGGAGAAAGTTTATGTTGATTATGATATACCTCCCATATATGATGATTATAATGATAGTGGTCTTTTGGTGCCGCCTACTATGGAGGATAAGTTTAATTACGATTACAATATGCCTCCTATATTTGATGAGGAGAATGATAATGATAGCTACTTTGTTTAATTTGCTCCCACTATTACTAATAAAATTGATTATGCTTATGTGGAGAGTAATAATTTTATGCATGAGACTCATGATAAGAATGCTTTATGTAATAGTTATATTGTTGAATTTGTTCATGATGCTACTGAAAATCATTATGAGAGAGGAAAATATGGTTGTAGAAATTTTCATGTTACTAAAACACCTCTCTATATGCTGAAAATCTTGAAGTTGCGCTTGTCTAGTTTTCCTATGCTTGTTGCATTATGCCTACATGACTTGTTTATTTACAAGATTCCTTTTCATAGGAAGTGGGTTAGGCTTAAATTTGTTTTGAATTTGCTTCTTGATGCTCTCTTTTGCTTCAACTCTTATTTCTTGCGAGTGCATCATTAAAACTGCTGAGCCCATCTTAATGGCTATAAAGAAAGCACTTCTTGGGAGATAACCCATGTGTTTATTTTACTACAGCAATTTTGTTTTATATTTGAGTCTTGGAAGTTGTTACTACTGTAGCAACCTCTCCTTATCTTACTTTATTGCATTGTTGTGCCAAGTAAAGTCTTTGATAGTAAGATTCATACTAGATTTGGATTACTGCGCAGAAACAGATTTCTTGCTGTCACGAATTTGGGTATGATTCTCTGTAGGTAACTCAGAAAAATATGCCAATTTACGTGAGTGATCCTCAGATATGTACACAACTTTCATTCAATTTGAGCATTTTTATCTGAGCAAGTATGGTGCCCCTTTAAAATTCGTCTTTACGGACTGTTCTGTTTTGACAGATTCTGCCTTTTATTTCGCATTGCCTCTTTTGCTGTGTTGGATGGATTTCTTTGTTCCATTACCTTCCAGTAGCTTTGAGCAATGTCCAGAAGTGTTAGGAATGATTGTGTCACCTCTGAACATGTGAATTTTTAATTATGCACTAACCCTCTAATGAGTTTGTTTTGAGTTTGGTGTGGAGGAAGTTTTCAAGGGTCAAGAGACGAGGATGATACAATATGATCAAGAAGAGTGAAAATTCTAAGCTTGGGGATGCCCCCGTGGTTCATCCCTGCATATTGCAAGAAGACTCAAGCATCTAAGCTTGGGGATGCCCAAGGCATCCCCTTCTTCATCGACAAATTATCAGGTTTCTTCTCTTGAAACTATATTTTTATTCGGTCACATCTTATGTGCTTTACTTGGAGCGTCTGTGTGCTTTTATTTTTGTTTTGTTATTTTCATTCTCTGAATAAATGCTTGTGTGGAAGAGAGACACGCTCTGCTGGTTCATATGAACACATCTGTTCTTAGCTTTTAATGTTCATGGCGAAGGTTGAAACTGCTTCGTTAATTGTTATATGGTTGGAAACGGAAAATGCCGCATGTGGTAAATGGTATAATGTCTTGAATAATTTGATACTTGGCAATTTTTGTGCTCATATGGATCATGTTTAAGCTCTTGCATCATATACTTTGTACCTATTAATGAAGAACTACATAGAGCTTGTTAAAATTTGGTTTGCATGATTAGTTTCTCTAGAGTCTAGATATTTTCTGGTTAAGGTGTTCGAACAACAAGGAGACAATGTAAAGCCTTATAATAGTTACACAATATGTTCATATGTGAGTTTTGCTGCACCGTTTTATACTTGAGTTTGCTTCAAACAACCTTGCTAGCCTAACCTTGTATTGAGAGGAATTCTTCTCGTGCATCCAAATCCTTGAGCCAATAACCATGCCATTTGTGTCCACCATACCTACCTACCACATGGTATTTCTCCGCCATTCCAAAGTAAATTACATGAGTGCTACCTTTAAAATTTCTATTCTTTGCCTTTGCAATACATAGCTCATGGGACAAATAGCCTTAAAAACTATTGTGGTGAAGAATATGTAGCTATGTATCTTATTTCTTATAAGTTGCTTGTTGAGCGGTAACCATGTTTCTGAGGACGCCATCAATTATTACACCTTTGTTGAATATCATGTGAGTTGCTATGCATGTTCGTCTTGTCTGAAGTAAGGGAGATTTTCATGATCAAATGGTTTGAGTATGCATACTGTTAGAGAAGAACATTGGGCCGCTAACTAAAGCCATGATTCATGGTGGAAGTTTCAGTGTGGACAATTAATCCTCAATCTCTTATGAGAATATTAATTGTTGTTGAATGCTTATGCATTAAAGAGGAGTCCATTATCTGTTGTCTATGTTGTCCCGGTATGGATGTCTAAGTTTAGAATAATCAAAAGCGAGAAATCCAATGCGAGCTTTCTCCTTAGACCTTTGTACAGGCGGCATAGAGGTACCCCTTTGTGACACTTGGTTGAAACATATGCTATGCAATGATAATCCGTGTTAATCCAAGATAATTAGGACAATGTGCGAGCACTATTAGTATACTATGCATGAGGCTTGCAACTTATTACTTATAAGATGTCTCATACATAACACATATGCTTTATTACTACTGTTGACAAAATTGTTTCTTGTTTTCAAAATAAAATCTCTAGCACAAATATAGTAATCCATGCTTCCCTCTGCGAAGGGTCATTCTTCTACTTTATTGTTGTGTCAGTTCACCTACTTCTTTCTATCTTAGAAGCAAACACTTGTGTGAACTGTGTGCATTGATTCTTACATGTTTACCTATTGCACTTGTTATATTACTTTGTGTTGACAATTATCCATGAGATATATATGTTGAAGTTGAAAGCAACCGCTGAAACTTAATCTTCCTTTGTGTTGCTTCAATACCTTTACTTTGAATTTATTGCTTTATGAGTAACTCTTATGCAAGTCTTATTGATGCTTGTCTTGAAAGTATTATTCATGAAAAGTCTTTGCTATATGATTCATTAGTTTACTCATTATCTTCATCATTGCTTCGAATCGCTGCATTCATCTCATATGCTTTACAATAGTATGATCAAGATTATGATAGCATGTCACTTCAGAAATTATCCTTGTTATCGTTTACCTACTCGAGGGCGAGTAGGAACTAAGCTTGGGGATGCTTGATACGTCCCAAACGTATCTATAATTTCTTATGTTACATGCTACTTTTATGATGATACTCACATGTTTTATACACATTATATGTCATTATTATGCGTTTTCCGGAACTAACCTATTGACGAGATGCCGAAGGGCCAGTTCCTGTTTTCTGCTGTTTTTGGTTCAGAAATCCTAGTAAGGAAATATTCTCGGAATTGGACGAAATCAATGCCCAGCATCCTATTTTTCCACGAAGCTTCCGGAACACCCGAGAGCCGGCAGAGGAGGGCCACGAGGCCACGGGGCCACCGGATGACGGGGTGGCGCGGCCAGGGCCTGGGCCGCGCCCCCCTATTGTGTCACCGCCTCGTCAGCCTTCCGACTCCGCCTCTTCGCCTATTTAAAGGTCCCTGACCTAAAACCTCGATAAAAAAAGCCACGGTACGAGAAACCTTCCAGAGCCGCCGCCATCGCGAAGCCAAGATCTGGGGGACAGGAGTCTCTGTTCCGGCACGCCGCCGGGACGGGGAAGTGCCCCCGAAGGCATCTCCATCGACACCACCGCCATCTCCACCAACGTTGCTGTCTCCCATGAGGAGGGAGTAGTTCTCCATCGAGGCTAAGGGCTGTACCGGTAGCTATGTGGTTAATCTCTCTCCTATGTACTTCAATATAATGATCTCATGAGCTGCCTTACATGATTGAGATTCATATGAGTTTTGTATCACTATTCATCTATGTGTTACTTCGGTGATGTTATTAAAGTAGTCTATTCCTCCTCCATGGTGTAATGGTGACAGTGGTGTGCATCATGTAGTACTTGGCATAGGTTATGATTGTAATCTCTTGTAGATTATGAAGTTAATTATTGCTATGATAGTATTGATGTGATCTATTCCTCCTTCATAGTGTGATGGTGACAGTGTGCATGCTATGTTAGTACTTGGTGTAATTGCAATGATCTATCATGCACTCTAAGGTTATTTAAATATGAACATCGAATGTTGTGGAGCTTGTTAACTCCGGCATTGAGGTGCTCTTGTAGCCTTACGCAATTAGTGGTGTTCATCATCCAACAAAAGAGTGTAGAGTGGTTTTATTATGTGATCAATGTTGAGAGTGTCCACTAGTGAAAGTATGATCCCTAGGCCTTGTTTCTAAGCATCGAAACTCCGTTTATTTACTGTTTTGTTGCATGTTTACTCGCTGCCATATTTTATTCAGATTGTTATTACTACTCATATACATCCATACCACTTGTATTTCACTATCTCTTCGCCGAACTAGTGCACCTATACATCTGACAAGTGTATTAGGTGTGTTGGGGACACAAGAGACTTCTTGTATCGTGATTGCAGGGTTGCTTGAGAGGGATATCTTTGACCTCTTCCTCCCTGAGTTCGATAAAACTTGGGTGATCCACTTAAGGGAAACTTGCTGCTGTTCTACAAACCTCTTCTCTTGGAGGCCCAAGACTGTCTACAAGAATAGAAGCATCCGTAGACATCAGTGCTTCCGGGCGTCGGCCGTGCTCTGTTCAAAAAAGAGTGTTAACTAAGCTTCGCGCTAAGACCTGCGCTCTTAACCCGAAGCTCGAGGACTGGCTATGCCGATTTTTTGAGTTTCTACCTAAGTTTTGCGCTAAGAGCTATGTTCTTAACCCGAAACTCGGGGACTGGCTATGCCGTTTTTTTTGAGTTTCTACCTAAGTTTCGCGCTAAGAGCTATGTTCTTGACCCGAAACTCGGGGACTGGCTATGCAAGTTTTTTGAAGATTTGTACCTGATACGTCTCCGACGTATCGATAATTTCTTATGTTCCATGCCACATTATTGATGATATCTACATGTTTTATACACATTATATGTCGTATTTATGCATTTTCCGGCACTAACCTATTAACGAGATGCCGAAGAGCCGATTCTTGTTTTACGCTGTTTTTGGTTTCAGAAATCCTACAAAGGAAATATTCTCGGAATTGGACGAAATCAACGCCCGGGTTCCTATTTTTGCACGAAGCTTCCGGAAGACCGAGGGGGAAAGGAAGTGGGGCCACGAGGCGCCAGACACAACGAGGCGGCGCGGCCCGGCCCTTGGCCGCGCGGCCCTGGTGTGTGGGGCCCTCGTGTGGCCCCCGCGTTGCCCTTCCGCCTACTTAAAGCCTTCGTCGCGAAACCCCGAGTGCCGAGAGCCACGATACGAAAAACCTTATCGAGACGCCGCCGCCGCCAATCCCATCTCGGGGGATTACGGAGATCACCTCCGGCACCCTGCCGGAGAGGGGAATCATCTCCCGGAGGACTCTTCACCGCCATGGTCGCCTCCGGAGTGATGAGTGAGTAGTTCACCCCTGGACTATGGGTCCATAGCGAGTAGCTAGATGGTTGTCTTCTCCTCATGTGCTTCATTGTCGGATCTTGTGAGCTGCCTAACATGATCAAGATCATCTATCTATAATTCTATATGTTGTGTTTGTCGGGATCCGATGGATAGAGAATACTATGTTATGTTGATTATCAATCTATTACCTATGTGTTGTTTATGATCTTGCATGCTCTCCGTTATTAGTAGAGGCTCTGGCCAAGTTTTTACTCTTAACTCCAAGAGGGAGTATTTATGCTCGATAGTGGGTTCATGCCTCCATTAAATGCTGGGACGAGTGACGGAAAGTTCTAAGGTTGTGGATGTGCTTGTTGCCACTAGGGATAAAACATTGATGCTATGTCCGAGGATGTAGTTATTGATTACATTACGCACCATACTTAATGCAATTGTCATGTTGTTTTGCAACTTAATGCTTGGAAGGGGTTCGGATGATAACCTGAAGGTGGACTTTTTAGGCATAGATGCATGCTGGATAGCGGTCTATGTACTTTGTCGTAATGCCCAATTAAATCTCACAATATTCATCATATCATGTATGTGCATTGTCATGCTCTCTTTATTTGTTAATTGCCCGACTGTAATTTGTTCACCCAACATGCTATTTATCTTATGGGAGAGACACCTCTAGTGAACTGTGGACCCCGGTCCATTCTTTTACATCGAATACAATCTACTGCAATACTTGTTCTACTGTTCTTTGCAAACAATCATCATCCACACTATACATCTAATCCTTTGTTACGGCAAGCCGGTGAGATTGACAACCTCAGCTGTTTCGTTGGGGCAAAGTATTTTGGTTGTGTTGTGCGGGTTCCACGTTGGCGCCGGAATCTCCGGTGTTGCGCCGCACTACATCCCGCCGCCATCAACCTTCAACGTGCTTCTTGACTCCCTACTTGGTTCGATAAACCTTGGTTACTTACTGATGGAAACTTGCTGCTGTACGCATCACACCTTCCACTTGGGGTTCCCAACGGACGCGTGTTGTACGCGTATCAAGCTAAATTTCTGGCGCCGTTGCCGGGGAACTGAAGAAAAGCTACACCACAAAGATTTCTAACTCCCACGTCAACTACACGCCAGCAGTACCTAAGTTTCGCGCTAAGAGCTGTGCTCTCAACACGAAACTCGGGGACTGGGAAGATAGACAGGATCCGGAAAGAATGAGACCGACATGAGTTGAAAAATTGCAAAGAGTTTGGTGAAACTTACCACCATGTTGTTGGTGGCGTCATGCCACGCGTTGTCCAGCTCCTTCACCGCGCGCCGCAGCCGCATGAAGTGCTCCTCTGTGCACCGGGGCCCAGAGGGGTCTAGCGCCGGAAGCCGGTCCTTCCCCAAGCCGCGTGTAGCTGCAGACACGTCCGCAGCATTCCACTTCTCAGCGTAGGGAAGCATGTGCCCCAGCTCGCGGCCTTCGCGCTTCAGCTCGGTGATCCGGCCCAGGATGCCGGAAGGCTTTTCTCCAGCCACGGCGGCGGCGGGGCCGATGTGCAGCACCAAGGACTGCGGGCCGGCGGGTGAAGTACCGAAAGCCGTGGCCTTCCCCTTGGAAGCCTCCGGCTTGAGGAACTTGGTGATCTTGAGGATTTCTGGCGGCGGCGTTGGAGTGGTCCCGCTTAGCTCGACGTTCGGGGCTTCCGGCGGAGGCACGGGCGAGGTCTTGGGAGGCGATGGTACGCCCTGCCCCAAGGTAGAGCTTGTCGCCGCGGAAGAGTCCGGCGCGGCCTTGGAGGGGGAAGAGTGCGAGCTCTTCTTCTTCTTTCTTTTCAGGACGAGAGGAACCAGAGGTTCCGCCCGCCCGACAGCTTCTGCATCGGCGCCGATGTTGCTGGCGCCGGTATCTTGTTTTTCTGGAGGGGAGATGAGGTCCTCCTCCGCGCGTTGTTCAGGAAGTGTAGGGGCCGCGCGCCCCGCACTTGGAGTGCCTCCAGAGGGGAGGCAGAAGGGTTGCCGGTACCAGATGGTACTGGGCTTGCGTGAGGAGGAGGTGAGGTCCTTGCGGTTCCCTCAGAGCTCTCCGGCTTCGTGCCGCTGGCGCTCTTGGAGAGCTTAAGCGCATGGCTGAATAAGAAAGAGAGAAAATGTAACAGACCAACTTTGTTAATCAATAATGTTGTTAGCTGATCATAAGCATGGCATGCATTTGCATTTAATTTGAGAAACTTTGCACTAAAATGTTTTGAAACATTGTTGCAAATGTTGTATTTGGCTCTATTTAAAATTTGTTGCAAAAAGCCCCTCAAAATATGGGTTCAAATACCCCAAAAATCATAAAAATCCTCCTATTTTTAAAAATTCCTGAGAAAACCTTGAAGACCAGGGGGTTTTCTGCAAAAACCCCCTGTCTTCTTCTCCACGCACGCGAGCGGGCCGCCGCTCGGCGCTGCCGCGGCCGTCGATGGCGCCGGCGGCCCGGATGCCTCCCGCCGCCACCGGCGGCTTATAAAGCGCCGCCGCGCCAGGGGAGAACCCCCATTTCGCCACCGCCCCTCCTCCCCTCCTCTTTCTCTGCGCGCCGGACCCGAAACCCTAGCGCCGGCCTCCGCCGCTCGCCGCCGCTACGCTCCACCCCGAGCTCAGCCGCCACCGCCGGGAGCTCCGCCTCGACCCCCTCTTCCTCCTCAGCTAAGCGCCGGTCGCCGGGGAGCCCTCTACAGGGCCAATCGAGCGACGCCCGAGCCGACGGCCATCGCCTCTCGCCGGAGATTCCGGCCATCTCCGGCGACGCCGTCCTCACCGGCGTGCCCAGGGTGAGCAGGCGGTCCTCCCCGTGCCCCTGGCCCTCTCTCTCTCGCTCTCTACCGCCACCGCCGCGCGAGCCTGCAAGCGCCGCCGTCGGGCGTCGTCGCCGGCGACGCTCCGGCGACAATTGGCGGGCGGCGCCACCACCAAAAAGTCGCCTGCGTCGCCCCGCATCTTTCCCCCACCTCGCGCGCCTCAATCGCGTGCCGAATCGGCCGATTGGAGCTCGACCTGAGCTCCCAGTGAGCCATGGCCGCGCTGACGTCATGATGACGTCAGCGTGATGTCATAATTCTTTTTCTTTAATTCTGTTTCATTTTCTGTAATTGTTTAATAATTCATATAAACTCGAGAAAAATACAAAATTGTATATCATTTCGATCAGAAAAACATTTCCTATTCGTTTATACATGTCTCATACATGATTGAACCCATTAAATGTGGAGCTTATTAGAAAACCCTAATACACCCCTCTCATATGTCGGGGTCCGATGTCGGAACCCCTTTAATTTGATGATGCACCTAGGGTTTACCTAATTCCTTTAATACGACATATCATTCATATTGGATGCGCATTGCATTATGCCATGTGGTGATTGTTTATTTCCCCTTTCCGGTGTTTGGTTCTTCGCGATAGGATCTGAGCCGGTGTCCGACGTCAACGCCACCGAAGAACAGTACTCATCCGCTGAGGGACAAGGCAAGCCCTAACCTGGTTCATCTATGTTTTCGAAATGCTTTTATCTGTGGTTCCTACATATCGCATACGATTCAACTGTCTTTTATCGATAGATAGAGTTACCCTATCTGTTGCATGTCCGACCTTTGTAGCCTCGATACCTTGATCCACTGCTCCTAGCATAACTAGGTTTGGCATGTGTGCGTCGCGAGAGCCTTTATCTCTTTATGCTTAGCCATGCTTAGTTTGTTACGCTTCTACTCCGGTCTTCGGACTGGAGCCATACAATGAAATGAAACTAGCATGACAGGTTGACGTGGTAAGTATAGAGATGTTGTTAAACATGATTAAAGGCTCAGACGAGAGGCCACATTGGGATGTGGTGGGTTGTTTCGTTTCTGCCGACCCTAGGAACCGAGTTCTCGCCTCTTGAACCAAGACCGAGCGTACAACCACACGAGGCCCTATTATGGTACCCTCTCGACTCACTAACTTGCCTAGTAGATTCCATGAGTCACATAGTTTGCGCGTTATCCGGACATATGCATTGCATTCCGCTTTGGGGGAAAGGTACATAACGAGTAGGTAAGCGTGGCCGTGGTGGCTGGGGGTTGCGGCCCACGGGGAAACCCACCTCGCCTCACATCGTTAAGGACCGACTTCGGGACTTGACCCGTTACGGCGGAACAATCCTTAGCGTGTGACTCATGGTCTAGGCGACAGCAAGGTAAAGGTCGTGGTCGACCACCCTCTGCCAGCACACCAAGGAAGTGTGTTATACTAGTGGCATTAAGAGTCGGTCGTCGCGTGTGGGTAAAGTTGTGCACCCCTGCAGGGTTATGAATCTTTTCGAAAAGCCGTGTCCACAGTTACGGACGACTTGGGAACGGGCGTGGAGATCATAGAGAACATGAACCTAACCGTAAAACTTGGCAACCAATGTGTGTTTACGGACACCTTCTCCGGGTTTTGAGGGGGTAATCCGAGGATAGTGGTTCGAGATGATGAAGATTGGTGGATACAACATGATGATCAATAGAGATAGAGATGTCGCTCTCTTATCCCCTTTCAAAGGTTCTGAGTAGTCGAACTTCTCTTCTCTCTCATCTTACAAAGGAAAATTGGCTTTACGCAAAAGAAGCTCTACCAGAAAGCCCGCATACCCGCTTTGCTAAAAGGTTGTACTAAGTCTTGCTGAGTCCCTGTACTCAGCTTTGCATGCTTTTGTTTCAGATGAAGTTGCTACAGCCGAAGGTGGTTTCTACGTTAACATCGATGGTTAGTTTGGGGTTCCCAGGCAGCAGCCGCGACTTATGGGCTGGGACGTCGCTTTATGTTATGGCTTCTTAAGCCCTTTGCTATCTTGTTATTTAGAATAACATAAGTTGCTTCCGTTGCTTGTTGAATGTTGGGTCAGTGACCTCTGCGTGTAATAATTTGGATCTTACTCTCTTAAGAGTTGTAATATATCCTTTTGAGTCGTAGAGTCACTGTTGTGTTACCGATTCTCTCACTGTAGTCTTCCGAGCTCGAGGTTAGGCTTATGTCAGACGAAGATCTGGTATTTGTCTAACCCTGATCCCGGGGGTGCCACAGAAAAGATCAAAAAGAGCAGAGGAAGGAAGAGTTTGAAAAACAAAGCAAGCAGAGAAACAAAAGCTTACCCAGAAGAGACCAGCATCGTTTTCCCTTTGTAGCGCCTCTTGCCTGCTTCTTTCCCCGCAAGGACTTTCGTCCGGAAGCGTTTGGCGGGAGGCGTTTGGCTTGAACCGGCATCAGGTGCCATGGCCTTGTTCTTCTTGCCCTGAGGGGCGAGCTTCTCCAGGAACTCGCGGCCAACCTCAGCCTGCAAAGGAGCCGCATGCTCATGAACCTGCGGTTGGGTGCTAGCTGAGGGAGCATCTACAGAGGAGATATAACAGTGAAGCATGAGAGACCGGAAGAGAAAGCTACCTCAAGCATAGTGAGTTCGTCATTGGAACCGGGAGCTTCAGACGAGAAGTTACCGGGGCGTGAGGTGTGGGTGCGGCCCATCTTGAGGTCGATCCAATGGATGTAAGGATCCGGATCAACCTTGTCCAGAGGACGCTTCCGGCAAGGGCCTCGCTGCTCCGCTTTGATGCGAGGGAAGCGCTCTTTGGCCTGAAAACGAATGAAAATTCAGTTAGCCACAACGTAAAAGTTACCGGAACAGCAACCCGGAGCGCATAATCTCTTACTTCATCAGTTGGAGGGTTGGTGGAGCTGAGAGGCAGGAAGCCCCACTCCCAGTCATCCGGCATCGCAGTCTGGCAGATCTGCTTAGCCTTGAGGACTATGTCCTCCTTTCTTAGAGGGAGGCCGGTGATCTTGGTAGGATCGCCGGGGCCGTACATCTCGCTTATTTTATGAGCCCGGCGCTTAAGAGGAAGCACCCGGCGTGAGAAGAAGGTGCGGATGATGTCGTCAGGGCAGATGTTTGTCTCTTTCCTCAGCTTCTCCATGAAGCGTACGACCCGGTTCGTCTCAATGTGAGTCGTCCCAGGAAAGTAGCCCCAGTTGACCTTCGTGGGCGGCGCCGGATTAAAAGCCGACAGATTGATGAGATCTGGGGCGCCGTTGTTCTTCACATAGAAGAAGGTACTTTGCCACAACCGGCATGACTCAAGGCTAGAGAATTTAAAGAAGGGGCTCCCTTGGCGGGAGCCAATGATGCAAGACCCGCATTGTACGGGGGGTTTGGGCTTAGGAATGTCCTTGCCCTGGACGGAGTTAATCCGAAGAGAAAAGAAGCGAGCGAAAGTCTCGCGAGTGGGACGGAGGCCGATGTAGCCCTCCATGAAAGTAGCATAGCAAGAAAGATAAAAAACGGCATTGCCGGGAAGGTGGTGAGGCTGGAGTTGGTAGTAATCCAAAATCTGGCGAAAGAAGTCAGAGGCAGGAAGGCCGAAGCCACGCTCGAAGTGAGCAAGGAAAACTACGAACTCACCGGGTTCGAGTACTGGTTCAATCTCGTCGCGGGGAAGCCGGCAGGATACTCCTTCCGGTATCCTCCTAGACCGGTAGAGCCAGTCGATGTCGTGCTGCGTGACGTCGGAGCCTTTCCAGGCTCCGCGGGTGATACCGGACAAATCTACTCCGGGGGCTTGGCTAGAGCTACCGGCCTCTTGATCTTTGCCGGTATCAGCTTCCATCCGGGCAAGATCTGCTGAGAGACCGTCGGAAGTTTCACTCTGGTGGCTACGGGAGGATGACTCGGAAAGAAACTCCTCGCTAGACATACGAATCTGTGAGACGCCGGATTCTACTCGAAAAACTGATTTCCCAAGATCTACCCTTGCGCGAAGATCTACGAGTAAGAGAAAAAAGCAAAAGAAAAGAGAAGGTAAATATCCTACCGGCCCAAGATCTGAAAAGCAAAGAGGAAGAGGGCAAAGAAGCATTGAGGCTAACCTGGGACGGCGTGAAGCACTGAACATGGTCGCTGGAGAAGCGGTGAACTTGCAGTCGTCGGCGAGGTTCACCGAAGAAGAAGAACTCGCCGGAGAACTTACGGTGCGGCGGAGGCAGATGTGCTACGGTGAATCTCTGCGCAGCAAAGCTTGGCGAAGCTTGGCGGAGTCGGAGCGAAAGTTCGCCGAGCGGCGGAGCTCTGGCGACAAACGGAAGCGGCGAGGGCGCAAGAGGGCTAGGAGCTCTGTGCGCGCGAGGGAGTTGAGAATGCGAAGAAAGGAGGAAGAAGGAGCCGCTTCCCCTTATATAGGAAGAAGAGATAGTGGGCTGGAAACCGCTGGGCCGCGGCGGTTCGCTTCGTGGGCTGCCACGTGGCGCGAGGATACACGCGCGGAAAATAGAATGCCACAGGGAGGCCGCACTGATCCGGAACGGCAGCGGGGATCCGGTGCGGCGCCATAAGTGCTGGCGCGAGGCCGAAGGAAGTGACCCACGACATCGGCATGTCGGGTACGAGTGCGCATGTCAGCGACGTGCACCGTACCCGAGAAATTCTCGACTTCGCCGAGGAGAGAGTTAATGTCTAAGATATAGGAGGATAAGATACCGGAAAATACCTTGCGAAGAATTCAGATGGGAGTCCGGCAAAGATGCCGGAAGATCTAAAACTGACCACCGGAGAGATTAAACCGGTACCTTGTGATATGGGAACCTGGCATGGACCGTTGGATAAATTCCACCGGACTATACCAGCTTCGGGGACTAATGTTGGGGGGATGACCCGCGGTATTGCCAAAGGCATGCCAAACCGGATGGTTTGAGCCATCAAGATACCGGTTTAATGTTTATACCGGAGCACAAAGTTAAGAGTTTGGCTAAGCAAAGCTAAGCCGGTATCCCCAAGAGGGGTATACCGGAACCAGATAAAGAAGACACCGGGCTACCGGTAAGAAGTGCCCTGTAGCACGTCGGCAAGACTGGTCAAAGATTCTCTCCAGATCTAGAAGACAAGGATGAGCTAAGCAAAGTAGTTTTAAACGAAGCCATGACGATAAAGAGGAGGATGACGCTGAAAGAAGCCGGAGGACGTCAGCCTCCCTAATTAAAGAAGACCCCGGCGTCACTTATGATTAAAGTAACTTTGTAAAGTAGTTTGTCTAGTCAAAGATGCCATTAAGGTTTCTTCCCCTGTAAGCCACCCTCTCCCCTATATAAGGAGAGGGGGCACACCCGAACGCGGGACGATCAATCTAGTAAGTCACCTTGTATGCACAAACCTGTATCCTGTGGAGATCAATGAAGAAAAAGATCTAGAGCAGAGTTCTTCCTTGTGTGTTTCTTCTTCTACCTTTGCCTTTGGCTGAGTTCTTGAGGAAAGCATCCGGAAGTTCATCCAATCTAATCAAAAACCCTCCCCCGAATCCTCTAGCGCCCATTCGGCCCCAACTTAAGCCATCCTATGGCATCTGTCTGTTCACCACGACGACAATTAATTTGGCTACTAAACATGCTTAAGTTGGTTTCATCAATAGAACTATTTTTTCAAAGCTCTGTCAACATGCTTAAGTTGCTTTCGTGTCTATAATTAAGTTGGCTATTGAACATGCTTAAGTTGGTTTCCTCCCTACAACATTTTTCTCATATATTTGTCAACATGCTTAGGTTGCTTTCATGTATACATTTAAGTTGGCTTTAGAACATGCTTAAGTTGCTTTCATGTATACATTTAAGTTGGCATCAGAACATGCTTAAGTTGGTTTCTTTCATACAACTCTTTTTCCTAATGTTTGTCGGCTTGGTAAAGTTGGTTTCGCGGATATAATTAATTTGGCTACTAAACATGTTTAAGTTGACTTCCTGAATACACCTTAATATGTATTCCATAGTTTTCTTCATACAAGTTGGCTTCTCCAATTTTCCTTATTTTCACCTCTGTGTGTATTTCATCACGCCACCCTTAGCTGATTAAGTTAAGTTACCCAACATGCTTAAGTTGATTATATTTATTGGGTTAACTAAGTTCCTACTTCTTCCTTTTTGGCAGCACGCTATAATGAATAAGGAGACAGACATGCATTCCCAACTGCGGCTACCACAAATTGCTGGAGCATCCGGTAACTCAGCCCAAACAGATGTTCCTAGCGCATTTAGGAAGACTACCATTGTCCCAACTGCAAATTTGGCACCAAAAACTGCTCCTGCACGACCCTTTAAGGTGGTGTTTTGTTACTGTACTTTCACTTTAACCTATCTAATTCTAATTCAACTAGTAAGTAATACATGCTGGATAAGCAACCTAAAAAAAATGTCAGTTTATCTTGCAATTATAAGAAGGCATCTACATTTTGTAGCAATGCAATTTATTTTTTTATCTGCCATGCAACTACTTTCAGACTTCCCTTCTCTGGTCACTTGAAAATGGTTTTCATTGTTGAATAATGGAAGACACCTAAATTGCAATCTGATCTAATGTATGTTGCAAGTTCATAATAACCAAGTTGGTTTCCCAAGGAAGCATAAGTTGCATTTTACTTTTTCAAATAATTCGGCTACTGAAACTATGCAAGTTGAATTCACTGCTACCATACTTAAGTTGTTTCATCACCATGCTTAAGTTGCCTAAAAAATAACACCCAACTTGGATTCAGCAACATGATCAAGTGGAGTAGTGAATAACACCCCGAGTTGAATTAACTAGCATACTGAAGTTCTTGTCATAACCATACTCAAGTTTGCTCAGTAAACACCCAAGTTGATTTAAGAATCTTGCTAAAGTTGGATTTTGACAGTACCCTGGGTTTTTTCCCGTCATTTCTAGCAAAATGTAAAAGTTTAGGTACATATGCAAGTCTTGGCTTTGAGTATGTTATTCACTTTAGATATGCCCAGAGATAACATTAACATCAAAGTTGAATAATGGGAGACACCTAAATTGCAATACTTCCTCCGGTTCATATTAGTTGACTCAACGTGTTTGTTTATTAGATATATTTGTATCTAGACAAAGTTGAGTCAATTAATTTGGATCAGATAGAGTATGTTTTAGTGTATGTTGCAGAGTCACACTAACCAAGTTGATTTTCCCAAGGAAGCATAAGTTGCATTTTTTACTTCTCTAAAAGAATTATTTCTATGCAGAACATTTTCTTTTATAGGAACCTGGAGGGGAGGATAAGAGAGTTTACCTTTGAGATTCTTTTTCTGCAGGATAGCATGTATTGGAGTTGTAACTTCTTCAGACAATTCCTAAGATCCATGGAGGTCTAGAGGAGGAAGAAGGGCTGGAATTCTTCTTTCAGAAGAAGCATCTGGACAAGAGGGATGGTGAGAGAGAGGGGATGGTTGGGGGCGGTAACCATCTGAGGTGGTTGATAAAGACAAGGTCTCCTTCTGTTTTTGCACCGTTGATACGTCCAAAACGTATCTACTTTCCCGAACACTTTTGCTATTGTTTTGCCTCTAATTTGTGTATTTTGGATACAACTAACACGGACTAATGCTGTTTTCAGCAGAATTGCCCTGGTGTCTTATTTTTGTGCAGAAAATCAACTTTCAGGAAAATCCCCAGAAATAATTGCAATGGGCCTATTTTCAAAGAAGACTTACGGAGCCAGAAGACGAGACGGAGGGGGGCCACGAGGGGCGCCCACCACATGGCGGCGCGGTGGGCCCTTGGGCCGCGCCGCCCTATGGTGGCGCCGCCTCGGCCAGCCCCCGACGCTCTCCTCTGGACTACTTAAAGCCCTTGACCTAAAAACGCACGGGGGGTTCGACGAATTTGCCAGAAGACATCCAGAACTCCGCCGCCATCGCGAAACTCAATCTTGGGATCAGAAACTCCGTTCTGGCACCCTGCCGGGAGGGGGAATTGGAGGAGATCATCGCCATCATCACCACCGACGCCTCTCCATCAACCATCCATGTTTCCCCCATCCATGTGTGAGTAAATCCCTCGCTGTAGGCTGAAGGGGATGGTAGGGATTGGATGAGATTGTTCATGTAATAGCATAAGATTGTTAGGGCATAGTGCCTAGTATCCGTTGTTGGTACTCTTATGATCTTGTTGCAACTTGTTATGCTTAATGCTTGTCACTAGGGCCCGAGTGCCATGATTTCAGATCTGAACATGTTATTGATTCATGATGATATTCATTGTTTTATGAACCCGAGGCCCCAAAGTGACAGAAATTGGGACAACCGGAGGGGAAGGCTGTGATATGAGGATCACATGTGTTCACGGAGTGTTAATGCTTTGCTACGGTACTCTATTAAAAGGAGTACCTTAATTACCAGTAGTTTCCCTAGAGGCCCGGCTGCCACCGGCTGGTAGGACAAAAGATGTTGTGCAAGTTTCTCATTGCGAGCACGTACGACTATATACGGAACACATGTCTATGGTTATTTAGTAATTGGATACTGTTTTATGATTATCTGCAAATGCCTTGTCTTGATTATTACATGAGTTCTCCTATCCATGCAGCGCCCGTTCATCCATCCCTATGCCTACAGTATTTTAATCCTGCTGTTTACTACAATCACTACTGCTATCTTATTTACACTGCTGCTTATATTTCACTACTGCTACTTCTATAAAACTGTTGCTACTGGTAAACTCTTGCGAGCAAGTCTGTTTCCAGGTGCAGCTGAATTGACAACTCCGCTGTTGAGGCTTACAAATATTCTTTGGCTCCCCATGTGTCGAATCAATAAATTGGGTTTTACTTCCTTCGAAGACTGTTACGATCCCGTATACTTGTGGGTCATCAAGACTATTTTCTGGCGCCGTTGCCGGGGAGCATAGCTTTATTTGCAAGTTCACCTGAATTGATATTGTTCGCTGCAAATCCTCCATCATGGGTAAACCTCGCGATGCTAAAGTCGCCATATTACCATCCACTACAAGAAATGGTACAACTCGAGTACCTCTGCTGCTCTTGATTCACCATCCGTGATAAGTCAACTTGTTTTACCACCACAAGCTTCACATGTCGGTACTTCGCTTGAATCTGAAAATTCTTCTTATAATCTTGATGATGCTTCTACTGTTCTTGATGATAATGGTTCATTAGGTCCTTTTCTAGATGCTACAATTGCTAGGTCTAGACAAATTAAAATACTGAAATTCCTAATGAAAATACTGTTACACATGTTAATTCAGCTGAGTCTGTTGAATACTCTAGTGATGATCTTGATGAAGATTATGTGGAACTTGATGATGATTTTATTGATAAATGTAATGCTACTACTGGTGCAAGTAACATTAAAAAGCTTCTTGCACAATGTGCTGTTAGATATAAACTGTCTCCTGATCCTAAAGTTGCCACATCTCCTATAAACATTAAGGATAAGAATTATGATTTTTCTCTTGATTTATCTCATATATCTATTATTGAGAAAACACCTTTTTGTGGTACTAAAAAGAAAGTGCTGTAGAGCACATGATTGAGCTTTCTACTTTGAGTATCTCGTTTTCTGATGATAACAAGAAGCGTACTTATTTTGTTACTAAATTTTTTTCCTTTCTCATTAAAGGATGATGCTAAAACTTGGTATAATAGTTTTGTCGAGGGTACTCCTCGCCAATGCCCTCCGATAGGGGCTTAGGGTTGATGGAATCCTGCAAGCTGACACGAGACATCGGTTCACAGACAAGCGGGGAGAGCGATTTACCCAGGTTCGGGGCCCTCGATGAGGTAAAACCCTTACGTCCTGCATGTCTGTTCTTGATTATGATGATAATGGGTTACAATGGGGTGCCGAATAATTCGGCTGAGATCTTGTCGAGATGGCTATTGCTAAGGTGACCTAGCTCTGAGCTTTTGTTGGCTAAGATTGCTAAGATTGATCGTGTCCCTCGGCAGCCCCTCTCCTGGCCTTTATATAGGAGGCTAGGTCTCAAGAGGTCTCACCGAGTACGACTAGGTTTACAGTAGTTTTAGATCCGATCTTTCCTTGTTCGATCGCTTCCTTGTCTTGCCCGTCAAGGAACCTTCGGTGCGCGCGTCCGGTGGCCCATCTCGCCTTCAGGTGTCTTCATGGGCCTCCAATTAGTCAATACGAGGATAGGGTAATGTGGGTTACCCGAAGGGTAGTGCCCACGTCGGTAGCCCCGAGTGTCTAGCCGAAGATAGTTCGGGTAGAGACTAAAGCATGTCTTCTCCTGATGTTTTTCTCCTTCATTGTCCTTGTTCATCTTGAATCTGCTCTGTCTTCATTTTATCGGGTGCGCGTCAGCGCTCCCGATGGGAGTAGCCCCCGAGTCTAGGTACGGATGCTCGCAGTCCGTGCGTAGACTCAAGTTGTACCACTCGAATATTCTCCTCTGCCGATGTTTTCCCACAGGTCTTCATAGGTCATCCGATATATTTTTCTTTATGCAAAGGATAATGAGTAACGTGCCCAACTGTTGTTTGGTTAACTGCCGATGGCAAAACAACGTTACCCTACACAGAATCAAGTCCCCGGGCATGATCCTGGAGTGCAAAAAACTTCTATCGGGTGCACGCCGCACTCCCGATGGGAGTAGCCCCCGAGTCTGGGTGCAAGCGCTTGTAACCGAGTGCAGACTCAAACCTTCTTCCTTCGACTGTTCATTCTGTCGAGTCTTCATTTTATCGGGTGCGCGTCAGCGCTCCCGATGGGAGTAGCCCCGAGTCTAGGTGCGGATGTCCGCGGCCGGGTGTAGACTCAAGTCCTTCATCCGATAACTTTTTATTTTTCCTTCGAATGCTTCAAGGGTTTTTTTATGACGTCACTGTTGACGTGTAACTGTTGTGGGCCGATTGACAGGACTTGACCTGACGGGCCCACCCTAGCTCTGCGCGGGCAGTTTTTAGGGCTTGACCAATGCACGCGTGGCGATTGAGGCGTCTCCTCGATTTTCGCACGACGTGGGAATAATGGGCCGTCGGTTCCACTCCTTCTTCAAGCGCCACGTGTACAGTCAGATCCGCTCCACTCCCCACGATGCTTTGCGGAGTTATGGCCACGATTGAACACGAATTCTTACGGGATAAATAGGGGGCCTCTTCTCTTTTTATCTTTTACCCTGTTTACTGCTCATCTTCTCCCTCAAGCCTCCCTGTTCCTCTGCCTCTTCACCAGAAGCTCCGTTCACCATGGGCAAGAAGAAGAGCGGAAGTACCTCGGAGGCGGGCAAAGTTAGCCGCGATTGGAGCGCCTCCGCCATTTCCAACCGTGACATCAGCAGACTTCGCGCTCTCGGCTTCATCTCCGCATCTGAGGATGACATTTGTCTCCCAGGTTCGGTTTCTCGCCCAAAGCCCCCAAAGGGCTTCACTTTGTCATGTTCGCTGCTTTCTGTTTCGTGGCCTCTCTCTTCCGGCCCACGAGTTTCTTCGCTCCCTCCTTTTCTTCTATGGGATTCAGCTCGCGGATGACCCCAAATTCCATCCTCCACCTTTCCATTTTTATTACCGTCTGCGAGGCCTTCCTCGGCATTGAGCCTCACTGGAGCCTTTGGAGGAAGATCTTCTATGTGAAGCGTCACAACGACAGTAATGGCCCCCCCCCGTCGTCGGTGGCGTCGGCTTCGTCGTCAGGAAGGAGGTCGACTACTTCGACTATCCGATGAAGGAATCCGTCCAAGGCTGGCGCAACAAGTGGTTCTACCTGCGAGATCCCGTCGTTCCTGGGCGGCGTTCGAATCTCCCTCTTTTTGATGACGTCTTGGTAGCTCACAAGAAGAAGTCTTGGCAAAACGCCCTTTCTCCCGAAGAAAAGGCGACAGCCGATGAACTATTTGAGCAGATAGTCACTTTGAAGAATACAGGAGGCCCGACGATGTGCGGCACCTGCAGGTAGTTTCAGTGTTCCTACAACGTCGAGTGCAGCCGCTGATGTCCCGGCCTCACCAGTTGTGGCTTTATACTGGCAAAAGCGACAAGTCAAGGATCAACTCTGCCGACCTATCGGCAGACGAGCTTCGAGACGAAGTTCGTCGCCTAACATGCCTTAGTACGAAGGACTCAATTGTCTTGACATCGTCCCGTCCTCCTTATGATTTCAAACACCTCCCGTCCGAGGTAACCTTACCGCTCCTCGTTTTCTGTTATTATTTCTTTTCCTGTCTGTGCCTTACAAGTTTCTCTCCTTCTACAGGCTCCCACTTCGTTGCCCAATGTTATCCTCCCTCACCCGAGAGCGGCGTGAGTGCCGGAGGATGACGAAGATGATTCCGAGGGAACCGAGGATGTTCAAGCATGTTCTTGAGGACAGCGATGTCCAAGAGGAGGAAGCTCGCCGAAGATGACGCCTTCCTCGGGAGCGGGCGTCGTAGCAGGTACATGATGACCTTATCACATCGGCTGAATCAAGTCCTAGAGGAGGAGATAATGATGCCGACGAAGCTGCTTCGCCTCCTCCTCGCTAAGAAGAGTTCAACAAGTTTCTTCGTGGACGAAGATGATCTCGGACTCTGTGAGCATCTATACTCTTTTTCTTGTTAATTTATTTCCTGTCATCCCGCATGCTAACCGTGCACTTGTAATTAAGTAGCTCGATGATGACGATGTTCCTCTCGCGAAGAGGGCCAAGCTAGCCTCTAAGAGAGCAGCATCGGCTAAGGAACCAAATCCTTCTCCTGCCAAGTCAACACCTCCTTCACGAACGGGTGTGGAGAAGGTCCCAATATCGAGAGTTATTCCTCCTGATGATGCTCCCACCCCGTCGGCTGACCGTGATCATGTGAGTACTTAGTCTATCTGGCTTTGCCGAGTTTCTATCGTCTGACTCCTCTTGATTTTTTCTGGCTGCAGCCGATTTACGCTACGGTCGACGCTGTGGCGGATTTTGCTTGAACAATTCACTCGTCTTGAGGCCGAAAACTCCCAACTTCGGAAGGCCGTCAAATCTTCGGCTGATCGGGTGGTTGAGGCCAACGAGCTTGCTACCGATGCCAAGAATGAGAACGCCTTGTTGAAGGAAGAAGTGAAGAGGCTGAAGCGTCAGATGAAGGATGATCAGGATGCCAGGCGTGCAGCGGCGGCTGCAATCGATGAGAAGGAAGGTGTCCTCCGTGAATCCGTCAAGAATTTATTGGGTAAAAATCCTCATGATATTCCGTTTCTTTCT
Source organism: Lolium rigidum (assembly GCF_022539505.1). NCBI lineage: Eukaryota > Viridiplantae > Streptophyta > Magnoliopsida > Poales > Poaceae > Lolium > Lolium rigidum. The sequence goes on from NC_061512.1 coordinate 141,978,450, forward strand.
TGATGTTTCTTCATTGATTACTGATACGTCTCTCTTTCAGAGGCCGCAAATATAACTGTCAGCCAATGCCATCAGCTTCGGGAGGACTCCACGACTCGATGCTTTGTCACTTGCCGCTGAGTCTAATATCCAGGTCCTTAGACTACTGCAAAAGACCAAGGGAGCACTGTCGAAGCTATACTCGATGATCTTCCCAAAGATGAAGCTGGACACGACTCTCGACGAGATGGCAGAAGCTTTCCTTGTCGATCCTTCCGAGCCTGTGGAGGTACTAAAACGCCGCAACCGCTTGATTGGAGCGGTTCTTACTTTTCAGCTTCTTATGGGCCATGGGATGGGGTCGGAATTGGAGGAGTTTTCTAAGGCACTGCCGGTTGATGAAGAAAACCATTTGGTCGATCTTAAGCCTTTCAAGAGATCGGCAATAACTTGCGCCAACCGACTTCTGAAGCTGGTGGATGAAGCACAAGCTGAGCCTGTTCCTGAGTCTGCTCCTGGTTCATCGTCGGCGAATCCTTGAACTGTTATTTGACTTGTTGTACATAAGATCATCCGTAACTCGTAAAATTCGACTCTGTTGCCAGTTTAAACATCCTTTTGCTTGTATGATGATGTGTGTTCGATGCTCCCGATGGGAGTTTTTATATTAATGCTTGATTTGAACCGAGGACTGTACTGCAGATTCCTTCATCTTCTTCCCGTGCCGAGCTCTTTCCGAACCCTTCGAGTAATGACGAGTCAGGCCTTGTTCGTCGCTTACGTGATCAGGTGTCTTGTCTAAATAAAGACATCACTTCTCTTCGTGCGATGGCTGCCTTGGTGAAGAAAAAGGGAGAGATAGCGACTGCTGTCGAACAATACGCTCTCGATGGTCTTCATGTTGCTACCGAAAGCTTGGGCTGTAAGTATTAGCCTATCTTCCGATTTATGGCATAGCTTGAATGTTTTTTTTATCTGACATTCATTCCCTTTCCAGTCGTAGCTTCGGATGCAGCTGAAGAGGACAAGAAGATTCATGAAGAGGTTGAGGCGATGACCGATGCTGCGCATCCAACACATGGTTTATGGCTGCATCGTCCGAAGTCTGTCGTCATGGCGAAGTTTAAGTACCGGGTGATGAAGGCGCATTACTATTTTGATAAGTACTATGCCCATCTTACGATGGTTTGGAACACCTTGTTTCCTCTGGACCAAGCACCCGGAACCTTGTCTGGCTTGTTCACCCGATTCAAGTCTCCTGAGAGGATTCGACAGCTGGTGCGGAAAGAGCTTCTGGCTGGTGCTGAGCTTGCCTTTGCTTCAATATTGGCGTGCCATCCAACTCTAGACTTGAGAGTCGTAGCAAATATTGAAAGAGATTTAGGCCAGTACTATGATGTTGCTAGAGGTCCTGCTTACACCGTCGTTTCTCGGATGGAATCATGCCTTGAAAAGGAACTGAAGGCCCACTGGGACCGGGGAACCCGATTATAAATGTAATAACCTTGTATATGCATAAGATTGTTTTACTGCGTACGCTGCACGCTATGTTAGTTAGATTGATATTTTATTGTCGAGTGCGGCTGAGTGATCAGTTCAACCTGCTTTCTCGACGACTTCGTTGAATTTTATGCAATGTTATTGCGAATTCGATATGTAATTTATTCGAGAGCTTGGCTTCATCACGCGGTGCACCGGTTTGAGCCTTATCTTGTGATAATGTAACCATCGACTGCAGCACTCGCGTATTTTTCGAGGCTTGGATTGGTTGTTTTTGTGTGTCATTAATCTTAGCTCTCGCTGAGAGTATTGAATTAATGACACAGTGTAAGCATATTTCTTTTGGGCCAGCGCTCCCGATGGGAGTTAGAGCCGATGGTAGGGGCTCCAAACGTTATGTTCGGATGCCAAAGCCTGAAGCAAGAAAAAAGGTAGAAAATCTGATTAGATCTCTGTTCATAATGTAAAAGCAACCTTATAGGCCGTTGACAAAACAATCGTGTCCTATGTATAGAACCGTCGCAATTGCGCGATGTTCCACGGATTCTCGACGTCTTTCCCTGAAGCTGGATTTTTGAGCCGATAGGCTCCTCCCGGTATCACTTCGGTGATGATGTATGGTCCTTCCCATGGAGATTCTAGCTTCAAGGGTCTTTTTTGCTTCAACCGTAGTACCATATCCCCAACATTGAAACTTCGATCTGCGTATTCGTCGAGCTGTGGTAGTTTCTCAGCGCTTGCTGGTACACCGTTGTTCTTGCCAAGGCGATATCTCGTGCTTCGTCCAGGAGATCGACAGCATCTTGCAGCGCGATGTTGGAGGAGGACTCTGTGTATGCTGTCACTCGAGGCGCTTCAAATCGGATGTCGGCTGGTAGGACTGCTTAGGCTCCATGCACCAAGAAGAATGGAGTATATTGAGTCGACCTGTTGGGTGTAGTACGCAAACTCCAGAGTACAGATGGTAACTCTTCGACCCAGGCTCCGGCTGCGCCTTTAAGGCGTTTCTTGAGGCCATCTCCTATTAGACCATTGATCCATTCCACCTGGCCGTTGGTCTGGGGGTAAAAGACTGATGCGAATTTCAATTTGATTCCTCCATCATCACAAAATTTCCTGAACTCCTCGGAATCAAAGTTGGAGCCGTTGTCTGTGACGATGCTGTGTGGCATACCGAATCGACAAGTTATACCCTTGAAGAATTGAACCGTTGTTTCAGCTTTTTGGTTTCGCACGTGCATCGCCTCGATCCACTTAGTGAATTTGTCGACTGCAACCAATAAGTACGTGTGTCCTCCGGGTGACGATCTTGGCAGCGGTCCAACTTGATCGAGTCCCCATTGAGCGAAAGGCCATGCCAAGGGTATTGTCATTAGGTCCGTTGCAGGAGCGTGTGGTTTTGGTGAAAAATGTTGGCAGGGATCGCACTTCACGACTAGATCCCTAGCATCCGACGCTGCCGTTGGCCAGTAAAATCCTGCCCTAAAGGCTTTTCCCACAAGGGCCCTGCTCCCTGCATGATGCCCGCAGGTTCCTTCGTGTATTTCGCGCAACAATGCTTTTCCATCGTCAATGGCGATGCACCTTTGGTAGATCCCTGAGATGCTACGCTTGTAAAGCTCACCATTTATTACGGTGAAGGCCTTTGAGCGTCTGACGATTCGCCTAGCTTCCACAGAGTCCTCTGGCAGCTCTTGCTTTGTCAAATACGCTAGGAACGGTTTGGTCCATAGTGGCTCGAGGAGGAGGACTTGTTCGGCAGGAGGAGTTGGAGATTCTTCAGCCGAAGGAGTTTGCTGTGAGCTTGCCTCTAATTCATCGGCCGATGATTTTGGAGGTGCCGACGTCTTTTCTTTTATCGATCGTTGAGTGATCACTTTGTAAAACACTCCGTCTGGGATGGGGGAGCATGTGGACCCGATGTTTGCCAAAGTGTCGGCTTCCTCATTACCGCTCTGCCGATATGTTTGAGCTCGCATCCTTCAAATTTAGCTTCCATATTCGATACAGCCGCCGGTAGGCGATCATGTTGTCGCTGATCGCGTCGCATAGGTTCATCAACTGCTGCACCACCAAGTTTGAGTCTCCGTAGATCTCCAGACGAGTAGCACCACACGCCTTTGCCATTTTCATTCCGTGCAACAGTGCTTCGTATTCTGCTTCGTTGTTTGTCGGCAGAGAGAAATTCATACGCAGTATATACTTCATCTTATCTCCCCGCGGTGATATCGGCACCACTCCTGCTCCCGCACTTGTACTCCGTTTTGACCCATCGAAGTACATTATCCATGACCACGACATGTCGGGTACTGCCGGCGTCTGTGATTGGATCCAATCTGCCACGAAATCTGGGAGGATTTGGGATTTTATCGCCGTTCGATTAACGTAAGTTATGTCATGTGGCGCTAGTTTGATAGCCCATTGGGATACTCGACCCATGGCTTCCGGATTGGTCATTATGCTCTTCAGGGGTGCTTCGCTTACAACTTTAATCGGGTGCTCCGTGAAGTAGTGCCGCAACTTGCGAGCCGACCGCCATACTGCATACGCCAGCTTCTGGTGATGGGGATACCTCTGCCTTGCAGGAGTGAGCACTTCGTTGAGGTAATAAACGGGCCTCTGCACACCATGAACTCTCCCTGCTTCCTCTCGTTCGACGACTAAAACGCTGCTGAAGACTTGTGTTGTTGCAGCTATGTACATGAGCAACGTCTCCTTCTCGCGCGGAGTCACGAGCACTGGGGAGGTCGATAAGATTTTCTTCAAGTTGTCGAAGGATTCCTGTGCCTCCTTTGTCCACTCGAATTTTTCCGACTTTTTCATCAGGTTGTAGAAGGGCAAAGCTTTCTCCCTAGCTTTGCAATGAACCTGCTGAGTGCTTGCTAGCCGGCCTGCTAACTCGCTGCACTTGGTGCGGATTCTTTGGCGGCTCCATATCAAGAATAGCTTTGATCTTTGAGGGATTGGCTTCGATTCCTCTGGCTGATATGAAGTACCCAAGTACTTGTCCTCCCGGCACTCCGAAGAAGCATTTTTTGGGATTCAACTTGATTTTGTATCTGTCCAGATTGTCGAAGGTTTCCCGTAAGTCATCGATGAGTGTGGCTGCATGCTTTGTTTTCACCATGATGTCGTCGATGTAAACTTCAATATTTCTTCCAATCTGCTCCGCGAGGCAAGCTTGCATGCAGCGTTGGTAAGTAGCTCCTGCATTTTTCAACCCGAAGGTCATGACGTTGTAGCAGAAAACGCCGTGCGAGTGATGAACGCGGTTAGCTCCTGGTCTTCCTTCTTCAGCTTAATCTGATTGTACCCGGAGTATGCATCGAGGAAAGAGAGACGGTCGCACCCGGCCGTGGAGTCGACTATCTGGTCTATTCGAGGCAGTGGGAAATGATCTTTCGGGCAGTGCTTGTTAAGGCTGGTGTAATCGATGCACATGCGGAGGGCGGTTGTGTCCTTCTTTGGCACCATGACGGGATTGGCCACCCACTCAGATTCCTTAAGCTCCTGAATAAATCCTGCCTTGCGGAGCCGATTAACTTCTTCGCCAATTGCTCTTCTCTTTGGTTCAGAAAATCGTCGCATTGATTGCTGCACTGGTTTGGCTGTTGGGTCAACATTTAGGGCGTGCTCAGCGAGTTCCCTGGGGATACCTGGCATGTCGGATGGTTCCCATGCAAATATCTCCCAGCGCTCACGGAGGAACTCGATGAGCGCGCTTTCCTATGCGTCAGTGAGGTCAGCCGAAGTATTGACCGTCTTCTTCGGATTAGTAGGGTGCACCTGCAGCTTCTTAGTTTCCTTTGCAGCATCGAACTCATCGGATCTTACGTTTCGATTGTCGGCTGGTGGTTGTGTGTGGTCTGTGACGGTATCGATCGCGTTGAGTTCTTCCTTGGCTCCAAACTTCGAAGCGATCTTCTGGAATTCCCTGTCGCAGTTGTCTGATCGAGCGAAGCTGCCGTGAACGGTTATTGGGGTCCCGTTATTGCCTGGCATCTTCAGTTTCAAGTATGCATAATGAGGCACGGCCATGAATTTAGCAAACGCAGGCCTGCCGAGGATGGCGCGGTATCGAGATTCCCGGTCGACTACCTCGAACTCGATCTTTTCTTTCCTGAAATTACTGGGCGTGCCGAAGACTACGTCCAATGATGTTTTGCCTAGCGAGTAAGCGGGTCGAGTCGGTATAATGCCGTGGAACCCTGTGTCAGATTCTCTTAGCATGTCGACTTTTAAACAGATTGCTCTCATTGTGCTGGCGAATAGCAGGTTCAAGCCGCTTCCTCCATCCATGAATACTTTGCCCATACTGTACCCTCCAATCTGTGCTTCAAGGACAAGGGCCGCGTGACCGGGCCTTGGGACAGCTTTCGGGTGATCTGCCCTGCTAAAAGTGATGCTTTGTTCTGACCAGTCGAAGAAATCTGGCGTATCAACCATGACGACTTCCGCATATTTTACTTCTCGGGAGAACTTCTTGATTTCTCTCTTCGAAAAGCTGGTTTTATGGATCATGCTGATTTGCCCACGTAGTGCTGGGAATACTTCGGCTGGTACATATTCATCTTTTTCCATTGGCTCGTATGGTTCTGGTACATACGGTTCTGGCGGATGGTCGTAGGACCTTGCCTTCTCCTCCATCATGTGAACTCTTGATATAGCTTCGGCTCTAAGATCATCACAGAACTGTCGAATCTCTAGGAAGTGTCGGCAGTTCCTCAACAAATGACTGGACTTCTCCCGACCATCCTTTGGATCGAAGTATGAGTGGAGGTAACATGGCGCCTCGAGTTGCTCTGTAGCCGAAAGATACGGAGAACGGGTGCGGCCCCTGATTGCCGATGTGTCGTGGCATCCTTGCTCGAACTGTCGAGGATGAACTGCTGTTCTGCCTTCCTCCTCACGGTGTGAGCTTCTTCGTCTCTTTCTTTGTCCAGCCGTGGTGTCGAGATTCCCTCGGTCGCTCCCTTGTATGCTTCTGGGCGAAATTTTTAGGGTTGTCGCTGAAGGGACACCCTCCGGAGGTACGGCCTTTGAGTCGGACGCACCGGCCCTAGGGAGGCGAAGGAAACCTCCGGAATCGATGACGAAGTGGACGCCACCGAAAACAGCCTCCGCGTCATGAGATGATGCCATAGAGTTTGGGTGAAGTACTTCGTGGCGCGGCACGAACTCGAAGGACCCGCAGCGGATTGGATCTGTTGACTCTGCTGGCGTTGGTGATTCGAGTAAGAATGCCGCGGACGTGACTGGTACTGCCGATAACTTGCCTTGTGCCTACAGGCTTCCCACAGACGGCGCCAATTGTCGAGGGTACTCCTCGCCAATGCCCTCCGATAGGGGCTTAGGGTTGATGGAATCCTGCAAGCTGACACGAGACATCGGTTCACAGACAAGCGGGGAGAGCGATTTACCCAGGTTCGGGGCCCTCGATGAGGTAAAACCCTCACGTCCTGCCTGTCTGTTCTTGATTATGATGATAATGGGTTACAATGGGGCGCCGAATAATTCGGCTGAGATCTCGTCGAGATGGCTATTGCTAAGGTGACCTAGCTCTGAGCTTTTGTTGGCTAAGATTGATCGTGTCCCTCGGCAGCCCCTCTCCTGGCCTTTATATAGGAGGCTAGGTCTCAAGAGGTCTCACCGAGTACGACTAGATTTACAGTTGTTTTAGATCCGATCTTTCCTTGTTCGATCGCTTCCTTGTCTTGCCCGTCAAGGAACCTTCTGGTGCGCCGTCCTGGTGGCCCATCTCGCCTTCAGGTGTCTTCATGGGCCTCCAATTAGTCAATACAGGATAGGGTAATGTGGGTTACCCGAAGGGTAGTGCCCACGTCAAGTTTGCCTCCTGATTCTATTGATAGTCCAAATGATTTGCTTGATGTTTTCTTTCGGAAATATTTTCCTGCTAGTGCTCAACATATTGCTTTGCAGAAAATTTATAGTTTTGACCAGGAAGATGGAGAGAAATTGCCTGAAGCTTGGGCAAGGTTTTGCTCTCTTCTTAGAGCTCGGCCTGGACATGATTTGGAAAAGCATGACTTACTTGATATATTTTATAGTGGACTAACCATTGAGTCTAGGGCATACCTAGATAGTTGTGCTGGTTGTGTTTTCAGGAAAGAACTCCAGACGATGCTGAAGAATTAATGGCTAGAATAAGCCAAAATCATGATGATTGGACTACACCTGAACCAACCCCAACAACAATATTGAAGAAGAGGGGTATGATTGAATTAAATGATGAAGATATGAAGGAAGCCAAGAAATCTCTTAAAGAGAAAGGTATTAAATCTGAAGATGTGAAGAATTTACCTCCCATAGAAGATTTATGTAAGATAATTCCCCCTTCATCCACAATTGAGGTACATTCTCTTCAACGCTTTGATAAAGGAGATATTCCTTACTCAAAACCTCCTGATCAATGTTTAGATGAGTTTGATAATTATGTTGTTAAGCAAGATAGTTTTAGTATGAGAGTAGAGAATCATTTAATGGAAAATTCTCAAGCTATTAGTAAATTGCATGATATTGTGGAGAGAACCTCCAATGATGTTAAGATGCTTGTTAAACATTTTCATATGGTTCAAACTCAAATAGATCAACTCACTAAAGTGCAAAATGACTTGTTAAAAAATACTTCTAAAGAAAAACATGCTTATGAAGTAACAACTAGAGGTGGTGTTTCTACTCAGGATCCCCTATATCCTGAGGGGCATCCCAAAAGAGTTGAACAAGATTCTCAACGAACTAAAGGAACTAGCGCTCCTTCTAAGAAAAAGAAGAAGAAACATAAAACTGTTGTAGAATCCTCTGAGCCTGTTAATGATCCTAATAGTATTTCTATTTCTGATGTTGAAACTGAAAGTGGTAATGAACATGATAAAGATAATGATAAGAATGATGTTTCTGATAAAGAAGAGGTTGAAGATGAACCTGAAAAGCATGCTAAAAATAAAAAGTACACTAAAAAATATTTTATTGCTAAGAAACATGGTAATGAAAGAGAACCTTGGGTTCAAAAGCAAATGCATTTTCCTGTTAAGAAACTAAAATCAAAGGAGGAAGAACACTATAATAAATTTTGTGACTGGATGAAACCTTTGTTCCTGCAAATCCCTTTGACTGATGCTATTAAATTGCCTCCTTATTCAAAGTATATGAAAGATATTGTCTCTAACAAAAGGAAAATTCCTAATGAGGAGATTTCCACTATGCTTGCTAATTACTCTTTCAATGGCAAGGTTCCAAAGAAGCTGGGAGACCCAGGTATACCGACTATCCCTTGTTCCATCAAGAATAATTATGTTAGAACCGCTCTATGTGATTTGGGAGCAGGAGTTAGTGTTATGCTTTTTTCTCTTTACAAGAGACTTTATTTAGATAAGTTGATACCAACTGATATATCTTTGCAAATGGCTGATAAATCTACTGTTGTTCCTGTTGGTATATGTGAGGATGTTCCTGTTCAAGTTACTAATAATTGCTTAATATTAACTGATTTTGTTGTGTTGGAAATGCCTGAAGATGATAATATGTCTATTATTCTTGGAAGACCTTTTCTTAACACTGCAGGGGCTGTTATTGATTGCAATAAAGGAAAAGTTACTTTCAATGTTGATGACAAGGAGCATATTGTTTATTTTCCCAAGAGGATTGATAAAGTATATGTAGTTAATACAATTTCTAATTTGAGAATTATCAAAGTGGGAGTTATTGATTGTCCTATATATGAGCCTAAATAAGGATATCAAAATATTATGATTGGATCCATATCAATACAATATAAGGTAACATGATTGATTTGAGGTTTATTTCTTATTATGTCATGTAAAATTTATTTGGTGGCAAGACTTGATCAACCTTGTTTAACAAGTACATTTTATATGCATGGAAGAGCTAAACAACATTTCTTTCTTTCTCCACACTTGTTTACTTTCTGTAGTACTATTTATTTTGCAAGACGCTTTAGTTGTTTAGAAGTTTGAAAATATTTTTCTGCCCTGTAATAGTTATTTTAATACCCAGAAATGTGCATTTTTTGAAGTTTTCAAAAATTTACAAAAATTATATCACTGGTCCTATTTTTCAAAATGCAACCCAGGAGTGCACAGGGCTGACCAGTGGGGCACCCCAGGGCTGCCCCCCATGTGCCGGCGCGGCCAAGGAGGGGGGCGCGCCACCCTATGGTGAGGGCCCCACCTGGCCCTCCACTTACTCATCCACCTACCACTCCACTCTCTTTCACGGGAAAACACACCACCATTGTTCAAACCCAAGTTTCTTGCTGATCTTGCTCGAGATTTCGATCTCCTTACTCAGCCCATCTTTGGTGCTGAAATTTGGGGCATTTGTTATCCGGTATGTGACTCCTCCGATTATCCAAATAGAATTTTGTTTGGTTGAGTATATCTTGAGTATTTTGCTGCTGTATGTGACATGTTAAGTGAGTTTGCATGCTTGTTCTAAGTTGTAAAAACTAGTCTTGATGCAATCAAGTTTCTATAGTAGTTTCCCTCATTTATATGTCTCAAAATCAACTTTTATAATGATTGTTGAAAAATTTCAGAAAATGGAGTGGAATAGACACCAACTTAACCAACATGAATTGGAGGTGCATGAAGTTATGAGAGTCCACCGTGAAGAGGGAGTATACTCCTCATACTACCCATGCGCCGATTTCATGAAGAGTGCAGGAATTTTTCAGGATGTTCAAAATCTAATTTCTAATGCAGGGTTAGAAGATTTTGTTGTTGGTGAACCTTACCAATATGCAAAACTAACCATGTCAGTGGTACAGGATTTTGAATTCCATTGGTCCCAACCTAACCCCATGGTTCGATATAAAATCTACAATAAAACTATCAACTTGCCCTTTGATGATTTTTGTGCAGCTATTAAAGTGCCACAATGGGGATCATGTGAGAAGATTAGGGGGCTGCCACGACAACTCTTGAGTCTAGTTGATCTGTCAAGGGAGAAGCTTCTCAGATGAGAGTGGTAAAATTCGTAGTATTCAACTCCCATCTATTCGCTATTTTGCTTACTTTGTCACCAAGTGCGTTCTTGCTAGAAAGAATGCAAATAAGTTATCCATCCATGACTTGGTTTTCTTAGCAGCTGAATTGCAACTTGATAGAACTTATAATTTGGGTGCTTTGATAGCCTTTAGGCTTGCTACTAACCGTGATAAAGGAGGAATTTGTGGAGGTCTCATTGCCTCTCGTTTGCTAGCTATGCATGGTGTAGAACCTCACTCTCTTGACGTTCAGCTCTCTATAGAGAAACTTGATATTGTTTCCATGATAAAACATGACTTTGTTTCTAATTGGTCTAATTTGAATAACCTGTCCTATGAGATAACCTTTTTCAAGAAAAAGTGGAGAATAACTAAATCTGAAAGGCTAGTTGGATTGCATGCACCTGCTTTGTTTAACCTTGATTCCAGGGAAAATTGGTCGGTCACAGAGAGAGGGGCGGCCATCACGCAGGGGCCGACATGGAGGAGGCCGAGGAACCCCTCGACTTGCCATCCGACGCAGCAAGTTCTTCACATCAGCATTTTGGGCATGTGGAGCCTTCATCCTTTTCTTCTGCACAGGGAACTTATTATGACCACGCCATGTATGATCCACCGGCGTGGAACCACGACCCTCGGCCAGGGTTGATCTCCACTTAGGCCAAAAGCCTAAGCTTGGGGGGAGGTATGCCGGCACCACTCATTCATTGCATATTACAATTGCCGGATATTTGTACATACTTCTTTCGCTTCTAATAGTTGCCTCTAATATGAGGAGGATGATATTTGGGGAAGTGCTGTCTAAAAAAACAGATTCTGGACTGATACTAAAAAAAATCCTAAAAATAGCCAGGACGTTATTTTGAGAAGCCAATTTTTGTGCATGTTCCCCAGGTTATTATCTAACTTTCATTAGTTGAGCACTTTTCGAGTTGAACAGCGGAAGATTTTCGAAAAAAATAATTACTGTACTGCTATCAAGTTTGACGGATTTCTGCCACTTTGTGTTTATGTGACTCTTTTAGTTTTCATTCTCTTGTTTTTTGCTTTGTTTCCTTTCTAAAACACAAAAAGACCAAAAATATTTCTGTTGTTTCTCTTTATCATTTATTTATTTGGTTTCTTGTTCCTATTTTGCTTTATTTACTATCGTTAGTTTGCTATGAGAAAATCCAAAAAGATGTTGCTTTGTTTGCCTGTTTCCTTTTGTTCTTGTTTCCAATTCGAAAACACCAAAAACATTTGTTGTTCTTCTTCGGTTTTGTAAAGTTTATTATGGAGTTCAGCGGTCTCCGGTGGTTGGAGCTTGGTTTTCATTCATATTATTCAAGCTACACAAGTGAAAGGCAATAATGACGATCTACGACAACTCGACTGTGGTGAGAGGCTGGTATGAACTCTATTTGTTTTCATTTTTGTACATATACTCATTCATGTAAGCATGCTTAGTTGGTTCATGTGAGGTATATGTCATTTAATGAAAGTCTAGTAGTTCATGATCTCTCATGTTTAGCTCCAATTTATTAATAATGAGTAGCATGTCATAAATATTTGCTTGCATTGTTTTATTCATAGATAGGTATGACATTGTGGTATCCTCCTCTGAATAATTCATTTGAATTGACTTGGCACATGCTCACGCATGCATATGACTGAAAAACAAAAGTCAATTAAGCCTCGATGATTTACTTTGCTTCAGAGTTCTCGTATCACTTTTATGCCTCCGTTAATTTTATTTTGTCGCAAGCATGGAATAATTACCTAAATCATATTCAGCATGGGATAATCACCTAACCTAGTACTAAATTAGTATGCATATCATTTATTCTCACACCTCAATATATACAGATGACGTAACTATTTGAGGGTAACCGTTTACAATGTTCAACCAAACTAAATAAGGATAGTATATAGTTCTAACACTAATAAAACACAAAAGTAGGTAATATAAGCTCCCTGCTCAGAACGGTATGCATGACTTGAAGGTTTCCAGACTCTGAAGCAGATCAGAGCTTCACAGTCTTGTCTAGAGAACATGATAGAAACTTCTGATCCCAACAAAGCACAGAAGTGACAACAACTTTTATGCTCCGAGTGTCTAAACTCACTACAAATTTTTAAGGTCTCTCATACCTAAATCCCAAAAATATACCAGATACAAACATAATAGTCAGTACACAATACAGAAGCAAAACTATGTTTTACGGAAAGGAATTTGCATCGCACCTGGTCCATGCCATGCTAGCTCACTCTCAGGAGGCATAAGCTTTGTGTAACAAATGGGGAGAGGAGGCGCACCTAGATCCAGGCCTCCATGCCAATCATTGTTACCTGCAAAAAAACACAATATAAAGATCATTGCTCCAATCCTTCTGAACTTAAAGCACAATGTCTTCCTGTTTTGCTCCAGATAAAGTCTTTTTAATGACACGGTCAGAGATTTGTGAGTATTTGTTTTCACTCAAATGTATATGCAGATATGTGGTACAATTTTAATACTACGGAAATCTTATATTTTATATTCTTGGTACTTATATTGTCATATTGATTAAGGGGGCATTACTTGTGCTGTTATATTAGCCACTGCAATCTGTGCAGTAGGAAATGTCAGAATATATATTTCATACTTAAATCTTCAGGCGACTCAAGTGCTCGAAATCAGGTGCGGTTCTTCCAAAATAGTGCAACATTTCATCTCTTGCATTCTCTTGCCGCTCTGGGTGCATGCTGAGCAGAATTAGTGTCCATGTGAGTAAGACTGATGTTGTCTCCATACATGCGAAGTAAAATAGCTTGCATTCCTGGATTATTTCTTCAGTACTCATTCCTAGATCTGCTTTCCCATTGGATTCCCGTGTCTTTGACTCCAACAGCAATCCTAGCAAGTCATCACCGATGGCTTCACCATTTTTAATAGCTTTTATCTTTTTTTTGTAGGTAGGAACTAAGGAACAGCAATCTCACTTCAAATTTTTTCATCAAGTATAGGAACTAAGGGAAAAAAAGTATATTACATCGATAAATGAATGGATAATAACTTTTATAGTATGTGAAGCATGAACCTGGAAGGTGCCAATTTAGTTTATCTCGCAGAGATTATATATTTGTAATATGGAACATAAAACTCACATCTTGTTCATAATGGTTATTGCAATAAGAAATCACTATGCCCTGTCCTTATTAAAGAGTACAAGAAATTACTGATTACCTATGGCTTATCATGTCAGCCTTTTACAGAATTATATCAAGATTCAAGGTTTTATTTTAGTAATCCACACAAAATTTAGACTAATCAGGCTAAGGTAAGAACTGATTTCAGAAATTACCTATATCCTGCAACAACAATTATCCCTTGCAACGCTGCCCCTATCCTGAAATCTCCATGAAAAGTATTATCTCACAGAGATTATATATTTACAATATAGAACAGAAAACTCACATCTTGTTCATAATGGTTATTACAATAAGAAATCACTATGCCTTGTCCTTATTAAAGAGTACAAGAAATGACTGATTACCTATGGCTTATCATGTCAGCCTTTTACAGAATCATATCAAGATTCAAGGTTTTATTTTAGTAATCCACACACAATTAAGATCATCAAGCTAGGGTAAGAACAAATTTCAGAAATTACTACAACGCTGCCCCTATCCTGAAATCTCCATGAAAAGTAAAATCAAAATAAAAGGCATGTACTATGAAAGCAAACAAGAGTGCACAAAATTGAGCCTCTAATTATTTTGAGCCATAGGTTAATTCACAAACAATGACATTTATTAATAGTGGTAATCCATGAACCATTCTGGAGACTACAAGTCAAAACACCATGATCATCAGGCGACTAACAAGTACACTTCAACTTTGATGATGGAGCTTATGGACAGTAAAAAATTATTTACAAAGACACTGCCTGCTCAATACAAAAAATGCAGCATGGTTTTTAAGCACAAATGAAATATGCTTACATGAAGAAAATGCAACCTGGATTGTAAGTACAGATGAGATATGCTTACATCAAGATTAGCGAACAAGCCAACGGGAGCTAGCTAACAATCTTTGCTGTCCACCAAACTAAACGTGTATCCAGATTAGGAAAACTGCCATGAAGATCGGCTCGAACCCATGGGAGGTTGGTTGAGTCCCAAGTAAATTGATAAGTGCTCCACGTTATTCCCTTCAGAAAACTAAGAACACGCCTCCATCAAACCCACCGATGTTACCAAAATACCAAAATAAAATATTCTGAAATATTTCTGCAGCTGCAACTTGTAGTAAGTGAAGAGGCCAAGGGGTCACCATTTGTACGCACCCTAGTAGTGCTTCATCCTGATGTGCCTGCTGAAATTCGTGCTTCTCCAAATGAACCACGACGTTTGCATGTCCTTCGGCTGGCTCTCCGGCATGCTTACTGCTTCCGCCTAGACCACCACTGCTACCATAGAATACGTTAGGAATCGGGCTGAAGCAATATGAACAGGAATCTCTAGGAAAACAGCAGAATCAAATCGGATTGTTTTAAGTGATAAAAAATCAAATGAATAATTCAGAGGAGGGCTCTCAGATCCAGGCCCCTGAAGGCCGAGATCGGGTCCTCCCTGTCCAGTTTAGGAGCGCCGACGCTGGAGGTGCCTGTCTTCGGCGGCGCTTGGTTCACACGATGCGGGCTCCTTGCTGTCGTCCTCCACGCGAGTTCTCTGTCGCCGTAGATGGGGAGGGGAGGAATGGGTCATGGCAGCATGCGCTGGATTCCACGCGCTCCAACATCCTCACGTGAGCTTGGCAGCGCCTCCTCCATGCGGGCAAGTACCTAGCGAGGCGGAGGGGAGAGGTGGGGCGGGCTAGGGTTTTGGTGGTGTAAGTGGAGCGGGGTTGGAGGAGGGGCTTGATGAGGCTTGATAGAGGGGAGAGGGGAGAGGGGCGGCGGCGCATCGCCGAGGTGCGCGGACGGGACACGCGTAGAGAACGCCGATGGGTGTAGGAAGGAAATCGTGTGGGGGGCGAGAAGGCATGGCGGCTAGGGTTGGACAGGGAGGGATCGTCACTTCGCCAGGGGAGAGAAAAGCTAGATGGTGCGACGCAGGAGCAGGACGAGATGGGCCTGGCCCAGTTTAGCGCGTGCGGGCGGGCGTAGTGCGAGACGACCAAAACTTGAGGTAGACGATCAAAAGGATGACCAAAGTAGGAGGAGAATGGGGAACATGTTCCTTCTTTTTAAGTAGTATAAGTATTAGACTAGGTAGATAGATAGATAGATCGATCGATAGAGGGAGCGGTGTTTCTACACCCGAGCTCAGATGCTCTTGTTTTCTGAACCGTCCATATTGCGCAGTGATCTGTGCTGTGGGTTGTTTTCCGGAGTGCCGCGGTCCCCCAAAACTCCTCGTAAACCAAGCGGAAAGTACACAGTGCATCTTGTACGGTGGACCCAGGTAGACGGTCGTTAGCGTGAGGAAGACGGCGGAGGTTTTCTGAATTTGTGCTTTATTTACCGCCTGTTGCCGCCGCCGCCACCGCCGGAGGGCGCGTTGACCTATGGCCAATGCCGGCGTCGGTGAGCCGCGGCGGCAGGACGCTCTATGTCGCCAAGGACCTCCGGCTGTCCACGGCGGGGAGCACCTACGCCGACGGGAAGGCCATCCTGGCCGATGGCTTCAGCAGGATGCTGGCCGTCGTGCAGATGGACCACGCCATGTCGCCATGGACGGCAGCTACGCCGGCTTCCCCGCGCTCGCCGGCGTCAAAATGGCCGTCCACTCTCCGGACGACGAGGTATGTTTGGATGTCTTGGATTCTTGGTGACCTGCACTCGATGATGCTTCTCTGTCTTTCTTATGCTCTGCATTTCGCTCCACAGCTCAAGTTCGGGGTGGACGAGTCGTACAAGCTGACCGTGCCCGCGACTGGGAGTCCAATCTATGCCCAAATCGAGGTTAGTAAAAGACTTCCTCTGAATCGAGACAGAACCAATGGTGGAGGCGGCCGAGAATACCGAAGACCCGTCAGATCTAGTCCTTGCAATGCAGAGGAGCAGTGTACTGGAGCAATTCCTGCTGGGCGCCGCTGCCGCCGGAGGCGAGACACTCTTTCCTTTGCGGCGTGAATGGCCTAGGTGGTGATTTGGAGAAAACAGCTGGCCATAGCAAGAGTCTGAGGACGGTCACCACTCACAGCGATGTTGGACGCGCTAAAGATTCTTTCATTGGCGTGATAGATGATCAGCTGAGGATATTGAACTGAATCACATCTTTGAACTCTTGTGGAAGATGTTGATTTGCAGAACTGGTATGAACAAGGTTAACGGTACAAGAAAGTTCCCACCGTCAGGGACTATCGCGCTGAGAAGTAGCAGACCACATTGATTACGTCTGTCCAAATGGACCCGGTCACTGTTCAGAAACAAAGATACGGATAGAATACAAAGCTGAAGACGCTGACAAATACTGAGTGGTGCTGGACATGATTGGTCCATCGATCGGGAGCATCTGGACCTGAGATCAGATCTACATTTTCGATAGATAGATAGATAGATAGTAGAGACTCCCCACCGTACCAATAGTCGAGTTTTTTTTTTTTTCGTCCGTTCGTCATCCCCGTCCGCACAGGTGGCCGCCTTGACTCCCCAAAATCAGCGATTTCATGATTCCTCTCATAAATTCCTTTTCCATAATCTTAGCCTGAGTAATTTTTGCCCTCCCCAAATCTCGCTCGAGTCGTGATTACTGATTTGTAATTTCCAAAATCGCATGATCTCTTGCCTCCGCTGTTCAATGAATCAGTCCATTGCTCGAGCCCTCCTCGGTCAAAAGGCTTTCGACTTTTTGATCGCCGGATCCGGTGTTGGCGAGGTTTGATCCACTAGCTGCGACGCTGGACGAGCTTGATCCGTTATTTGCGAGGTTGGACGCGTCTCATCCTTCTCCCGCGATGATGGAGGCGGTGCCAGTCGCCCGCTCTTTGGCGTCGACACAACGCTCACGCCGGCGGCCGCACTCACCCGCTCATTCGCCGTCGTCGCGAAAGCCGGGAAGGGATACACGACGAAGACGCACAAGTTTTTCTTATAGAAAACCCCCCAAGAAAATAGTCAAGCTCGCCGTCACCTGGAGCCCCCGTTCGCCGCCCGCGGGGATGGGTCCGTCGTGGGCTCTTCTTCATCCACGTCTTCTTCCCGGAGCCGGAGTAGCCCCGGAGCGACTACGCCGTCCTCAACACCGGCTCAGACCGGCGGCCTTCTTCATTGTTTCGGGCGCCACCCGTCGTCCCCTTGTCCATCTGAGGGCATCTACGCGTTCCTGGTAACCTCCGCACCTCCTGGACCTCTTCTTCTCCCTCTTGCTCTGGTCTGGGCCGTTTTCTCGTCAGTGATAGCCATAGAATGCACTACAGTTTCCATTTGCTTGTGTCGATGTGGTAGTGTTGTCATAGTTGCAAAAATAATTTGTAGGATTGTTTTCTGTGCTGTTTATGTTGATCTGTATTTGTATTACACCATGGAGTATATATATCCCAAACTGCTCTCTATTTATTCCAAAAGTACTCCGTTAACCAATATTGATGCTTATCAGACCATGGATTATTTGTTTACGAATAGCTCACATGTTTCATTTAGGGATAAAGTGTTGCTGTGCTAAAGCTCGTCTGCTTTTCCTCTGTTTGTTTAGGAGTAGACCATGGAGTAATTTCTTATTTTCTAAACATTTCGAGTTGAGCTTTTACAGCCTCTGCATCTTTTGACAAATACGACTTGTATTGTATAGCTATAAGCAGCTTATTGCAACACAGCTTAGCAGAATGTCTTTTTTTCAGGTATCTGTAGATATGTTAAAACTTCAATGGTAGTTTGCCTATTTTAGATCAACCAGTATGCATAATTCCACTGGGTACGTGGGTTCCGAGAATAGGTGAACCAAGTTACAGTAATGTTCTCTTCTTCACGATGTTGCATTTATAAGTTGTAAGGCAGCTCTTGGTAGAGGTAGAGACTCGTAGGGATAATAAGAGCAGATGGAAGAAGGCATTGCCAGGGATAGATACGAACCGCATTACCAATTCAGATGTTTTCCATCCAACTTTCCCCTTTGAGAATGTTAAAGCAATTTCTGTCCAGTAACAAGTAGCAACAGGATTTATTGCTGTGTTAATTATTGAAATAATTTATTAGGGTATTTTCATGATATTCAAAAGAATTATTATTGATCTTTCGTATTTGCAGTTTGCCTTTTCCTTGTTCACCGTTCTCTACCCCAAGTCCATTTACTCGAATTTTGCAGATCAATTACAGTCCAGTACTGAATGTTGCAGCTGGTGTCGAGGACATAGCTGTTGAATACGAACAATTAATCGTCTTGATATGTTGAAGGAACCATGGGGTCCCACGGTGACTTGTTCAACTTTAAAAGGTCAGCATGCCATTTCTTGATTCTTCCCATCCTTTTCTGGTTTCCTCAGCAAAGCTCGTAAGTGTCACATGCCAGGAGTGGTGTTAATCACATGTTTAAACAACCCTCCCATCTGGAACGGTTCTTTTGTTTGTCGCATTGACTGGTTTGATAATACATGAGTTTGTAAGCTTTAAGGCTCCATACATATCTGAGTATTTTGGTTGAGTTGGTTTTAGATAGCTGGGTATTTGGCCACATGTTCTTTCCTTAGTCAAGTTGTGTTCCAGGACATTGCATATTTTTCTTTCACTAAGAAATGCACTTATGCTTATTTACATTTATTCAGGATGACAACAAGTCAGGAGCTTTTTTTAGAAGAGGCCACAAGCCTGTACAAAGTTTTGTCTATGACTGAGAAAAGAATATCAGATTTCACCTTTGTACCTGTAGTTATGAAATGCTTACCATGGCTAACTCAAAGTTGAACTATTTAGCTATTCTAATGAGATTCCCTCGTATGAGGGGGCACGTGTTGAACTTTCTCTGGATAAGACTAGACTTTGAAACCACCAACTATCCCAAATCATTTATACAACCAGGCGAGAGAGGGATGCAGGAAGACGAGGACTCCACCCTACACAGATTGCGATTGATTTTATTTTGGGATGCAGTTTATAGATGAGTTTAGATCAGTGATCACATCATCATACCCATTAACTTAGGAATTCGATTTACATGTGAGGTTCCAAAATATGTATATAAAAAGGGAAACAATTAGCCTCATAGCCATGCATAGAAACCTGAGAAAGAAGTAGCTTAAACTATGCACTATGCAGAGCACATGCAACCACTCTGTTCAGTGGCCTTGCCCCATACGCCCTTGGCAGATCACAATTAGATAGAATCCACTACGAATCTCTATGAATTTGGAACCGAAAAGTAAATAAGTTTTCTTGTTAACATTAATGAATTGAGTTCTGAACGTACTGCTTACATTGCAGACTGTATATATATTTTTTGGAGGATCAGATGGGTCTTCTTTTACATGGTGACTACTGACTATTGATGCGAAAAGGATTACACTTCGATCTCATTCGCGAGGTGGTTAGGACTGCAGCATTGAGTGGAACTAAAATATCCTGAACTCTCCTTGCAGTACATACACTTGCATTTTTTTTGCACTCCTAGATTTTCACCTCGTCCTTCATAAACAATGTATTGAATATCTCAATTATTAATATGCCGTTGAAATGAGGATGCTTTCACACAAGGGCATCTGCATGTTGTACACTTGTGATATTGTCAGAGAGCTTATGCTTAGTGTGTTTCTGAAATATGTCCAACCATAGCTGAAACATGACTTCTAACCACTGATTTTTTGAAACAAGGCTTCTAACCACTGATTATTACTTTTTGAATTCAGGTATTGCAAATCAAATCAACAGCCTTGTGGATGTAAATAAGAAGATACGTATCAGTTATTGCAAATCAAATCAAACAGGCTTATAGACGTAAATGAGAAGATACATATCGTGGATTCGTTTAACTCGAATGCTGAAGGTAACATAATTATTCAGGATCCGAAAAAAGACACCCGTGTGAGCTTTGCTCTACACACATTGTGGCTTGCGTCTACTTCCATGTATTCAAACTGGTGGTTCTTATGTTACCAAGATGGTTTTGTTATTTATAAATTGCCTGATTATTGTGTTTTGTTTTCCAACCAAGAATTATATTTATGCTATGTTTTCCAAGCAAGAAGAATATTTTGTGCATTCTCTCCATTTTAAAACTAAGTTATCTTGCCTCACAGTTTTTTCTATTTTGTAAACTTTATTCTCCTTGACCAAATGGCAGTAGACATGGGTAAGTTTACGATTTACCAATTTTAGATTTTTTTGATGTTGGTTTGCCTAAAATTTATGCTGAGTTGTAACTTCAATTCCCTCACTTTGCATGCCTATGTTGATGTTTATCGGCCTGCTGCACGAGTAAGCTTTTACTCATTCATCCAAATGGGATGTGCATCACTTTGATGGAGAGGCTAGGGTATGCCCCCATTTCAAAAAAAAAAAAAGGCTGTGCATGTTTCTAACTAGGCATTTATGTCTTTATAAGTGCTGGCGTAACTGGAGCCCTTTGGTCAGTCCTTTCTCTGGCTCTTCGCTTCAGACACAGATGTGTGCAGCTCTGTTGGTGAGCTGTTGGGTCCCGTATGGCTGAAGCACTATACCGTGCTGCGGATGCTGGAGCGCATGGACTCTACTATTTCTCTGTATATTTGTAGGTAGAGCTGATATAAACGCCTTCTAAGTATTCCAACAGAAGTAAGTAAATCCCTCCTTAAGGCATCTTTTACTATTTTCCCCTGCATTTTGGGAAGTAGGTACCCTTACTCTAGGCGCAGTACTTGGGAAGTATAAATCCTATTGGTTCCAACTGATGAAAATTTGGAAACTTGCTGTTTAAATCATTTCTTTTGGTGCATGTCTTCAGAAGATTAAAAATTTAGCTGTCGGTGGACTTTGAACTCTATTTGTGTCCTTACAAAAATAAATAATTCATCTGTTATACGTTGGGTCTCAGATTTCAATTTGCTTCGGAATCCAAATGTGTGCTTTGGTCAATCAGAACAGGTTCCAGACCAATCGATTGGTGCATATTACATGGAATGGATGATAGTTTGATTTTTTTTGACAGCATCAGTAGCTCTCAATTCATCCAAAGGATCATCAAAAATGGTTATCTAATTCATCAATAGTTACACATTGAAGAAATTAGTAGTTGGTTTTCTTAAATGGTTCTTTAGAATGTTGACCCTCTAAAAATAGGAGAGTACTAATATATGCCAGGGATGCAGATGAGGTCCATATAAGCTCTCGATTCATCCAAAGGATCGTAAAAAATTGTTATCTAATTCATCAATAGTTACACATTGAAGATATTAGTAGTTGGTCTGCTTAAATGGTTCTTTAGAATGTCGACCCTCTAAAAATAGGAGAGTACTAATATATGCCAGGGATACAGATTAGGTCCATATAAAGTACTCTGAGATTGAGCAAGCATGTGGATTTAAAAGGTCAGTTTTTTCTCTTATCTTCTTTGAATGCTATGGCAAGATTTTTACAAAATATTTCCAAAAATTATAAGGTATATTAAGGAAAAATTAGGAACTAATAGATATTATTGCACCATGGTCATGTATATAGTTTAGCCAATACATATATTCACAGGCTTGGGTGAGTGGGTATTGGAAGCTAAAAATATGACAGGAAGTAATATGGGTGAACGTCTGTACATACCTAGGATTGTGCTGAATGCACCATCTACAAAATGGCCTTTCACGCTGCTGCGCCGGGGAAGTACCCAATCTGATTTTGCTATCCAATGATAATTTACAAAATTTACGGGACAACGCTTTATAAGGTTGGCATCTATTTGTCAAAGACTATGTATTTGCACGGTCAGTACTATGTTGCCCCTCTCATGCTCTTGCCATCTTGATATATACATTTTGTATATTTAGTTGATTATTATTGTTCTTGATTGTTTCTTTTAACCAGGGTTCACTCTACTGAAAGCACCAAGCTTCCTGCTCTTCTTGGGTTGGGATTTTTGATGCCAAAATTCTTAACATAGCTGAGTCTGAAGTGCAAGTTTTTCCATTAGTCTTTGCTCAAACCTTTTGTCATCTTCTTTTCTGTCTGTATAAATACATGGAGCTGTTTCATGTGTAACGCTTCAGCTTGAGCATGTCGATTTGGCTCTGTCAGCATGAACATGATACGGCTGTTTTATCTATATCTTCTACTCCAGTAGCCATTTCCATGCTGTGCTATAGTCAGCCCTCCGCTTTCTATACTTCATGTTGTTGTATATAGCTGTACTCATATATCGTTTCAATCAGTTTACTCGACAATGACATGACTATGATCTCTGTAAAATTAGTTTTTTCCTTTGCTTTTCTAAATTTTATTTATTTGTCAGACTACCAAAGATAAGCTTTAGCAGGTTAGGCAAACTAGGAATAGAATTCATAATTTCTTTCTGTAACTTATACGCTTAATTTTCTTCAGTGCAAAAAATTCAGTTAACATGTGCACAGAACGCTTTAGTTATTCTACATGCAACATGGAATTATTAGTGTACTGTCGAAATAACTCAGACACTATGTAGCTTTCAGCATCGCCGAATAACAGCTTGACCCGCGCGCCGGCTAGCACGGTAAAGGAGGGAGCAAGGCGGTGGCCGTGCATCGATTACTGGCGGCGGCGCCTCATGCCTCCTCGGTGCTTCATTCATTCCAGTCTCCAGTTACTTTGGTCGCCGGTGGTGACCGCTTGCTCTGTCCACTTAGTTCTTTTTTTACCGCCTTAGCTTTTAGCAGCTTTAGAAGAAGAAGAAAATGGTAAGAAGCTAAAACTATGTTCAGTAACTTTTCATTCAACGGTTTAATTGTTTGGCTAATTGTTTGTATTGTATTATTGCAGAAAAATCAGTGCAGTTGTCTTTGTTACCTGTATACATATCCTTTTTTATGTATTTAATGTGAGAGATTATTCATACTATTAGTGTGGCAGGTGAAGTTGTTGACGAGCATGCATATAGAAGTTGTATGGTACCACTTTGACAGTGTTTTTGAAACTGAAGGTGAAGAGGAGGTGTTGAGCAATTGAATGAATTCCTGGAGGATCTAGAGATAATTTCATGCAGCAGCCCAAGGAGATTTTGTTAGAAACAAATGTTTTTTCTGTTGGTGTCATGGCTTGTGATAACCAATAATTTTAAATTAACATCAGAGATATTTCTATAAGTAGTATTGATTTTTTTAATGATTATAATTAATAATATCTCTATTTTTTGTTTTTTCATCAATGCATTATGAACTGTATATGTGCATTGTGAAATAAAATTTAAAAACCCATGAAAACGCAAGGGCATTTTAACTAGTAACCTAATAAATGTTAGTAATGCGTACGGAGAAACACAAATCACAGAAAAGTTTCAAAAAAGAAGATAAAGATACAGATAGAGAATACAGATAGAATCGTACAATATGCGGTCTTAAGACTGCTCATAGTGGGAGTAACTTAGGTAGTAACATCACAAATTTCAAAGTGTTTTGGTGACATGGCATAGCAATAAATGAAGAAAGAGAGGGAGTTGGTAACTAGCTATGTTACCATAACATCACACATTTCAAGATAAAATGAGTCTACAAACTAATAAATGAGACTTTGCATTATACCATCTCTAAGTTACTTTCCACTATAAAGGTAGTAACATGAACTAGTAACTTATGCATGACACCACCTTATATTACTCCCCACTATGAGCAACCTAAATTCAGTTTGTGCTGTTACTCTTTAGTGCGTATGAAAATTCGGGAATGATATGATCTTTAATGGCTAACCTTGGCTTAACTTGAACCTGATTATGAGAGCATCTTCAGGCGCGTCCCCCAAAGCGTTCCCCAAACGGCGTCGGATTGAGCGTTTGGGGGACGTGTTTTGTTCGTGCCGCGTTTGGGGCCATTGCTCCATCGCGTCCCCCAAACGTCGCCCCCAAATATTAAAATACTCTTTTTTAGTTTTTTTTGCATTTTAATTTCAATAAAGAGAAGTAATATTCCACAAACTAATACATAATTGGAAACGTGGTTTACACGAAGATATAATTTGGAACATGGTTTTTCACAAACTAATACATAGTTTGAACCATGGTTGACACAAATATAAAATATTACAAAAAAACTAAACCTAACTAGGCCGTGCATCGAAGGTTTCGTGTGTTTGCTGCCAAGAAAGAACACTCGAGGGCACATCCAGTCACCCAAACTGGAAAATCCAGCAGGTGACGGTGCCCCTGTTGGTTCTTCCGAGGAAGAACAACCAGAAACCTCCGTGCACGTACTCGCTGCGAAGAAACAACACTCTTCATCAGTTGTCGTCCTCCTCGGCGTTGTCGCCGTGGTAGTTCCGGCGACAGCGCGTCTCGTCGAACACCTTGACGCTCATGTCCTTGTCGCCAAAATAGGAGAACATGAGGACAAAGCCGGCTTCGAGGCGGTGGTAGCGCGCGAACTTCTCCGAGCCGATGTGCTGGTACATCTTGCCGCGTGCGTCGTAGATCACGTCGACGATCCACCGGCAGCAGCCGCAGCCATCCTCCCGCAGATGCAGCGAGGGCGGGCGCTCATCGCCGGCGACGTAGTCGGCGAAGGAGTCCGACAGCCTCTGGATGCCGTGGGGGTCGCCCTTGAGGACGACGATGAACTCGAAGAGCACGGGTCCCTCCTCGTCCTGCATGTCTGACAATGAGGACGCCGACGGCGTCGCAGGCGATGGCGAGCGTGTAGCTCTGCCGCGGCCACGACCACGACCACGACCGCGAGCTCGGCCTCCACCTCTACCAGCCATAGCGTCGACTCTTGTTGAGATGATGGCGACTAGGGTTGAGGAGAGAGGCGCTAAGGTTTGTGTGTGAGAGGGACGATGAGAGGCGGCCCTTTTTATAGGCCGGAGGGAGGCGGGGGAGCGGTGGCGCTCATTAACCCCGGCAAGTAGAGCTAGGCGCGACGAGACGCTTCGCTACGCCTCTGCGGGAACTGTACAGCAGCTGCGCGCCAATAACTTCCGTCGCGAGGTAGGCGACGGTTAGGTTAAAATTCAATGTGCCGCTGACGGGTCGGCCCCGCCACTCCTCGCCTCGCTTTTCGTGTGTCCAGCGTCCCCGGTGCGTCCCCTGTGGGGCGGGGATGGGCTCGGGGCGCCGGACACCGTATCGAGGCGCGCCGGACAAAAAAAGGCATTGAGGACGCGGCTGGAAACGTTTTTTTATCCGGCACGTCTCAAATCGTTTTGGGGGACGCGACTGTAGATGCTGTGAAGATGATCCCGAACTCAGTGAAGAGTTGGAAGCTCATCTTCAAGGAAGGGATGGATGCAAGGGTAGACAAGTTGTGTATCCATATTTGGGAAATCCTTCACCACTTCCGCCTGGTGGGGGGTGAGCTCCATCAATGTTGGTGGTCTGTCAACGGTGATTGGAGATCTTCGTCGGCGGCCAAGCGTACGTGCAGCGATTCAAGGAACCTGGGTCGCTCCCACCTTGAGCCTAGAGGCTTCCTCGGCGCTCTCACCGGCCCGCTAGATGTTTCAGTCCTTCTCCTCTGTTTTTGTTAGCCGGTGTATGCACCTTGGGCTTTTGTCTTTTAAAATCTTATTACTGTTGTTCTTTAGTTTTCGTTGTTTTTCCAGACATGACTGCTTTTCATGCTGGGTTAAATTGAACCGTTGTCGTCAATGGAAACGGGGATGTCGTTCCCTGTTCCCTGTTGATCAAAAAGAGAATCGTACAGCTGAACGTGCTGGAGTGCGAGGACAGGATATCTTCATTGACCCAACAGCGAGCGTACTCCTGCTATATGGAAATCTGTGTGACACAAGCAGATCAAGCGAAATGAGCTTGCTTTCACCTTTCTGTTTTTAGGTCGTGCTTCTGGGCCTGTCGATCAGCAGCTCGCTTGGCCCTAGCATGCAGGGGTACCGCAACAAAAATTGCAAAAGTCAGTTTCGTCCTTAACGAGCAAACCTGCAATGGCGGTCATTGTATATGGTAGGGCCGCTCCGCCCCGCAAATCCGTTGGTTGGTTCGATCTACATGGCAAAGTTCGGCAGGTACGTGCCCAGCTGCATTCATTTTGTGTAAAAAAAAAAAACTAACTGTACTTTCTCTGTCCTAAATTATTTAACACACATTTATCACAATACGTATATATCTATACGCTAGTGTATAGATACGCGGATCAACAAATCTGCGGCATCTTGTTCAAAACATAGGGAGTATGAACTTTGTTTTCCTACATTTGTGAGAAAATGGATATGAGAGCTACTCCCTCCGTTCTTTTTTAATTCACTACGGGAGACACGGGGTGCGCCGACGGCCCCGCACCGTCGGCACAGGGTGAAGCACCGTCGGCACCGTCTCTGCCGACGGTGACCGTCGGCGTCTGCGCGTCGGCACAGATCGCGTCGGGGGCGGCACGCTCACCGTCGGCACAGGCCTCCACCGTCGGCACATGTGTACGCCGACGGCTGGGCGGTGGCCGTCGGCCGTACCACCGTCGGCGCAGCCGACTCGCCGTGACCCAGCTCGCCGTTACCGTCCCCTCTGTGCCGCACAAGTTTTTTCCCAGAAACGGCGCAAACGCACGGCATTTCAAACTGGAAAAAAGGCTCGAACCTCAGCAGCTGTGCCGCCGTCGGCACAGGCCGGCCCACAGCTATGGGCCTGTGCCGACTGTGACACCGTCGGCACAGCTGCTGCCCAGTTTTTTTTTATTTTCCTGATTTTGCTCCATTTGCACAGCAATTGCATATAAAATAGCAGTATCATATATAAATTGCACACATATAGCTCACATCACAGATATAGCACAAATATGGCACCAAATCCCAAATTTAGTACAAATATAGCACACAAGTAGTACGTTACATATAGTCATCCTACATAGATCATTCTACACATATAGCATGTGTCATGTGCTAGTACAATGTAGAAACTATGGTGGTGCACCACCCGGCGGACCCGAGTACTGATCTAGCTCCGCCTGGGTGAAGCGAGGCCGCACTACTTCGACGGTGCTCGGGGAGGTAGAACCACGATGAGAGCCACCGGAAGCAGAACCATGCCGAGGTTCGGCAGAAGCACCAGGAGAATGGCGACCGGGGTGCATCGGCGTACCACAAGGAGTGTCGTTCCCGGATTCTCCCATCCCTACATGTTGGAGGGAGTTAGCAACTTAGCCATGTCACACCAAGTTAGCAACTTAGCCAAGTTAGCAACTTACCGGGGTCAACTGACGCTGACGCTTGTACATGCAATAGAACTCCTCCTTGGACGGGAACACTGGCGTCAGCCCCGGATGAGGTGGCTCTGGGAGTGGTTCCTCTCGCACTCCAGTCATCATGAACCGAGTGAAACTCTGCAAGGAACGGGAGAGATAGCTCAGATTCAAACATGGGGACTTATGATGTTTTGCAACCATAGAGATTGAAACTTACCGCCATCTCGGTTGCTCGTCCACCTGGACATAGGCATCTTTCACAAGGTCATGCTCCTTAATCTTCTCGAGATACTGCATAGGCCTCCTCGAGCTGAGTCTACAATTTCAGAAATAATGCGTCTCATCAACATAGCCATTCAGGAACAAGAGTCAAAACAGAGGATGAAAGTGTGGATGACTTACATCTACCTCTACGCGAGAACGGCATGTAGTCCGCGAGGAGGTAGCGTAGCTGCCGGAGGGGAGGGTAGCCTTGATCTGCGTGAAGTTCCTCTGAGGCTTGAAACCCCCAGCAAGGCAGGCAGGACGTCCATGCGGCTGGCCGGATCCCGCCAGCATCATCGCCACCTCGTCGACCGGCTCGGTCATCGGGTCCTGCACCTCTGGATGGAGCTTGGCGTACTCCTCGCAGTATTTTTCCTTGCTCTCTTTGGCCTTGCCGTAGTACCTCTCAGGCGCGGGCCGAGGCTCGTTCGGACCGGGCGTCACCAGCTTCATGTGCGTCCACGCTTCCATCTCACCAACTTCCCTCCCGAGCTTCTTCCCCGCATCACAAAACAAATGTTATGCATATCATCGAAAATAAAAAAATGCAGCTTGTTCCATTTTTATATGTACCCGGACGGTCCCGATAGCGATCGGTGCTGCTGCTCCCCACACCGTGTGTTCCCCGATTCCCACGGTTGGCCTTGTTCCGGTCGCTCACGGCCTTGAAATCGGGGTTTTCGCCGACCCAATTCTTGACCAACTCCATGAAGGCGGCCCTCTTATTATTATCAGCCCAATGTGGTACAACCTGCAAAATCAAAACTCATTTGAAGAACAAACAATATAGTTGCAAGTTAGCCGCAGTACATAGAATCGCATTGACAATTACTTACCGACATGAATTGCTCTATCGTCATAGCCGGGGCGAGTCCCTGCACAATCTCGGGCTTTGTGTACCTTACGCCCTGCTCAGCATAGAAGTGGCCGATGCACGTGATCCTCTCGGTTGTACCACCGCTGCCGTGTCAACTTCCGACACATGTTACGGAGGATCACGTCCGCCCTCTCCTTATGCTCAGCCGCCACCCTATAATTGCGCTGCAATCAAGCATAACAGAAAGTGTGAGAGGCATGAGTTATCACGGTGGGGTTATCAACTACATATGAACGAAACCCAAAGAGTATGCATTACGTACCCAAAACTTCTTGATCACGGCGTCGGCGGCGGAAGTAAAGCCGGGGTAAGGCGCTATCTCAAAGTCTTCCCAAGTGTAGGCTAGCTTGGACTCGCCTCCAAGGACCGGAGTGTACATCCCCGGCCAGTACTTCCTAATAGCAGCTCCAATCAGACTCCCTGGCACGCGAGACATTCTTCCCCGTATATGTGAAATTTCTGCACAATTATCAAACATTAGAAAATGCTAAGTGTCATAACGAAAATGAAATCACCTTACTACTTACTCTATCTTTCCTGGGACAAGGAGCCACTTGTCATCCTCCGTAGCAGGTTCCTTACTCTCATCGGGAACCTGCGCTTCCCCACGAATCCGCAACTTCTTCGGAGCCATCTCCGTCGAAGCCTCCTCGTCCCTAGACTCCTCCTCCTCCTCCCTAGTGTCCTCCTCCTCCTCCCTAGTGTCCTCCTCCTCGTCCATAGACTGTGAAGCTACTGAGCCAGAAGCAGAGGGAATGTCAGCTAGAAGGAGCTGTGCATCCCCCCTCGTCCTCCAGCTCGTCCTCCCCCTCGTCCTCCAGCTCGTCCTCCCCCTCGTCCTCCAGCTCGTCCACCCCCTCGTCCACCCCCTCGTCCTCCCCGTCCTCCGTCTGCGTCTTCGTAACGCCGGGTGGGAACAATGGGTCTTCCACTCCGTCTGGAAGCACCCGGCCCCGGCTTCCGCTGATGCATCTGATCAAGCAAGGAGCTCGATGATGCCTTCCGTCCGCTCATATTGGGCAATTACCTGCATAAGAAAAGAGAAAATAATTAATAAGCATGTTGAAAATGAGTAAACACTAAGCATAATGACAATGTAGGTACTAAGCATAATGAAAAATGTAGGTATTAAGCATAATGACAATGTAGGTACTAAGCATAATGACAAATGTATGTATTAAGCATAATGATAATGTAGGTACTAAGCATAAAAGACCCTCACCATTCATCACCACTCTCATCTCTAGGCATTGGGTTCTCAGCCTCACTATCAAAATCAGTATCATATGAGTATTCATGGTCGGCATTGGGTTCCGGTTGAGTCTCGACAATGTTGTCTTTGTTCGCATGGCGCTTTGTGAGCATAGCTATGTCCTTCAGGTCCACCACGGTCTCACCACGCATTTGTACATCGTTGTGGAGCTCCTGAAGACCTATGTCTATTTGAAGGTCCCCGAACTGCTCTTCCTCTTGATAGAAAATTCCCTCATATGTTACCGGGTCAATGTTGTTGTAATCGTCCTCGGAGGGGATGGGTAGCTTACCATGTGGCGAAACCCGGAACACGACTTCCCGGCCCATGAGTTCCTCATTCGACATGGGTAGGACAAATAATAAACTTGCTTGGTTTGGTGAGCCACAACATAGACGTCGGATCCGCCGTAGGTGGTTGTAGGCCTAACTTCAACTAAACCAATGGAGGGGTGCTTCTCATTCCACCGTGTGGGTCAAACCGAGTGGCATTTGAACACAAAGAGCTTGAGTTCTATGTTTGCGTTGTTGAACGTCAACTCGTATACCTTTTGTAACCTTCCATAGTAATCAAGATCATCGGCTCCGCGGGTGTAGACCCCAGTATTTATTGTTTTTGCATTAGGCCGGTTCTTCTAGTGAAACTCCGTATGGAAGCGATACCCATTTACATCATACTTCTCATGCGTATGGACTCTACGGTTAAAACCCTGGGAAACGCATCTCAACTCGTCTGTCATCTCAACGTTGGGATCAGCTCCCTACAAGTTCAGTTCAGATTATTCTGTGCATTAGTTACGTGTAATAAGACAAGTCACGGATTGCAAAGTAAGAGGAACATTTGAGAAATTACTTGTTCATGGAACCAGTTCACGAAGCTTTTATTTAAGGGCGGGGCACCCTCTTTCAGAAGAGTGTACCACTGCGTGGGAGTGGGACCATTTCTTCCCGACCACATTTCATCATGGAATTGGCTGAAAGGAGAAAATACGTATTAGACCAAAACCAAGTTACTCGGTTGCAAAGTAACTCGGTTCATCATTTTACCTCATGAAATCGACCACTTCCTCCATGTTCATAAGCACGTAAAGCATTATGCAATCCTTCTCTTCTGGCGAAATGTTCTCCACTTTTGAGGCACCGGCCTTGCCACCGGGATATTGGAAGAGCAAGAGCTTTGGGTCACGCTTGGGCTCGTCGGAATTGTACCGAGCGACCGGGTTATGCTTAGTGGGCACATCATTGGCATAGTACATTGTCGTGGCGTCTGCCATCTCATGGAGGAGAGTTGCCTCAGCTATGCATGCTTCAATCTTATTTTTGTTTCCACATTTGTACCGAATATACTTGAACTCCCTCTCAATACAAAACTGCCAACGATACTGCACCGGTCCCCCCAAGAGTGCCTCGTTGGCGAGATGCACGATGAGATGTAACATCGGAGTGAAGAAGCCTGGGGGGAATATCATCTCTAACTTGCATAGCATGTCCGGCACTTTCTCCTGCAGCTTCTTAATCACCTCGGTACATATCTGCTTAGCACAGACCGTGCGGAAAAAATGGCTCACCTCCGCAAGCACTCGCCAGACATGATCGGGGAGATACCCTCGAAGCATCACCGGCATCAGCCGCTCAATCCATATATGATAGTCGTGACTCTTGAGCCCGTTTATTTTTCCTGTAGCAAGATTGACTCCCTTACTCATATTCGAACAATAACCATCGGGGAACATCACGTCATATTTGAGCCACGTAAATGCCTCCTTCTTGTCGGCGCTATCAAGATAGTACTTGGCATGCGGCTTTAACCAACCTTTTCGATTGCCCTCAGGAGGCTGCATGTGTAGAGCCACCCTATCGCATATCTCCTCAATATCGACTCTAGCTGAAACATTATCCCTTGACTTGCCCGGTATGTTGCAGCGAGGTGTTAAGGAATGCCTCCCCGCAATTCTTTTCGGTGTGCATCATATCGATATTATGGGGAAGTTCAAGGTCCTTGTAATACTCGAGCTCTGTTATGCTCGCTATGTGAGTCCAGGCTGTGCGTTTTACCATATCCCTCAAATTGGTGGCCGGGTTCCTTACTAGGCTGGAGAGCACGTAGCTCAGCATCAACGAGTTGCACCATCGAACTTTGGTATTTCTTTATGTTCAAGCACAACTACGCCTTTCGTGAAGTTCTTCTTGTCGGATCCGAACCGATGCCCCTGGACTCGAGGAACTTGCGGTGTTTGTCAAAGGCAACATATTTGTGTCCAGCTTTTAGGTGCCTGAATTCTAGTTCGTGCCTGCACACTGGGCATGGAAA
Organism: Lolium rigidum; assembly: GCF_022539505.1. NCBI lineage: Eukaryota > Viridiplantae > Streptophyta > Magnoliopsida > Poales > Poaceae > Lolium > Lolium rigidum. Next base: position 142,010,887 of record NC_061512.1, read on the forward strand.
CTTACCAGCTGTACTATGCCCACAGAATAGGGAGTACCCGGGTAGGTCATGCATCGAATAGTGGAACCAAACTTTCATGATGAAGTTTCTCTTTGATGCTCGGTCGTATGTCAATGTACCGTGATGCCACGAGTGGTGCAAATCATCCACAAGTGGTTGCATTAAGACACTCAATTTCTTCCCTGGATATTCGGGCCCCGGAAGGATCATCGACAAGAATATGTTCTTCCTTTGCATTACGACTCCGGGAGGGAGATTGAGCGGAATAACAAACACGGGCCAGCAGCTGTACGCGGCAGTCGACATACCATATGGGTTGAATCCATCGGTTGCTATCGCAATTCTAACATTCCGAGCCTCACTTGCCTCATTTGGGTGCTTTTGATCAAAGTGCTTCCATGATTGACCATCAGATGGATGTACCATGGGTACCCGTTTCTTCTCGTCCTGCAATCTTCCCGGTCTTATGCCATGTCATCTGCTTGGCAGTCTCCTCGAACATGTAAAGCCGCTGGATTCTTTTGATGAATGGGAGATAACGAAGAATCTTTATGGCTACTTTTGTCTGCCTCTTCTGACCATTGCCTACATCTACCTCATGATACCTAGAGTGACCACACTTGGCACGAGTACTTGTCATCCGCATAGTCTTTCCAAAACAAAAGGCAAAGTTTTGGACAGACATCATATGTTACATAATCCATTTTCAATGCTTTCAAGATTTTCTTCGTTTCGTACATGGTCTTGGGCAAGCAATGACCTTCGGGCAACATGTTACCTATCGTGTTCGAGTCTTTTCAAAGGATGCTCGAGTACTCTCAAACATGCACTTGTCGGCTAGCAACTGCGTGATGCCATCAAGTTGAGACATTTTTGCACCCGGGTATAGAGGCCTCCTAGCTGAGGCCATCATATCAATGAAGGCCCTCGCGGTTGGCTCAGGTTCCTCCTATGGAAGTTCCTCCGGTTGTGGCGGTCCCTCCGGTTCGGGCGGTTCCTCCGGTTCGGACTGTTCGTCCCATGGTAACTCCGGCATGTCGGCATCCCGAAGATCATCTAGCAAGTTTAAGATGCCATCGTTCTCATTGCCATCGATCCGCTGCCGCATCACCTCACCTCTATCACGTTCGTGCCGAGAAAAGTTGACCGGCGGGTCGTAGTCACGCATATACCCATTCCACCAAAGGTGTTTAGTCATCTCTAGAATATCCTTAGGATGACGCCTCCTGCAGTACATCGCAAGGGCAACGGGGACGAACGACCCCCTTCGAACCACGAGCTAACTCCTTCACTAACAAATCTGTCTTCCATTTCCATTCATCTCGTCACTTGAGTCGAACTAACACGGCCACTCGTACATCCACTCATTATCAGCCATCCTGCTTTATTGCATGACAAACAACAAATAGTAGCATGAAATTGAATGCATCATATTTTTATTTTTCTACCGGCGAAAACGCGTGCATCAACCTACATCTCTACTAGGTGGGCTCCTAGCAGCCTCGGACCCGTAGTTGGGTACGTTCTCCATGTTACGCTCGGGTGCGAGACAGAATTTCGGCAGCACCTCCCCGCTGCTCTCCCGATACACGTCTCGGCAAAAGCCGAGAGGATGTGCATCCGGAGAACAACAGGGAGGCGCCGATGAAATCTGTCTCGCACCCGAGCGAACATGGAAAACGTACCAACTACGGGTCCGGCGACTGTCCCGTAAATGCCACAAGCGTTACGGTTCAAAATATGCTGACCACTAATGCATATTTATCCGCGTAACGCTTGCGGACGGGAATTGACACCTAGGTTACGCGACTTGACGGAGAAATTAAATCTAGTGACATAAAAAATGCGAAGGGGAGTCGGCAATTCAGCTCACCCTCGGCTGTAGAGGAAGTAGTCGAACAACCGGCGATGTCGACGGCCGTAGAGATGCGCCGCAAGATCCGGGATCGTCACGCGGGATGCTCACTACGGGACCTAGTTAAAATAATAAAAATTTGTCAATGCAAATTCATCAATTGATAAAACAAATGCATTTGTAATTCAATTTTCATTTCAATTTCATTAACATTTCAATTTTCATTTCAATTTCCATTTCAACTTCAATTAGCATTTAAATTTAATTTTCAATTTCACTTTACCCTAACTAGCTAACTAACTACAAACTACTTAATAACTAACTAACTAACTAAATAGATATAAAAATAAAAAATAAAAAAATTACCGGCATATTGGGCTGCGGCGGTCGGGGCTGTTGCGGGCAGGTGCGGCGGAGGCGAGCGGGGCCGGGGCAAGGCGGTTCGTCGGCGCGGCGCGAGAGGAGGGGGTCGGGCGGGCCGGTTGCGGGCGGCGGCGATGGAGGCCGAGGCTGCGGCGGCCGCTCGCGCGGCGGAGGCGAGGGGCCGGGGAGAGCCGCCTGCCTGCGCGGCGGAGGCGAGAGGGGCCGGGGTGAGGCGGCTGCCGGCGTGGCGCGCGGAGGCGAGGGGGCCGAGGCGGGGCGGGTGGCGGCGGGATCTGGCACGGGTGCTAGCGGCCCGGCGGCGGAGGAAGGGGATGGTGCGGCGGCGGGATTTGGCGCGGGGCGGGTGCTGGCGGGCACGGCGAGGGTGCGGCGGCGGGTGGCGGCCGGGAGGGATGGCGGCGGCGCGGGAGTGGGCGCGGCGGGGGTGGGGGTTGGGCGTGAGTGGTGGAGAGTCCGCGCGCGTGTGGTCGGTCTGACCATTATGGTCGACCCACCTGTGCCGACGGCTGTAGTTGTGCCGACGGTGACCGTCGGCACAGGTTTTTTTTATTTTTTTTATTTTTATTTTTTACTGCAAATAATAAGAATAGATTATCACACATGGCAATATTTTTTAAAGTTTTATATTCCCCCTTTCCCACTGACCCTTTCCCGCTACTTCACCTCTGGAAGGCTAGCGGTTGTGCGCGACGGTGACCGTCGGCACAGGTTTTTTTTTTTTTATTTTTATTTTTTACTGCAAATAATAAGAATAGATTATCACACATGGCAATATTTTTTAAAGTTTTATATTCCCCCCTTTCCCACTGACCCTTTCCCGCTACTTCACCTCTGAGGGAGTTCCCCCTAAACATCTAGAATCTGCCTAAGTGTAGAACCCCATGTCCGAGAAGCCGGACACACCCGGAGGGGTAGCATTGGATATAGAACCATCTCAAATCACTTTTTTGCATGCCATGTGGACACACACAAGTTTTGGGGCCATTCCCTAGATCCGATGCTCGATTTCTGACGAAACCCTAGTTCTGTTGACCGCGCCGTCTACCCCTTTGACCGCATCCCATCGGGGGTCCCCGGTGGGCGTGTGCCTCCATTTGAGCTTGGTTAGGTCATAGGTACATGTGGAAACAAGGATCATCCCATATGATCCCAAGGTTCTCTCCGGTTCACCTCCGAGGGAGTTCCCCCTATACATGCGGAACACGCCTAAGTGTAGGAACCCCCTGTCCGAGAAACCGGACACACCCGGGGGGGTAGCATTGGATGTAGAACCATCACAAATCACTTTTGTGCATGCCATGTGGACACACACAAGTTTTGGGGCCATTCCCTATGTCCGATGCTCGATTTCTGAAGAAACCCTAGTTCTGTTGACCGCGCCGTCTACCCCTTTGATTGCATCCCATCGGGGGTCCCCGGTGGGCGTGTGCCTCCATTTGAGCTTGGTTAGGTCATAGGTACATGTGGAAACAAGGATCATCCCATATGATCCCAAGGTTCTCTCCGGTTCACCTCCGAGGAGTTCCCCCTATACATGCGAGAATCTGCTAGCTAAGTGTAGGAACCCCCTGTCCGAGAAGCCGGACACACCCCGGGGGGTAGCATTGGATGTAGAACCATCACAAATCACTTTTGTGCATGCCATGTGGACACACACAAGTTTTGGGGCTATTCCCTAGGTCCGATGCTCGATTTCTGAAGAAACCCTAGTTCTGTTGACCGCGCCGTCTACCCCTTTGATCGCATCCCATCGGGGGTCCCCGGTGGGCGTGTGCCTCCATTTGAGCTTGGTTAGGTCATAGGTACATGTGGAAACAAGGATCATCCCATATGATCCCAAGGTTCTCTCCGGTTCACCTCCGAGGAGTTCCCCCTATACATGCGGAATCCGCCTAAGTGTAGGAACCCCTGTCCGAGAAGCCGGACACACCGGGGGGTAGCATTGGATGTAGAACCATCACAAATCACTTTTGTGCATGCCATGTGGACACACACAAGTTTTGGGGCCATTCCCTATATTTGATACTCGATTTCCGACGAAACCCTAGTTCTGTTGACCGCGCCGTCTACCCCTTTGACTGCATCCCATCGGGGGTCCCCCGGTGGGCGTGTGCCTCCATTTGAGCTTGGTTAGGTCATAGGTACATGTGGAAACAAGGATCATCCCATATGATCCCAAGGTTCTCTCCGGTTCACCTCCGAGGGAGTTCCCTCTATACATGCGGAATCCGCCTAAGTGTAGGAACCCCTGTCCGAGAAGCCGGACACACCGGGGGGTAGAATTGGATGTAGAACCATCACAAATCACTTTTTTGCATGCCATGTGGACACACACAAGTTTTGGGGCCATTCCCTAGGTCCGATGCTCGATTTCTGAAGAAACCCTAGTTCTGTTGACCGCGCCGTCTACCCCTTTGACTGCATCCCATCGGGGGTCCCCCGGTGGGCGTGTGCCTCCATTTGAGATTGGTTAGGTCATAGGTACATGTGGAAACAAGGATCATCCCATATGATCCCAAGGTTCTCTCCGGTTCACCTCCGAGGGAGTTCCCCCCTATACATGCAGAATCTGCTAGCTAAGTGTAGGAACCCCCTGTCCGAGAAGCCGGACACACCCCGGGGGGTAGAATTGGATGTAGAACCATCACAAATCACTTTTGTGCATGCCATGTGGACACACACAAGTTTTGGGGCCATTCCCTAGGTCCGATGCTCGATTTCTGAAGAAACCCTAGTTCTATTGACCGCGCCGTCTACCCCTTTGACTGCATCCCATCGGGGGTCCCACGGTGGGCGTGTGCCTCCATTTGAGCTTTGTTAGGTCATAGGTACATGTGGAAACAAGGATCATCCCATATGATCCCAAGGTTCTCTCCGGTTCACCTCCGAGGGAGTTCCCCCCTATACATGCAGAATCTGCCTAAGTGTAGGAACCCCCCGTCCGAGAAGCCGGACACACCCGGGGGGTAGCATTGGATGTAGAACCATCACAAATCACTTTTGTGCATGCCATGTGGACACACACAAGTTTTGGGGCCATTCCCTATATCCGATGCTCGATTTCTGAAGAAACCCTAGTTCTGTAGACCGCGCCGTCTACCCCTTTGACTGCATCCCATCGGGGGTCCCCCGGTGGGCGTGTGCCTCCATTTGAGCTTGGTTAGGTCATAGGTACATGTGGAAACAAGGATCATCCCATATGATCCCAAGGTTCTCTCCGGTTCACCTCCGAGGGAGTTCCCCCCTATACAGGCAGAATCTGCTAGCTAAGTGTAGGAACCCCCTTTCCGAGAAGCCGGACACACCCGGGGGGGGGGTAGCATTGGATGTAGAACCATCACAAATCACTTTTGTGCATTCCATGTGGACACACACAAGTTTTGGGGCCATTCCCTGGATCCGATGCTCGATTTCTGAAGAAACCCTAGTTCTGTTGACCGCGCCGTCTACCCCTTTGACTGCATCCCATCGGGGGTCCCCCGGTGGGCGTGTGCCTCCATTTGAGATTGGTTAGATCATAGGTACATGTGGAAACAAGTATCATCCCATATGATCCCAAGGTTCTCTCCGGTTCACCTCCGAGGGAGTTCCCCCCTATACATGCAGAATCTGCTAGCTAAGTGTAGGAACCCCCTGTCCGAGAAGCCGGACACACCCCGGGGGTAGCATTGGATGTAGAACCATCACAAATCACTTTTGTGCATGCCATGTGGACACACACAAGTTTTGGGGCCATTCCCTAGGTCCGATGCTCGATTTCTGAAGAAACCCTAGTTCTGTTGACCGCGCCGTCTACCCCTTTGATCGCATCCCATCGGGGTTCCCCGGTGGGCGTGTGCCTCCATTTGAGCTTGGTTAGGTCATAGGTACATGTGGAAACAAGGATCATCCCATATGATCCCAAGGTTCTCTCCGGTTCACCTCCGAGGGAGTTCCCCCCTATACATGCAGAATCTGCCTAAGTGTAGGAACCCCCTGTCCGAGAAGCCGGACACACCCGGGGGGGGTAGCATTGGATTTAGAACCATCACCAATCACTTTTGTGCATGCCATGTGGACACACACAAGTTTTGGGGCCATTCCCTAGATCCGATGCTCGATTTCTGAAGAAACCCTAGTTCTGTTGACCGCGCCGTCTACCCCTTTGATCGCATCCCATCGGGGGTCCCCCGGTGGGCGTGTGCCTCCATTTGAGCTTGGTTAGGTCATAGGTACATGTGGAAACAAGGATCATCCCATATGATCCCAAGGTTCTCTCCGGTTCACCTCCGAGGGAGTTCCCCCTATACATGCAGAATCTGCCTAAGTGTAGGAACCCCCTGTCCGAGAAGCCGGACACACCCGGGGGGGGGGGGTAGCATTGGATGTAGAACCATCACAAATCACTTTTGTGCATGCCATGTGGGAACACATTGGGGCCATTCCCTAGATCCGATGCTCGATTTCTGAAGAAACCCTAGTTCCGTTGACCGCGCCGTCTACCCCTTTGATCGCATCCCATCGGGGTCCCCGGTGGGCGTGTGCCTCCATTTGAGATTGGTTAGGTCATAGGTACATGTGGAAACAAGGATCATCCCATATGATCCCAAGGTTCTCTCCGGTTCACCTCCGAGGGAGTTCCCCCTATACATGCGGAACTGCTGCCTAAGTGTAGGAACCCCCTGTCCGAGAAGCCGGACACACCCCGGGGGGTAGCATTGGATGTAGAACCATCACAAATCACTTTTGTGCATGCCATGTGGACACACACAAGTTTTGGGGCCATTCCCTAGGTCCGATGCTCGATTTCTGAAGAAACCCTAGTTATGTTGACCGCGCCGTCTACCCCTTTGACTGCATCCCATCGGGGGTCCCCGGTGGGCGTATGCCTCCATTTGAGCTTGGTTAAGTCATAGGTACATGTGGAAACAAGGATCATCCCATATGATCCCAAGGTTCTCTCCGGTTCACCTCCGAGGGAGTTCCCCCTATACATGCTGCCTAAGTGTAGGAACCCCCTGTCCGAGAATCCGGACACACCCGGGGGGTAGCATTGGATGTAGAACCATCACAAATCACTTTTGTGCATTCCATGTGGACACACACAAGTTTTGGGGCCATTCCCTAGGTCCGATGCTCGATTTCTGAAGAAACCCTAGTTCTGTTGACCGCGCTCGTCTACCCCTTTGATCGCATCCCATCGGGGTCCCCGGTGGGCGTGTGCCTCCATTTGAGCTTGGTTAGGTCATAGGTACATGTGGAAACAAGGATCTCTCCTGCCCTTTTTTACCGCCCACCCTTTCACGCTGCTTCTCTCCCGCCCTTTTTTCCCGCCCACCCTTTCCCGCTCCTTCTCTCCCGCCTTTTTTTCCTGCCCACCCTTTCACTCTGCTTCTCTCCCGCCCTTTTTTCCCGCCCACCCTTTCCCGCTCCTTCTCTCCCGCCTTTTTTTTCCCGCCATGATTTCCCGCCAAGTTTTCCCGCCCACCCTTTCCCGCCCATTCCCTCCCGCCAAGTTTTCCCGCCGTTTCAGCCCCTTGCCGGCCTATATATAGCCATGTCTTCTACACTAACAGCACCAGCAACATTTCTCCCTTCATCGCTTCTCTCATCCAACAGAACCACAAAATCCTCTGAGCTGAGCTGCAGCTGAGATGGCTCCTCGTCGCCGTAGCAACACGGGCTTCATCGGCGTTCGCCTGCGGCCTGCGGGACATTTCGCGGCTGAAATCACCGCCGGTGGTACGCGTGTGTGGCTCGGCACCTTCTACACGAAGGAGTCTGCTGCCCGCGCATACGATGTTGCGGCTTGGAGGTTTGGCCAGCCACGCCACGAAATGAACTTCCCGGAGGTCGGGTCTCCGACGGAAGCTCGCAGTCTCTCTATCGAGCCGCTACTTCTCTCACGGGGTGAAGCGCGTCGGTACGAGTCCGGCCAGCGGCGGATTAATACCACCGAGGCGGACGAGCAGTTCATGGCACAGTGGCGCAGAGACCATCCCGGAGCCGTCGAGGCAGAGCGCGCATTCTGGAAGGAGAAGCAGACGTACAGGAGGGAGAGGAGGGCGGGAAAGCGGCAGAGGAGGGCCGAATATGAAGCAGAGTACGCCAAAGGAGAGGCGTCGACATGGGGGGAGAATGATGAACGGTGGTTGTGGCACCTCTCAAGTACCGCTTCAGAGGACACCCCCGACGAGGACGAAGATTTCGACTTCGATTAATATGTGTGTGTGTCGAGTCCGTGTGTCTAGCGGGTCATGTGTCGACCCAGTGTTAAGTGCTTTGTTCGTGTGTGGGTGTAGTTCTTTAAATGTTTTGGTTTGTGTGTGGGTCTAGTTCTTTAAGTGTTTTGGTTCCTGTGTGGGTGTAGTTCTTTAAGTGTTTTGGTTCGTGTGTGGGTCTAGTTCTTTAAGCGCTTTGGTATGTGTGTGGGTCTAGTTATTTAAGTGTTTTGTATCGTGTCTGGGTATTAAGTTCTTAAATGTATCACTTTTATGCATTCTCCGTGGACACACACAAGTTTTGGGGCCATTCACCCCCTCCGAGGCTCGATTTACGGCGAAACCCTAGTTCTATTGACCGCGCGGTCTACCCCTTGACTGCATCCCATCGGGGGTCCCCGGTGGGCATATGCCTCCATTTGAGCTTGGTTAGGTCATAGGTACATGTGGTAACAAGGATCATCCCATATGATCTCAAGTTTCTCTCTGGTTCACCTCCGAGGGAGTCCCCCCTATAGATCCAGAATCTGCCTAAGTGAACCCCATGTCCGAGAAGCCGGACACACTTGGGGGTAGCATTGGATATAAAACCATCTCAAATCACTCTCCGATCCTCGATTTCTGAGAAAACCCTAGACCGGGGTCCCGGCGGGGGATCTATACCGGCCTTATACATATATATAGGTTTCTCGCAAAGGGGTTTGCCAAAATAGCAGTGAGAAGGAAATAAACAAAAAAATGATTGGGATTAATAATTATATGGGTAATAATTATCTCTTTGATGCAAAAAAATGGAAAAACAAAAAATGTGCATAATTGGCTGTGCCGACGGCCTTGGTTGTGCCGTGGGTCACCGTCGGCACAGCATAAGGGGAACCCAGCAGTCGAGTCCTCGTGCCGACGGCCGCCGTTGCACCGTGGGCTACCGTCGGCACAGTGCAGACGGCGCCGTGACGGCTTAACGGCTGGGCCCGCCTGTCGCGCGCGTGTACCGACGGTCGTGGCTGTGCCGACGGTGACCTTCGGGCGCCTACTTCCTGTGCCGACGGTCCGGTTTGCGCCGACGGTGGCCGTCGGTGTAGACGAGCGAGTGTGCCGACGGTGACCTTGCGCCGACGGTCAGCTCCGTCGCCGGTCGACGAGGGCCTCTGTGCCGACGGCCCCGACATTTGGCCGTCGGCACATGGGCTGGCCGTCGGCACATGCCGGCTCTCCCGTAGTGATTGACTCGAATTTAGTACAAGTTTGTACTAAATCTGAGTCAATTAAAAAGGAACGGAGGGAGTATATATAGGCCACATTAGGTGGACTCGAATCGGCCTACATGTAAAGCTAGTTGCGGCCATGTTAACATAAATTATAGTCGGCCACTAGTCGCAAGTGCATCCTATTTTGCATATCGCACTTTCAAGTTTCAAAAAAAAGTGAAATAAAGCATGGACCTAGATTATGTTATATATTATGCACTTATACCGTTTATCCACAAAATATGACTATGTGTGACTTGCGCAAAAGAACAAATGAAATGGGGAAGTATAGGATACTATTCACTTATGTCTTTCCTTTTTTCGGACTGGTCGTATATGGTCATACTTTGAGATAAAATTATGCGGGTGCGAACATATGACATAACTTATATCCAAAATCATTTCATATTTTAAAATAGGAAATATGACATGCGATAATAGGATACGACGTCAATAGAGAGACATATCAGGTCGTTTTACACAGGGAGAAAACCAGTACAGCCTTTGGCCTAAATTACTTGTCGCCGGCCCGTTATTAACTACAAACATGCATGCATGTCCATCAGCTGCGCGAACTAACTGGAGCCGGAGGGAGTATAGAGTATGAAAAATTCGCGCTTCAAACTATTGTCAATGAGCGAAGGACTACCTAGTTTTACAGTGAGTTTTCTAGGAAGCCCTGCTCGTGAAATTCATTTTGGCTCATACCTGTAGATACACCCATTATTCAAAAAACCTATTTCAAAATGTCAAAAACATCTAAAAAAAATCTAGCTACACTATGTCCGAACACAAATTTTCGCGAAAGAATGACCTTTTCTGTGACTTATGTAAAAAATACAATTTTCAGTACTCCAAATGGCTTCTCACGAGACATTATTTGTCATTTTTACACATCCCAGAAAAATATCTTTTTCCCATAAAATTTTGTGTACGAACATAGAATGTATGGATGTACACCCATGATTTTTTTTCCAGAATTTTCCGACCCATTATAATATATTTAAAATGCAATTTCACTATAGGTGCATTCATGACAGACAAAACTTCCGCTTGATGGGACCCCACGAGTCGCTCGACCAGGCGACTCAGGGACGAATAGGGCGACGTCGGTCCAACCCCCTCGCCGCCGCTGCCGCCAGCCTTCGACGCGGCGGTGGGCCTTGTCCCCAAATGTGGGCGGGGGTCCTCTTCGGAGTCCGGGGCGGTGGCCCCGAATCGATGGAGTTGCGGCGCTGCGGCCGGCAACTGCCACCCCCGTGGGTGGCGTGGATGTCGTGCTCCAAGCGCCGATGGGAGCTACTTCGCGGACTGGCAAGAGGCCGGGCGCAGAGCAGGAATTGGGGTTGGGCGATTTCGCCCAGATCTGCCGTGCCCTGGTCGCCTGATGCGGCTTCCTTGGCTAGTGGTGCGGGTGAGCTCGGGTGGTGGTCATTTGTTGTTGTCCCGGCTGATGTGGGTATTACCCTTCGGGTAACCAATATTATGTTACCTCATACCGGTCCAATCAGGGGCCCATGAAGATCATCCACCGACCAAGGTTGGTTGTTATGTCGGTTCCGAAGAAAGATTGTTGATGAACAAGGCAAGAAGACAAAGAACAAGGAAAGTTTAGACGTAGAACTCTTTGTAACCTAGCCGAACCCAGATAGAACTCTCGGGACCTGGCCTGCAATATAAGGGCTAGGAGAGGGTCTGCCGAGGGACACACAATCACCGCAGCTAGAACCACCGCAAGTCTAGAGCTAGGTCATTAGAAATCTTAGCCTCTCGACGAGATCACAGTCTTAGCCTTCGGCTACCCCATTGTAACCCAATAATTTCGATAATCAAGATCAGACAAGCAGGAAGTAAGGGTTTTACCTCATCGAGGACCCTGAACCTGGGTAAATCTTTCTCCCTGTTTGTTTGGTATCCGATGTCTCGTGTCAGCCTGCAGGATTCCGTCAACCCTAAGCCCCAAAAGGTGGGCATTGCCGAGGAGCACCCTCGTCAATTGGCGCCGTATGTGGGAAACCTGTTGGCACAAGGCTCGTCATCGTCTGCTTCAGTCATGTCATCCGCAACTTCATCAGCATCGCCGGCGTTATCGTCGGCCCCTTCATTGCCAAACTCGGGGAACTCGATTCGATTCGGGTCCTTCGAGTTTACTCCGCACAACGACTCGTCTCGTCCGATCTTTTTGGATCTGCAAGGCGGGTTAGATATGACGTTTGGAAGCGTCCACTACTGCATCAACACCGAAGGCATCCTTCGGCTGCCCGATCCACTCGTCTCCAATACAGCAAGGATCCCATCATCATCAGCGGCATGATCGACCGCGTTGACTCCGGTTCCGGTCGATCTATCGAATGAATTGGCTGCATCAACGACAACATCTTCACCGCCATCGACTCCACGCCGATTAATGTCATACATGTCCGTTGGATCTGATGATTCTATGTCATCCGATCTGACATCATATTACTGCTTAAACTACGATACAAGGCATGGATTGGGTTCGGACGACACGTCGTTCGTCTGCAGTGCCAATTATTCTTCAGATGAGGGAAGTATCGACAGCGCCGCCAGGACAGCCACTTGGAAGGTAGCACATCATCAAATCTATGCTATTCTCAACTTAGGTGACGGAGAAGAAGGAGAGCTCACACCACGTGCCAGTAGGCGTCGCAACGTTGAGAATAGTTCCAGTAACGATAATAGCGACTATACTATTACTGAGGAAGAGTGGGAAGCGGCTCAAGCTGCTATAACCAACAATACTTGGCTCCCTTCTGGAACTTCGGCAGGGACTCTTAACGCATATCATTCTATCTTGGAAAGGAATCGAGTGCGGCTATCAAACGAGCAAGCGGGTCTCGATTGACGTCGGCTCACGGCTGATCAATCCAGTGAGCGGCATAGAGCCTCACATGATACTGCGTCTCGGAGCAACCAAGGTTCAGGAAGACATCGACCAAGGATGCCTCGACTTTCAGAAGATGATGCAAGGGAGATAACTTCAAACTTGTCCAAATCCTTTATGACTATGGACACCGCAGGCATGCTGAGACCAAAAACCGTCGAGGGAACAACTGCCAACCTCGCGGCCTATCTGATCAACCATCAGCCAGCGCCCGAAGGTCCCATGGCGCAAGCTCATCGGGGTGCTCTGGAAAGCCTTGCAATCCTTAGAGATAAACTCGTTCCTCGAAAGGAGAAGACTACACACCAGAGCAGTGGTTCCAAGCATCGTTCGAAAAATTGTGATCTTGCACAAGGGAAATCAAATAGCAGCAATGCAGTGTCTGCAACTTTACTTGAAAGATTCGGCACGAGCATGGTTGAGAGGCTTGCCAAAGGGTTCTATCAGATCCTGGGAAGATTTGGTCGATGCTTTCATCAAAAACTTCCAAGCAACGTACAAGAGGCCGGTCGGAATCGCGGAACTACGTCATTTCCAGCAGAATCCAAGAGAGTCAATGCACACATACATTGGACGTTTTACCAAACTATTGAACGCTGTCGAAGATGTTTCCGTCGATAGAGCAATCGATGCGTTCAGTGATGGCATCCGACGGGAATCGTATATTGAAGAACTTGGTTGAAAGAAGACGAAGACTATCGCCAAATTGATGGAGATTGCCAATAGTTGGGCTGATGGAGAAGATGACGTAAGAAAACCTCGTCCACGCAGTGACGATGAAGATAACGACCAGCCGAGGCACGATTTGGGTAATCGACGGGATCGCCGCAAGAAGAGGAAAGATCGCGGATACGATGATACCAACATTGTATCTGCTGGATATTCCGATTGACGAGATGATCGGTATGATGATAGACATGATGATCATCAAGACAACAATCGCAACAATTCAGGAGGGAATCGTGACAATTACAAAGGGCGACCTTCAAGGGTCCCGGAATTTCCTTTTGCTGAGCCGCTAAATGCTCCATGTTATGTCAATGCATACATCGACCCCAAGGATGACACTAAGAAGTCGAGTCATCTGCTCAGAGACTGTTGACAGTTTATTGAGATGCAGAAGTTCTACGAGACAGGCAGAGGGCAATAGTAGCAGTCGAACCCTCCACCACCACCACCCCCACCTCAGCACAAAGTTCAGCAAGTGCAAACTCGTAATCCTAATGAATCCTTCCCCCCACCGTGCGGAAAGATGAGCATAATTCATAAAACTGGTGTTTCGAGAAGAGAGATGAAGAAGCTCACACAAGAAATCAACCTCGCAGAAAGTACCATGGCAAATATTCCAGAGTATGTCAACTGGTCGTCTAGTTTTTCCGAGGGGGGGGGGGATTTGTGGTGTTCTTGCCATTGCATTTGGTGCATAGGTTTGAGTTCTCCACGGTGATTCGTGGTGGTGAAAGCAAGAAGGTTGTTACTCTTGGGTTCTTGGAACCCTAGACAGATTCTAGGCGTTTGTGGCGATTTGTTGGGAGCCTCCAATTAAGTTGTGTATGTGTGCCCCAATCTTTCTGTAAGGCCCGGTTTCCGCCTCGAAGGAAATCCCTTAGTGGAACCGTGACCTAAGCCTTTGTGGCGAGGGTCACCGGAGAATAAGGTGAGGCGCCTTCGTGGCATTCGGTGTGTGGTGTGAGTACCGCATCTTGGGGTGAGGCCTTTGTGGCGTTGGTGTGCATCGAGCAACCACACCTCAAGGTGAGCCTCTTGTGGCGTTCGGGAGCACTAAGCCACCGCACCTCTCCAACGGAGATTAGCACTCGCAAGAGTGTGAACTTCGGGATAAATCTTTGTCTCCCGCGTGCCTCGGTTATCTCTATACCCGAGCTCTTTACTTATGCACTTTACCTTGTGATAGCCATCGTGCTTGAAGTTATATATCTTTCTATCACATAGTTGCTTGTATTGCTTAGCATAAGTTGCTGGTGCACATAGGTGAACCATAGTATATAGGCTTTGAGCTTGACAAAGTAAACGCTAGTTTTATTCCGCATTTGTTAAGCCATCTCGTAAAAGTTTAAATCGCCTATTCACCCCCCTCTAGGCGACATCTGTGTCCTTTCAGTCGTCTGGTTTATTTTTCGACTTCTTGACATTGTCATCCTCCTGAGAGGTCAATTGCTTAGAAGGGAAGTCGATAGCTTCCTGTTTTATTCCGAACTTGGCAGCGATCCTCTGAAACTCGTGATCACAGTTATCCGAGCGAGAAAAACTTCCATGGACTGTGATATTTGTTCCATTGTTTCCTGGCATCTTGAGCTTGAGATACGCATAATGTGGCACATCCATAAACTTGGCGTAAGCTAGTCTTCCGAGTATAGCATGGTACTGTGATTCCCAATTTACTACTTTGAACTCGATCCTTTCTTTCCTGAAATTGTCGGGTTTCCCAAAGACAACATTTAAAGAGGTCTTGCCGAGAGAATATGCTGGTAAAGTAGGAAGGATGACGTGAAAACATGTACCAGATTCTTCTAGCATCTTCATCGTAATCCCCATGTTCTTGGCTATGTTTGCGAATATCAGATTTAATCCGCTTCCACCATCCATAAACACTTTGCTCATATTGAATCCTCCTATTTGAGCCTCAACTACCAAGGCAACATGACCTGGCTTTGGGATGGTCATTGGGTGATCTGCTCTACTGAACAGGATGCTCTGTGATGACCAATCGACATATTCTGGGATATTTGCCATGGTACTTTCTGCGAGGTTGATTTCCTGCGTGAGTTTCTTCATGTCTCTTCTCGAAACACCAGTTCTATGAATCATACTCATCTGCCCCCGTGGTGGAGGAAAGGACTCATTGGGGTTATGAGATTGCACTTGCTGGACTTGGTGCTGAGGTGGTGGTGGAGGTGGTGGAAGATTCGACTGCTGCGGCTGCTGAATGAACTTCTGCATTTCAATGAACTGTCGACAGTCTCTGAGCAGATGACTCAACTTCTTCTTGTCATCCTTGGGGTCGATGTATGCATGTAAATAACAGGGAGCGTTTAATTGCTCGGCAAAAGGCAGTTCTGGGACCCTTGAAGGCCGTCCTTTGTAGTTACCATAGTTCCCTGAATTATTACAATTGTCCTGGCGATCGTCACGTCTATCGTCACACCGATCATCTCGTCGATCAGAATATCCAGCAGCTACCGTGTTGGTATCATCATATCCGCGATCTTTACTCCTCTTGCGTCGATCTTTTCGATTGCCCGAGTCATGCCTTGGGTGATCGTCATCTTCATCGTCGCTGCGCGGACGAAGTTTTCTCACATTATCTTCTCCATCAGCCCAACTATTGGCGATTTCATCAATTTGGTGATAGTCTTTGGCTTCTTTCGACCGAGTTCTTCAATATATGCTTCCTGTCGAATGCCGTCACTGAAGGCGTCAATTGCTCTGTCGACAGAAACATCTTCGGCAGCGTTCAATAGTTTAGTAAACCTTCCAATATACGTTCGCATCGAATCCTTTTGCTTCTACTGGCAGTGACATGATTCTTCGATTCCGACGGGCCTCTTGTAAGTCGCCTAGAAGTTTTTGACGAAAGCATCGACCAGGTCCTCCCATGATTTGATGGAGCCCTTCGGTAAACCCCTCAACCAGGCTCGTGCTGAATCCTTCAAGTAAAGCTACAAGCATTGCATTGCCGCTATATGATCCCCCTTGTGTAAGATGACAGTTTGTAGATAATCATCTAACCAGGATCTCGGATCCTGCTGCCCGTCGTATTTAGCAGCATCGGTGGGAGTAGGTTTGAACCTTTTGGGTGGAATTGTCTCTCGAATCTTATAACTTAAGCAATCGGCTCCTCGAATCTCGTTGTCGTACTCCTGAGTTTCCTCAGAATCGTTGCTATCATATTCCCCTCTTGCAGCTCGTCGTCGCCGGGCTTCATCAATCCTGCTTTGAGTAATGTCATCTCGAGCGTCTCTCGAACGATGCTTGGAGCCAATACCCTGATGTGTGGACTTCTCCTTTCGAGGAACGAGTTTATCTCCGAGAATTACGAGGCTCTCCAGAGCACCCCGATGAGCTTGCGCCATTGGCCCTTCAGGTGGTGGTTGCTGATTGATTAGGTATGCCGCGAGATTGGCAGTAGCTCCCTCAACGGTTTTTGGTCTCAACATGCCCGCGGTGTCCATAGTCATGAAAGATTTGGACAAGTTCGAAGTTATTTCCCTTGCATATTCTTCCAAAAGACGAGGCATCCTTTGTCGGTATCTTCCTAAACCTTGGTTTCTCCGAGACGTGCCTGCCTTTGAGGCTCTTTGGCGCTCGCTAGATTGATCAGCCACAATTCGACGTCGATCGAGAGTTGCCTCCTCATTTGACACCCGCACTCGATTTCTATCTAATATAGAACGATACGCATTAAGGGTCCCTACTGAGGTCCCGGAAGGGAGCCCAGTATAGTTGAGTATAGCAGCTCGAGCAGCAGCCCACTCTTCTTCTGCAATAGTATAATCAATGCCGTTGTTGCTGGCGCTGTTCTCAGTATTGCAACACCTGCTAACGTGTGGTGTCCGCTCTCCGTCTTCTCCTCCATCTGATGCGTTGAGGATGGCATAATTCTGATGGTGCGCCACCCTCCAAGTGGCAGTCCTGACGACGTTGTCGATACTTTCCTCACCCGAAGAATAGTTGGCACTGCAGACGAACGGCGTGTCGTCCGAGCCCAACCCATGCCTGGTATCGCAGTTTAAACAGTAATATGAAGTCATGTCGGATGACATAGAATCATCAGATCCAACTGACATAGATGAAATTGATCGGGGGGTTGTCGGCGGTGAAGAATTTGTCGATGCAGATAACTCAGCCGATAAATCAACCGAGACCGGATTGGTCGCGGTTGACCCTGTCGCCGTCGAGGATGGAGTCCTTTCCAAGTTGGAGACGATCGGTTCGGGTAGTTGAGGGATGCCCTCATCATTGATGTTGTAGTGGACGCTCCCGAACGTCATGCCATACCCTCCTTGTAGGTCTGAAAAGGTCGGGCGAGACAATTTGTCATGCGGCGTGAATTCAAAGGACCTGAATCGAATCGAGTTCCCTAAACTTGGTGATGAGGGGGTCGACGATACCGTCGGTGATGACGACAAAGTTGCTGATAGCATGGCCGAAGGAGCCGATGTCGAGTCTTGTGCCAATAGGTTTCCCACCGACGGCGCCAATTGTCGAGGGTACTCCTCGGCAATGCCCACCTTGAGGGGCTTAGGGTTGATGGAATCCTGCAAGCTGACACGAGACATCGGATACCAAACAAACAGGGAGAGAGATTTACCTAGGTTCGGGGCCCTCGATGAGGTAAAACCCTTACTTCCTGCTTGTCTGATCTTGATTATTGTGAATATCGGGTTACAATGGGGTAGCCGGAGGCTTCGACTATGAACTCGTCGAGAAGCTAGGGTCTTGTATGACCTAACTTTAGACTTATGATGGTTATGGCTAGATTGATTGTGTGTCCCTCAGCAGACCCGCTCCTGGCCCTTATATTGTGAGCTAGGTCTCGAGAGGTCTGTCCGGGTACAACTAGGTTACAAAGAGTGCTATATCTAAACTTTCCTTGTTTCTTCGTCTTCTTGCCTTGTCCTTCAAGAATCCTTCATTGGAACCGTCATAACGGCCCACCTTGGTCGATGGTGATCTTCATGGGCCCCTAGTCGGGCCGTTGGAGGTAGCACAATATAGGTTACCCGAAGGGTAATGCCCACCTCAAGCGGCGTTATGCATCTTTAATTTTTCTTAGAAAATTTCTTTCAATAAGGCTTTTCTAGCCGTAGAATTCTTAGTTTATCGTATTAATAAAGACCCAAGTTTCGTTTATCTGAGTACTTAATTGATTCGGGACACCCGGACAAGTTCTTCAAGATTATTTCGCACAATACCGCGAATATTGACTTCAACAAATGAACTCGATAAAAAAGATCGAGGGTCGTTTCCAATGACTATACCCGAAATTACCATATAAAGCCTCGAAAAAATACGAGCGCTGCAATAGAAGGTAAAACAAACGGGACTTATAACAATACACAATTATCCTTTGCTGAAGCCTCAAGAATAAGTGAGTGTTGCGGATGGTAAGGATAAAACTACTTACAAAAAGACCCATGCCGGTACTTCAAACAAGGAGGTACTAAAGAGCGACAGAGTCGATGACAGGCATAGTTCCCTCGATTCGCTCGGGGGCTATCGCCAAAACATACATCATCGGTTGAAGCAAAGTTTCGATACGGGTTCATCGAACCTGCAACATGAGCTGATCACTCAAAGAACTTGCTCCCGATAACTTTCGTATAATAGCATCACAATATCGATGCCAAAAATACTAAAGAGCATCAAGATTTGCTTTTTATATAACAAATATTTGCCACCATCTTCTGAAGTTAAATCAGGAGGAAGTAATATTTAGCCAAAAGTGGAAAATATAACATCTCCAACAGATTTGAGATTAAGAAAAGTTACATCATACACATGAATAAACTTGCACCCAATGCACCCAAATATTCGGCTGCAAAAAATATCGCATGCATAAATTTATCATTACAACAGGAGTACAAATATCATCAGAGTTGCTCTTTTGGAATTTCTACTTCGACATCTACTTCTGAGTTATCTCCCAGCCTCTCAATTACAATGGAGGCGGGAACTTTCACAACAGGATAAAATCGTCTGACGCCACCGTCAGCATTTGCAATTGCCATTAAATTCAAGGAAAGATGTTTCGATAGCACAAGGGCAAAAGCAGTTTCGGCACTTGCGAGAGGTTGTGCACGAATTAAACTCCGGACCTTCTTAGCGTTGATAAACTTTGACATCAAAGTCAACAAAGTTGGAGGAGTTTCATTCAGGGGAAACATTGTTTTCCATACCATTTTCAAGCCAGTATAACACTTGTCAAAAAATCGGTGTACTTGTTGCACCCGATCTTGAAATTTTGCGATAGTAGCAACCTTTGATTGATTCTTCCAGAAGACTTCATCAAAATGTGCCAGACTGGTCAAAGCATTCACACGCTCATGCACACGCTTGTTCTCTTCCGACAAATTCAGAGCTATGACTATCAAAAGCAATGGCAGAGATGACATCAGAAAGAAATTCCTAGCGGTACCAAAGAAGCTAAGGAAGAGGCAAACACTTACAGTTCAAGATTTCTGTTGCCTTTTGCAATTTGCTGAGTGCGTATCATTCTGCATCAATGGCTAGCTCGCCTTTCTTCTTGATAATAGCAGCCATGACATGAATACCACGCATATCTTTTTCCATCTGGAGCATACGGGTCTTCATGCGTTGAAGCCAATCATTTTTAGAAACATTAGCCGAAGAACCTTTGACAAAGGAAGGTACAGGAGTCACCTGCAAGGTATATCATCAAGGGTGTAAAGGAGTATATATATATATATATATATATCAATTGACTTCACTCCCATCGGGAGCATATATTCAAAAATTAGGAACGTCCCGATTAAAACAAGGAAATACTGGCAATACTGCCAGCATGGAGTTCATAACAATCAAAAGTCTTTTGAAAAGGCATTGTTTGAATCAAACGCAGAAGATTACAAGTTGACAAAAATAAAATTAAGGAGCCTAGGTCTGAGTCGATAAACTTGGGCCAGATTTTCCAGCAGATGATTTGTTAGATAAAACCAATTCAAGAAGTTGTAGTGCGTATTTGCACGCTGATACTTTAAAAATGATAAGGACAATAGTTTGACCTTCTTGATCCTTTGGTAGCTACTTCGTCATCAGCTCCATATCGACTTTAAAGTCATACCACATCATACGCTGAAAAGCAAGGAGGGCGCCGTAGGTGCGCGAGGTACGTTTGAATACCTTGATGATAACTTGGGAGAAGGCATCCGTCAGTTGCTCAACGACGGCGAAGGCATCCGTCAGTTGCTCAAGCGTTTTCTCTTGATCGGCCTTGGGAAAGATCATGGCATGGATCCATGACATAAATCCCTTGTTCTTCTGGAGAAGAGCTCGGACGAGGTCGGCAGACTCAATAGCCATAGACAAAGCATCGGTAGAAGAATTATCCAGGAGCTTGTCCCTGGATTCAGCAGGAATATCGACAGCCTCTGAATAAGATAAGCAATATAATTATAAATATAATGAAGATAAGAAAAGAAGGCTCAAGGATAAAGCGTTGAAGATTACTAAGCAAAGCCAAAATGGATTGGCGAAGAAGGCCCTCCTTTTCTTTCCTTTGGGCTTTGATACGCGTACAGGACGCGTCCGTTGGGAACCCCAAGAGGAAGGTGTGATGCCTACAGCGGCAAGTTTTCCCTCAGTAAGAAACCAAGGTTTATCGAACCAGTAGGAGCCAAGAAGCACGTTGAAGGTTGATGGCGGCGGGATGTAGTGCGGCGCAACACCGGGATTCCGGCGCCAACGTGGAACCCGCACAACACAAACAAAGTACTTTGCCCCAACGAAACAGTGAGGTTGTCAATCTCACCGGCTTGCTGTAACAAAGGATTAGATGTATAGTGTGGATGATGATTGTTTGCGGAAAACGAGTAGAACAAGTATTGGCAAGAGATTGTATTCGATGTAAAAGAATGGACCGGGGTCCACAGCTCACTAGAGGTGTCTCTCCCATAAGATAAATAGCATGTTGGGTGAACAAATTACGGTTAGGCAATTGACAAATAGAGAGGGCATGACCATGCACATACATGATATGATGAGTATAGTGAGATTTAATTGGGCATTACGACAAAGTACATAGACCGCTATCCAAGCATGCATCTATGCCTAAAAAGTCCACCTTCGAGGTTATCATCCGAACCCCTTCCAAGTATTAAGTTGCAAACAACGGACAATTGCATTAAGTATGGTGCGTAATGTAATCAATAACTACATCCTCGGACATAGCATCAATGTTTTATCCCTAGTGGAAACAACACATCCACAACCTTAGAACTTTCCGTCACTGTCCTGCATTTAATGGAGGCATGAACCCACTATCGAGCATAAGTACTCCCTCTTGGAGTTAAGAGTAAAAACTTGGCAAGAGCCTCTACTAATAACGGAGAGCATGCAAGATCATAAACAACACATAGGTAATAGATTGATAATCAACATAACATAGTATTCTCTATCCATCGGATCCCAACAAACACAACATATAGCATTACAGATAGATGATCTGGATCATGTTAGGCAGCTCACAAGATCCGACAATGAAGCACATGAGGAGAAGATGACCATCTAGCTACTGCTATGGACCCATAGTCCAGGGGTGAACTACTCACTCATCACTCCGGAGGCGACCATGGCGGTGAACCTCCGGGAGATAATTCCCCTCTCCGGCAGGGTGTCGGAGGCGATCTCCTGAATCCCCCGAGATGGGATTGGCGGCGGCGGCATCTCTGGAAGGTTTTCCGTATCGTGGCTCTCGGTACTGGGGGTTTCGCGACGAAGAGTATATGTAGGCGGAAGGGCAGGTAAAGGGGCGTCACGAGGGGCCCACACAATAGGGCCGCGCGGCCAGGACCTGGGCCGCGCCGCCCTGGTGTCTGGCCACCTCGTTGCCCCACTTCGTAAGTCCTTCGGTCTTCTGGAAGCTTTGTGGCAAAATAGGCCCCTGTGCGTTGATTTCGTCCAATTCCGAGAATATTTCCTTACTAGGATTTCTGAAACCAAAAACAGCAGAAAACAACAACTGGCTCTTCGGCATCTCGTTAATAGGTTAGTGCCGGAAAATGCATAAATATGACATAAAGTATGCATAAAACATGTAGATATCATCAATAATGTGGCATGGAACATAAGAAATTATCGATACGTCGGAGACGTATCAGCATCCCCAAGCTTAGTTCCTGCTCGTCCCGAGCCGGTAAACGATAACAAAGATAATTTCTGGAGTGACATGCCATCATAACCTTGATCATACTATTGTAAGCATATGTAATGAATGCAGCGATCAAAACAATGGTAATGACATGAGTAAACAAATGAATCATAAAGCAAAGACTCTTCATGAATAGTACTATCAAGACAAGCATAAATAAGTCTTGCATAAGAGTTAACTCATAAAGCAATAAATCAAAGTAAAGGTATTGAAGCAACACAAAGGAAGATTAAGTTTCAGCGGTTGCTTTCAACTTATAACATGTATATCTCATGGATATTGTCAATGTAAAGTAATATAACAAGTGCAATATGCAAGTATGTAGGAATCAATGCACAGCTTCACACAAGTGTTTGCTTCTTGAGGTGGAGAGAAATAGGTGAACCGACTCAACATAAAAGTAAAAGAAAGGCCCTTCGCAGAGAGGAAGCATTGATTGCTATATTTGTGCTAGAGCTTTGGTTTTGAAAACAAGAAACAATTTTGTCAACGGTAGTAATAAAGCATATGTGTTATGTAAATTATATCTTACAAGTTGCAAGCCTCATGCATAGTATACTAATAGTGCCCGCACCTTGTCCTAATTAGCTTGGATTACCGGGATTATCATCGCAATACACATGTTTCAACCAAGTGTCACAAAGAGGTACCTCTATGCCGCCTGTACAAAGGTCTAAGGAGAAAGTTCGCATTGGATTTCTCGCTTTTGATTATTCTCAACTTAGACATCCATACCGGGACAACATAGACAACAGATAATGGACTCCTCTTTAATGCATAAGCATGTAATAACAATTAATGTTCTCATATGAGATTGAGGATATATGTCCAAAACTGAAACTTCCACCATGGATCATGACTTTAGTTAGCGGCCCAATGTTCTTCTCTAACATTATGCATGCTCTAACCATTAAATGAGTGGTAAATCTCCCTTACTTCAGACAAGACGGACATGCATAGCAACTCACATGATATTCAACAAAGAGTAGAGTTGATGGCGTCCCCAGGAACATGATTATCGCACAACAAGCAACTTAATAAGAGATAAAGTGCATAAGTACATATTCAATACCACAATAGTTTTTAAGCTATTTGTCCCATGAGCTATATATTGCAAAGGTAAAGGATGGAAATTTTAAAGGTAGCACTCAAGCAATTTACTTTGGAATGGCGGAGAAATACCATGTAGTAGGTAGGTATGGTGGACACAAATGGCATAGTGGTTGGCTCAAGGATTTTGGATGCATGAGAAGTATTCTCTCTCGATACAAGGTTTAGGCTAGCAAGGTTATTTGAAACAGACCACAAGGATGAACCGGTGCAGCAAAACTCACATAAAAGACATATTGTAAACATTATAAGACTCTACACCGTCTTCCTTGTTGTTCAAACTCAATACTAGAAATTATCTAGACCTTAGAGAGACCAATTATGCAAACCAAATTTTAGCAAGCTCTATGTATTTATTCATTAATAGGTGCAAAGTATATGATGCAAGAGCTTAAACATGAGCACAACAATTGCCAAGTATCAAATTATTCAAGACATTTTAGAATTACTACATGTAGCATTTCCCGATTCCAACCATATAACAATTTAACAAAGAAGATTCATCCTTCGCCATGAATACTATGAGTAAAGCCTAAGGACATATTTGTCCATATGCAACAGCGGAGCGTGTCTCTCTCCCACACAATGAATGCTAGGATCCATTTTATTCAAACAAAACAAAAACAAAAACAAACCGACGCTCCAAGCAAAGCACATAAGATGTGATGGAATAAAAATATAGTTTCAGGGGAGGAACCTGATAATGTTGTCGATGAAGAAGGGGATGCCTTGGGCATCCCCAAGCTTAGACGCTTGAGTCTTATTAAAATATGAAGGGGTGAACCACCGGGCATCCCCAAGCTTAGAGATTTCACTCTCCTTGATCATATTGTATCATCTCCCTCTCTTGATCCTTGAAAACTTCCTCCACACCAAACTCAAAACAAGTCATTAGAGGGTTAGTGCACAATTAAAATTTACATGTTCAGAGGTGACATAATCATTCTTAACACTTCTGGACATTGCACAAAGCTACTGAAAGTCAATGGAATAGAAAAATCCATCAAGCATATCAAAACAGGCAATGCGAAATAAAAGGCAGAATCTGTCAAAACAGAACAGCTCGTAAAGACGAATTTTATTGAGGCACCAGACTTGCTCAAATGAAAATGCTCAAATTTAATGAAAGTTGCGTACATATCTGAGGATCACTCACGTAAATTGGCATAATTTTCTGAGTTACCTACAGAGAATTAGGCCAGATTCGTGACAACAAAGAAATCTGTTTCTGCGCAGTAATCCAAATCTAGTATGAACCTTACTATCAACGACTTTACTTGGCACAACAATGCACAAAACTAAGATAAGGAGAGGTTGCTACAGTGGTAAACAACTTCCAAGACTCAAATATAAAATAAAAGTACTGTATTAAAAACATGGGTTGTCTCCCATAAGCGCTTTTCTTTAACGCCTTTCAGCTAGGCGCAGAAAGTGTATATCAAGTATTATCAAGAGACGAAGTATCAACATCATAGCTTGTTCTAATAATAGAATCAAAAGGTAACTTCATTCTATTTCTAGGGAAGTGTTCCATACCTTTCTTGAGAGGAAATTGATATTTAATATTACCTTCCTTCATATCAATGATAGCTCCAACAGTTCGAAGAAAAGGTCTTCCCAATATAATGGGGCAAGATGCATTGCATTCAATATCCAAGACAACAAAATCAACGGGGACAAGGTTATTGTTAACGGTAATGCGAACATTATCAACTCTCCCCGAAGTTTTCTTTATAGCATTATCAACAAGATTATCATCCAAATAACAAATTTTCAATGGTGGCAAGTCAAGCATATCATAAATTTTCTTAGGCATAACGGAAATACTTGCACCAAGATCACATAAAGCATTACAATCAAAGTCATTGACCTTCATCTTAATGATGGGCTCCCAACCATCCTCTAGCTTCCTAGGAATAGAAGCTTCACGTTCTAGTTTCTCTTCTCTAGCTTTTATGAGAGCATTTGTAATCTGTTTTGTGAAAGCCAAGTTTATAGCACTAGCATTAGGACTCTTAGCAAGTTTTTGTAAGAAATTTATAACTTCAGAGATGTGGCAATCATCAAAATCCAAACCATTATAATCTAAAGCAATGGGATTATCGTCCCCAATGTTGGAAAAAATTTCAGCAGTTTTATCACAGCAATTTCAAGTAGCTTTAGCAGCTTCCTAGCTTTGCAGGCTTTGCATTAGAAGTGGAAACATTGCAACACCAATTATTTTACCATTGATAGTAGGAGGTGCAGCAACATGTGGAGCATTAACATTACTAGTGGTGGTAATAGTCCAAACTTTAGCTACATTATTCTCTTTAGCTAGTTTTTCATTTTCTTCTCTTTCCCACCTAGCATGCAATTCGGCCATCAATCTTATATTCTCATTAATTCTAACTTGGATGAAATTTGCTGTAGTAACAATTTTATTATTATGATTTTAATTAGGCATAACTTTTGATTTCAAAAGATCAACATCAGCAACAAGACTATCGACTTTAGAAGCAAGTATATCAATTTTCCCAAGCTTTTCTTCAACAGATTTGTTAAAAGCAGTCTGTGTACTAATAAATTCTTTAAGCATAGCTTCAAGTCCAGGGGGTGTGTTCCTATTATTGTTGTAAGAATTCCCATAAGAATTACCATAACCGTTACCATTATTATAAGGATATGGCCTATAGTTATTACTAGAATTATTCCGATAAGCATTGTTGTTGAAATTATTATTTTTAATGAAGTTTACATCAACATGTTCTTCTTGGGCAACCAATGAAGCTAACGGAACATTATTAGGATCAACATTAGTCCTATCATTCACAAGCATAGACATAATAGCATCAATCTTATCACTCAAGGAAGAGGTTTCTTCGACGGAATTTACCTTCTTACCTTGTGGAGCTCTTTCCGTGTGCCATTCAGAATAATTAATCATCATATTATCAAGAAGCTTTGTTGCTTCACCAAGAGTGATGGACATAAAGGTACCTCCAGCAGCTGAATCCAATAGGTTCCGCGAAGAAAAGTTCAATCCTGCATAAAAGGTTTGGATGATCATCCAAGTAATCAGTCCATGGGTTGGGAAATTTTTAACCAAAGATTTCATTCTTTCCCAAGCTTGTGCAACATGCTCATTATTCAATTGTTTAAAATTCATTATGCTACTCCTCAAAGATATAATTTTAGCTGGGGGATAATATCTACCAATAAAAGCATCCTTACATTTAGTCCATGAATCAATACTATTTCTAGGCAGAGATAGCAACCAATCTTTAGCTCTTCCTTTTAATGAGAAAGGAAACAATTTTAATTTTATAATGTCACCATCTACATCTTTATACTTTTGCATTTCACATAGTTCAACAAAATTATTGAGATGGGCAGCAGACATCATCGAACTAACACCGGAAAATTGCTCTCGCATAACAAGATTCAAGTAAAACGAGTTTAATTTCAAAGAATTCTGCTGTAGTAGCAGGTGGAGCAATAGGTGTGCATAAGAAATCATTATTATTTGTGGTTGTGAAGTCACACAACTTAGTATTTTCAGTAGTACCCATTTTAGCAGTAGTAAATAAAGCAAACTAGATTAAGTAAATGCAAGTAACTAATTTTTTGTGTTTTTAATATAGAGAACAAGACAGTAAATAAAGTAAAGCTAGCAACTAATTTTTTTGTGTTTTGATATAATGCAGCAAAAAAAGTAGTAAATAAAATAAAGCAAGACAAAAACAAAGTAAAGAGATTGGATTGTGGAGACTCCCCTTGCAGCGTGTCTTGATCTCCCCGGCAACGGCGCCAGAAAATAGACTTGATACGCGTACAGCACGCGTGCGTTGGGAACCCCAAGAGGAAGGTGTGATGCGTACAGCGGCAAGTTTTCACTCAGTAAGAAACCAAGGTTTATCGAACCAGTAGGAGCCAAGAAGCACGTTGAAGGTTGACGGCGGCGGGATGTAGTGCGGTGCAACACCAGGGATTCCGGCGCCAACGTGGAACCTGCACAACACAACCAAAGTACTTTGCCCCAACGAAACAGTGAGGTTGTCAATCTCACCGGCTTGCTGTAACAAAGGATTAGATGTATAGTGTGGATGATGATTGTTTGCAGTAAACAGTAGAACAAGTATTGCAGTAGATTGTATTCGATGTAAAAGAATGGACCGGGGTCCACAGTTCACTAGAGGTGTCTCTCCCATAAGATAAATAGCATGTTGGGTGAACAAATTACAGCTTGGGCAATTGACAAATAGAGAGGGCATGACCATGCACATACATGATATGATGAGTATAGTGAGATTTAATTGGGTATTATGACAAAGTACATAGACCGCTATCCAAGCATGCATCTATGCCTAAAAAGTCCACCTTCAGAGTTATCATCCGAACCCCTTCCAGTATTAAGTTGCAAACAACAGACAATTGCATTAAGTATGGTGCGTAATGTAATCAATAACTACATCCTCGGACATAGCATCAATGTTTTATCCCTAGTGGCAACAACGACATCCACAACCTTAGAACTTTCCGTCACTCGTCCCGCATTTAATGGAGGCATGAACCCACTATCGACCATAAGTACTCCCTCTTGGAGTTAAGAGTAAAAACTTGGCCGAGCCTCTACTAATAACGGAGAGCATGCAAGATCATAAACAACACATAGGTAATAGATTGATAATCAACATAACATAGTATTCTCTATCCATCGGATCCCAACAAACACAACATATAGCATTACGGATAGATGATCTTGATCATGTTAGGCAGCTCACAAGATCCGACAATGAAGCACATGAGGAGAAGACGACCATCTAGCTACTGCTATGGACCCATAGTCCAGGGGTGAACTACTCACTCATCACTCCGGAGGCGACCATGGCGGTGAAGAGTCCTCCGGGAGATGATTCCCCTCTCCGGCGGGTGCCGGAGGCGATCTCCTGAATCCCCCGAGATGGGATTGGCGGCAGCGGCGTCTCTGGAAGGTTTTCCGTATCGTGGCTCTCGGTACTGGGGGTTTCGCGACGAAGACTATATGTAGGCGGAAGGGAAGGTAAAGGGGCGTCACGAGGGGCCCACACAACAGGGCCGCGCGGCCAGGACCTGGGCCGCGCCGCCCTGGTGTCTGGCCACCTCGTGGCCCCACTTTGTAAGTCCTCCGGTCTTCTGGAAGCTTCGTGGCAAAATAGGCCCCTGGGCGTTGATTTCGTCCAATTCCGAGAATATTTCCTTACTAGGATTTCTAAAACCAAAAACAGAAGAAAACAGCAACTGGCTCTTCGGCATCTCGTTAATAGGTTAGTGCCGGAAAATGCATAAATATGACATAAAGTATGCATAAAACATGTAGATATCATCAATAATGTGGCATGGAACATAAGAAATTATCGATACGTCGGAGACGTATCAGGCTTCGGCTTCAACCCTTCCCTTTTCCTCCTCCTTCATCTTCTTCTTCAGCTGGTCAAGTTCCGTTTTCAACGAATCTGCATTCTGGCGAGCAGCAGCAGCCATTGTCAAGCTTTGAAGAAGCTGATTCAACCTCGATCCTCTTCAAGTCGAACTTTATCGACTTCAAGCGAAGAGAACTGAGAGGCAAAACCCTTCAAAGCAGTGATGACTGTCTGAATGTCCTATACGGAGAAATAGAAAACAAAAGCACATGTTAAACAGTAAATATATCTTTTTGAAGTCCACGTTGATACGTCTCAAACATATCTACAATTTCTTATGTTCCATGCTACTTTTATGATGATACTCACATGTTTTATACACACTTTATGTCATTTTATGCATTTTCCGGCACTAACCTATTGACGAGATGCCGAAGAGCCAGCTTGTCTGTTTTCTCGCTGTTTTTGGTTTCGAAATCCTACAAAGGAAATATTCTCGGAATTGGACGAAATCAACGCCCAGGGTCTTATTTTTCCACGAAGCTTCCAGAAGACCGAAAGGGAAACGTAGTGGGGCGACGGGGCACCGACCCCATAGGCCGGCGCGACCAAGGGGGGGCCCGCGCCGCCCTATGGTGTGGGTCCCCTGTCAGCCCTCCGACTCCGCCCTTCCGCCTACTTAAAGCCTTCGTCGCGAGAACCCCAGTACCGAGAGCCACGATACGGAAGACCTTCCAGAGACACCGCCGCCGCCAATCCCATCTCGGGGGATTCAGGAGATCGCCTCCGGCACCCTGCCGGAGAGGGGAATCATCTCCCGGAGGTCTCTTCATCACCATGATCGCCTCCGGATCGATGTGTGAGTAGTTCACCCTCGGACTATGGGTCCATAGCAGTAGCTAGATGGTTGTCTTCTCCTCATTGTGCTATCATGTTAGATCTTGTGAGCTGCCTATCATGATCAAGATCATCTGTTTGTAATACTACATGTTGTGTTTGTTGGGTCCGATGAATATTGAATACTATGTCAAGTTGATTATCAATCTATCATATATGTTGTTTATGTTCTTGCATGCTCTCCGTTGCTAGTAGAGGCTCGGCCAAGTTGATACTTGTGACTCCAAGAGGGAGTATTTATGCTCGATAGTGGGTTCATGCCTCCATTGAATCCGGGACGAGTGATGAAAAGTTCTAAGGTTGTGGATGTCTGTTGCCACTAGGGATAAAACATCAATGCTTTGTCTAAGGATATTTGTGTTGATTACATTACACACCATACTTAATGCAATTGTCCGTTGTTTGCAACTTAATACTCGGAAGGGGTTCGGATGATAACCTCGAAGGTGGACTTTTTAGGCATAGATGCATGCTGGATAGCGGTCTATGTACTTTGTCGTAATGCCCCGATTAAATCTCATAGTACTCATCATGATATATGTATGTGCATTGTTATGCCTTCTTTATTTGTCAATTGCCCAACCGTAATTTGTTCACCCAACATGCTATTTCTTATCGGAGAGACACCACTAGTGAACTGTGGATCCCGGTCCATTCTTTACATCTGAAATACAATCTATCGCAAACTCGTTCTTTACCGTTCTTCGCAAACAAACATCATCATCCACACTATACATCTAATCCTTTGTTTACAGCAAGCCGGTGAGATTGACAACCTCACTGTTACGTTGGGGCAAAGTACTTTGATTGTGTTGTGCAGGTTCCAGGTTGGTGCCGGAATCTCTGGTGTTGCGCCGCACTACACTCCATCACCAACAACCTTAACATGTTCCTTGACTCCTACTGGTTCGATAACCTTGGTTTCTTACTGAGGGAAAACTTGTCACTGTACACATCACACCTTCCTCTTGGGGTTCCCAACGGACGTGTGTCTTACACGCCATCAAGACAGTTTTCTGGCGCCGTTGCCGGGGACCTGAAGAAAATTTACACCACAGAGATTTCTAACTCCCACGTCAACTGCACGCCAGCAGCAAGTTTTCTGGCGCCGTTGCCGGGGAGATCAAGACACGCTGCAAGGGGAGTCTCCCACATCCAATCTCTTTACTTTGTTTTTGTCTTGCTTTACTTTATTTTATTTACTACTTTGTTTGCTCTTTATATCAAAAACACAAAAAAATTAGTTGCTAGTTTTACTTTATTTACTGTCTTGTTCTCCATATTAAAAACACACAAAAAATTAGTTACTTGCATTTACTTTATTTAGTTTGCATTATTTACTACTGCTAAAATGGGTACTGCTGAGAATACTAAGTTGTGTGACTTCACTAGCACAAATAATAATGATTTCTTATGCACACCTATTGCTCCACCTGCTACTACAGCAGAATTCTTTGAAATTAAACCTGCTTTACTAAATCTTGTTATGAGAGAGCAATTTTCTGGTGTTAGTTCTGATGATGCTGCTGCCCATTGATGTCTACGCACGCTTCTATTCCTGTAGACAGTGTTGGGCCTCCAAGAGCAGAGGTTTGTAGAACAGCAGCAAGTTTCCCTTAAGTGAATCACCCAAGGTTTATCGAACTCAGGGAGGTAGAGGACAAAGATATCCCTCTCAAGCAACCCTGCAATTACGATACAAGAAGTCTCTTGTGTCCCCAACACACCCAATACACTTGTCAGATGTATAGGTGCACTAGTTCGGGGAAGAGATAGTAAAACACAGGTGGTATAGATGGTGATAATATTGCAGGAAGTAAAGATGCGTAGAAACAGTAAACAAACGGTGCCAGAAAATAGCTTGCTGGCGTGGGAGGCAATTCTCTGTGGTGTAAACAAGGCCTAGGAATCATACTTTCACTAGTGGACACTCTCAACATTGATCACATAACTGAACAAATACTACTTTCTCTACACTCTCTTGTTGGATGACAAACACCATTCATTGTGTAGGGCTACAAGAGCTCCCTCAAGCCGGAGTTAACAAGCTTCACAACATTCGGTGTTCATATTTAAGTAACCTTAGAGTGCATGATAGACCATTGCAATTATACCGAGTACTAACATAGCATGCACACTGTCACCATCAGGCTATGAAAGGGGGAATAGATCGCATCAATACTATCATAGTAATAGTTAACTCCATAATCTTCAAGAGATTACAATCATAACCTATGCCAAGTACTACATGATGCACACACTATCACCATTACATCATGGAAGAGGAATAGAATACTTTAATAACATCACTAGAGTAGCACATAGATGATATTCAACTAGATTACAAAGCTCATCATATGGATCTCAATCATGTAAAGCAGCTCATGAGATCATTGTATTGAGGTACATGAGAGAGAGATTAACCACATAGCTACCGGTACAGCCCTTAGCCTCGGAGACAGCAGCGTCGATGGAGATGGCGGTGGTGTCGATGGAGATGACTTCCGGGGGCACTTCCCCATCCCGGCAGGGTGCCGGAACAGAGACTCCTGTCCCCCAGATCTTGGCTTCGCGATGGCGGCGGCTCTGGAAGGTTTCTCGTACCGTGGCTTATTCGTGTCGAAGTTTTAGGTCACGAGGCATCTTATAGGCAAAGAGTCGGAGTCGGAAGGGGTCTGGGGGACCCACACACCAGGGGGGCGCCCCCCTGGGCCGCGCCGCCACCATGTGTGGTGGCCCTGGGCCTCTCCTCTGGCCCCTCTTCAGTGCTCTGGAAGCTTCCTTGAGATATAAAATACTGGGCGTTGATTTCGTCCAATTCCGAGAATATTTCCTTACTAGGATTTCTGAAACCAAAAACAGCAGAAAACAGGAACTGGCTCTTCGGCATCTCGTCAATAGGTTAGTTCCGGAAAATGCATAATAATGACATAAAGTGTGTATAAAACATGTGTGTATCATCATAAAAGTAGCATGGAACATAAGAAATTATAGATACGTTTGGGACGTATCAAGCATCCCCAAGCTTATTTCCTACTCGCCCTCGAGTAGGTAAACGATAACAAAGATAATTTCTGAAGTGACATGCTATCATAATCTTGATCAATACTATTGTAAAGCATATGAGATGAATGCAGCGATTCGAAGCAATGGTGAAGATAATGAGTAAACAAATGAATCATATAGCAAAGACTTGTCATGAATAATACTTTCAAGACAAGCATCAATAAGACTTGCATAAGAGTTACTCATAAAGCAATAAATTCTTAGTAGAAAGCTTTGAAGCAACACAAAGGAAGATATAAGTTTCAGCAGTTGCTTTCAACTTCAACATATTTATCGCATGGATAATTGTCAATACAAAGTAATATAACAAGTGCAATAGGTAAACATGTAGGAATCAATGCACACAGTTGATACAAGTGTTTGCTTCTAAGATAGAAAGAATAGGTAAACTGACTCAACATAAAGTAGAAGAAAGGCCCTTCGCAGAGGGAAGCATGGATTACTATTTTTGTGCTAGAGCTTTTCATTTTGAAAACATAGAAACAATTTTGTCAACGGTAGTAATAAAGCATATGTGTTATGTATAAGATATCCTATAAGTTGCAAGCCTCATGCATAGTATACCAATAGTGCTCGCACCTTGTCCTAATTAGCTTGGATTAACATGGATTATCATTGCATAGCATATGTTTCAACCAAGTGTCACAAAGGGGTACCTCTATGCCGCTCGTACAAAGGTCTAAGGAGAAAGCTCGCATTGGATTTCTCGCTTTTGATTATTCTCAACTTAGACATCCATACCGGGACAACATAGACAACAGATAATGGACTCCTCTTTAATGCATAAGCATTAAACAACAGATAATATTCTCGTAAGAGATTGAGGATTGTTGTCCAAACTGAAACTTCCACCATGGATCATGGCTTTAGTTAGCGGCCCAATGTTCTTCTCTAACAATATGCATACTCGAACCATTTGATCATGAAAATCGCCCTTACTTCAGACAAGATG
Source organism: Lolium rigidum (assembly GCF_022539505.1). NCBI lineage: Eukaryota > Viridiplantae > Streptophyta > Magnoliopsida > Poales > Poaceae > Lolium > Lolium rigidum. The sequence goes on from NC_061512.1 coordinate 142,044,794, forward strand.
AACATGCATAGCAACTCACATGATATTCAACAAAGGTGAAATAGTTGATGGCGTCCCCAGAAACATGGTTACCGCTCAACAAGCAACTTATAAGAGGTAAGACACATAAGACATATTCAATACCACAATAGTTTTTAAGGCTATTTTCCCATGAGCTATATATTGCAAAGACAAAGGATAGAATTTTTAAAGGTAGCACTCAAGTAATTTACTTTGGAATGGCAGAGAAATACCATGTAGTAGGTAGGTATGGTGGACACAAATGGCATAGTTTTTGGCTCAAGGATTTGGATGCACGAGAAGAATTCCTCTCAATACAAGGCTAGGCTAGCAAGGTTGTTTGAAGCAAACTCAAGTATAAAACGGTGCAGTAAAACTTACATATGAACATATTGCAAGCATTATAAGACTTTACGCTGTCTCCTTGTTGTTCAAACACCTTAACCAGAAAATATCTAGACTCTAGAGACCAATCATGCAAACCAAATTTTAACAAGTTCTATGTAGTTCTTCATTAATAGGTGCAAAGTACATGATGCAAGAGCTTAAACATGATCTATATGAGCACAATAATTGCCAAGTATAAAATTATTCAAGAAATTATACCAATTACCACATGAAGCATTTTCTGTTTCCAACCATATAACAATGAACGAAGCAGTTTCAACCTTCACCATGACCATTAAAAGTAAAACTAAGAACACCAGTGTTCATATGAACGAGCGGAGCGTGTCTCTCTCCCACACAAGCATGAATTTATTCAGAGAATGAAAATAACAAAACGAAAATAAAAGCACACAGACGCTCCAAGTAAAGCACATAAGATGTGACGGAATAAAAATATAGTTTCACTAGAGGTGACTCGATAAGTTGTCGATGAAGAAGGGGATGCCTTGGGCATCCCCAAGCTTAGATGCTTGTGTCTCCTTGAAATATGCAGGGATGAACCACGGGGCATCCCCAAGCTTAGACTTTTCACTCTTCTTGATCATATTGTATCATCCTCCTCTCTTGACCCTTGAAAACTTCCTCCACACCAAACTCGAAACAAACTCATTAGAGAGTTAGTGCATAATTGAAAATTCATATATTCAGAGGTGACATAATCATTCTTAACACTTCTGGACATTGCACAAAGCTACTGAAAGTTAATGGAACAAAGAAATCCATCAAACATAGCAAAACAGGCAATGCGACATAAAAGGCGAGAATCTGTCAAAACGAACGTAGCCCGTAAAGACGAAATTTTCTGGGGCACTTAACTTGCTCAGATGAAAATGCTCAAATTGAATGAAAGTTGCGTACATATCTGAGGATCACGCACGTAAATTGCAGATTTTTTTGAGTTACCTGCAGAGAACCCTGCCCAAATTCGTGACAGCAAGAAATTTGTTTCTGCGCAGTAATCCAAATCTAGTGACGAGGGAACACCTCGGCAATGCCTACGTATTGTAGACTTGGGTTTCGGGAGAGAGCGACGATGGAGATTCCGGGAGCGAGATTAGGCACACGACGTACCCAGCTTCGGGTCCCCTCGGTGGAGGATCCCTACGTGCTGCTAGCAATCCACTATATGATCATATGTATGTGTTTACAGGGTGCCGCCGTAGGCGGAGCTATGTTGTCTATCTGTTCTCCCCTTATTTCGGGTGCCCTGGCTAGCTTTATATATGCAACCAGCCTAGGGTTTTACAAGAGTCCTAGTCGACTACTTCTTCGGGTTGCCTTGTTGGGCCTTCTCCATATTTGGTCTTCTCCATATTGGGCCGAGCTAGGTATACTAATAATGGTTACCCAAAGGGTATGCCCATGTCAGTAGCCCCCGAGTTTATAGGGAAGTCGAAGACTTGCGTAGAAACTCCAAGCATAACCATCTCCGAAGTCGAAGAAATACAAGGCGAGGTCCATGTCGTAGATCATGTGTAGAGTAGATGATGTCGACGATTCTCAAAATTATCGGGTGCGCGGTAGCGCTCCCGATGGGAGTAGCCCCCGAGTCTATGGGCAAGTGCTTGCACTTGGGCATAGACTCAAGTTGTACTACTCGATAAAGACCTTAACTATATTTCTGGAGGATTTGATGAAATCCATGTGCTCCCGATGGGAGTAGGCTCCACTCGAGTCGTAGAATCGAGTTGAGTCTACAAACCTTAATTTTCATAGATGTTGTCGAAGTTATTTTTCTATCGGGTACGCGACCAGCGCTCCCGATGGGAGTAGCCCCCGAGGCTACAGCCAAGTGTTTGCACTTGGGTGTAGGCTCAACTTACTTGTAATTGACTCCACAGTTTTTCCTCTTTCTTATCGGGAGGGTGAACAATACTCTCGATAAGAGTAGCCCCGAGCCTATGAGCAGGTGCTTGCACCTAGGCATAGGCTCAAGTTGTACTACTCGATAAACAAGTTTGCGCAGCCCCTCTTTTTATCGACTCCAGGCCATTGCTATTTTTATTTGACATCCATATCTATATTGTACAGGGATAATGGTAATTGGGGCTAGTTCATCTGACGGATCAGGTACTAGTTAACTGCTCTAGTGGCAATCCGCAAGAACCTACTTCAAGATCACGTCCCTGGACATGATCTCGGATACTCGGTGTAAACTTCGACAGGTGCCGCTTAAGGTCTTACCATTCTGTCGAGTCCCGGTCATATTTATCGGGTACCTAACGCGTCCGTTAGGATTTTTCTTCGTATCCGTTGATACGGATAAAAGTAGCAGATGCGCAGTCTTCGGCGATGCCACGCCCAGCGAACGGATCTGGGGTCTTACCTTTGCAAATTTTGCGGCATTCAGAAATTGATCGCAACTTTGGCGTTCTGAGAATATATTGTCGAGTGCCTTGTTCGGCTGATGCAATGACCCATTTTGTGGGTTCTTCTATATTTTTCTCTCGGGCTTGATGAGACAACCGAATATATTGGTTCTTCTATATTGTCGTCAGGCACATCGCCGATGCTCTTGCTCAGAACAAATGACGAGTCAATGGACCCGAAGATTTGTCCATCCTCTTTTGTTTTTATTTTCTCCTCCTCTATTCTTTTTTTTTGTTTTTTTTTTTGGTTTCTCCTTGATGATAATTTCGTCGAGTTCCTCCCTCAGGAAAATTTCTTCGGGTCCTCCTTGAGGACAATTCTTCGGGACCTCCTTGAGGATAATTCTTCGGGACCTCCTTGAAAATAATTCTTCGGGACCTCCTTAAAAATAATTCTTCGGGTCCTTCTTGAGGATAATTCTTCGGGACCTCCTTAAAAATAATTCTTCGGTTCCTTCTTGAGGATAATTCTTTGTGTTCCTCCTTCAGGAAAATTTCTTCGGGTCCTATTTGAGGACAATTCTTCGGCACCTCCTTGAGTATAATTCTTCGGCACCTCCTTAAGTATAATTCTTCGGCACCTCCTTGAGGATAATTCTTCGGCACCTCCTTGAAGATAATTCTTCGGCACCTCCTTGAGGATAATTCTTCGGCACCTCCTTGAAGATAATTTTTCATCAACTTTGTGCAAAATAAAAGAACACTTAGCTTTTTGGACACGATGAAGTCGATGCACGATGAAGTCTTCGAATGTAGATAAGAAATCTAGCCAAAGTAGAAACCACCAAGTAGCAAATAATGAATGCCGCCAAATTGTTGATGAAGAAATAGCCGAGCCCCCGAGCACTGCTGGGGTGACGTTATGATTTGTTACTTAGATGCTGTGTCGCAGTTGCGACCCGAGGCGAAGTCATGGTTGAGCCCCCGAGTGTTAGTCATGATGTTGAAATAAGTTGATGGAGTCGCGCCGTCATATTTGGTGAAGCCATTTAAGATGAAGCCATAGACAATAATATACGAAGATGAATCCCAGATGAAGTATTTGAGATGAATCAATATTGAAGATTGCGCCATTAGATATAGAGCATATATTGAAGATAAATCCATCGATATCATAGAGGATGAATCCATTGGTCCGAAGAGTCCAGTAATAATCATAGAAGATGAATCCGCTGATATCATAGAAGATGAATCCATTGATCCGAAGAAAATAGTTCTAGTAATAACCATAGAAAGTGAATCCGCTGCTATCAAAGAGGATGAATCCATTGAACCGAAGAATCCAGTAGTAACCATAGAAGATGAATCCATTGAGCCGAAGAAAATAATTCCAATATTAACCATAGAAGATGAATCCATTGACCCGGAAACGCATCGGGTATTATTTATAAGAGTGAACCAATAATAACCCGAAGAAGATAAATCCAGTAAGCCGAAGAAAATAAATCCACTGTGCCGAAGAAGATAAATCCACTAAGTCGAAGAAAGTAATTCCACTGAGCCGAAGGAGATATATCCAGAGCCGAAGAAAAAGACATTCACCAAGTAACCAAGTACATTTGTGGTAACGAAGTAATGGCGCAGCCCCCAGTGTTTGGATGAATTTGTTGAAATAATGCAATGGTACAGCCCCCGAGTATTTGGGTATGGTGAAAGTAAATAAATAAGTGAATTTTGGAAAAAGAGGAACACTTAGCTTTTTCATCGGGTGCGAGGGGGTCATCGCTAGAACAAGTCGTGCAGCTGGCACAGTCGATGTAGGCGCGCGACGCCTGGCCTTAAGTAGTCGATGAAGAAGATGCAGCCGATGTGGCGGATCCACGACGGGGTGAGCTCCCGAATATGTCGAGTCCGTGATGCAACAAGCGAGCCCCCGAGTGTGGCGACTGTGCGCGGCAAAGCAGTTGAAGCTTGTTCCAATCTGCAGCTATATTATGGCGCAAAAAATTAGCTGGTCAAAGTCGCGAACACGCCGGAGCCACAGCGCTTTCCAGCTTGATTAGCAGTCCAACGCCGTATATGTAAACGTATATTAAACTTGCAATCAGTAAAGTAAATTCAACCGGAAAGATATTATATTTAGACCAAGCAAACTCCAAATTTACGTAATATTGATTCCAATAGGCAACAGTGACAAAATTGAAAGTACTAGTAGTATAATTGGATCTTTTAAACGGAAGTATGACTTAGCTTCGTTGCTTGGTGCAGGGTCCCAAAGACTTAGCATGCCTTGATCAGTCTCCACTTTCCTGAGCCTAAGAATTCCTCGATGACGAGTGTGCGCTGTCCAGTCCTGACCGCTCGACGGCACGAACCGTGCGATCGAAGGTTGTAAGTTTCTCCGCCATGAATTCAAAACATGCAGTAATTAGTATGCATGATCAATTAGATACCCTAATCAATGCAAGACGCATGGATATTTTGAGACTGCAAGTCTGCCTAGCTACTAGTACTATTTCTACTGGGATCGTGAAGGATGACCGCGCACCCTCCAGCCTGACAAGCATGTTACATATTATAAAGAACTAAATGAGTTAAAGAGTAGAAAAGTGCGTCACCGATCAATTGCGTTGGATGCTGCTTTCTCGGGCAAACAACCGCTACCGCGCCGTGAATTCAGTTCCCTCGCATATCGAAATCACAACCCGATGAATCGTGTTGGGGTCGGGCAGAGCTCATCAAGATTTCTTTCTCTGGCGGCACTGCTTTTGGCGATCTTGTCCGAGATTTTTCCACCCGTTTTTTCTTTGGCGCGACGAAGATGAATACGATTGCTGATAGGCTGCCAACGATTTTCTTCTCGGATCTGGTTTGAATGCTGTTGAAGATGAACTCGATGGATCCCGCCCGGATAACGAAATCCAGTCGTCGCGATTCCCACAGACGGCGCCAATTGACGAGGGAACACCTCGGCAATGCCTACGTATTGTAGACTTGGGTTTCGGGAGAGAGCGACGATGGAGATTCCGGGAGCGAGATTAGGCACACGACGTACCCAGCTTCGGGTCCCCTCGGTGGAGGATCCCTACGTGCTGCTAGCAATCCACTATATGATCATATGTATGTTTACAGGGTACCGCCATAGGCGGAGCTATGTTGTCTATCTGTTCTCCCCCTTATTTCGGGTGCCCTGGCTAGCTTTATATATGCAACCAGCCTAGGGTTTTACAAGAGTCCTAGTCGACTACTTCTTCGGGTTGCTTTGTTGGGCCTTCTCCATATTTGGTCTTCTCCATATTGGGCCAAGCTAGGTATACTAATAATGGTTACCCAAAGGGTATGCCCATGTATCTAGTATCAACCTTACTGTCAAAGACCTTACTTGGCACAACAATGAAATAAAATAAAGATAATGAGAGGTTGCTACAGTAGTAACAATTTCCAAAACTCAAATATAAAACAAAATTTCTGTAGTAAAATAAAAACATGGGTTATCTCCCAAGAAGTGCTTTCTTTATAGCCTTTAAGATGGGCTCAGCAGTTTTAATGATGCACTCCCAAGAAATAAGAGTTGAAGCAAAAGAGAGCATCAAGAAGAAAATTCAAAACAAATTTAAGCCTAACCCACTTCCTATGAAAAGGAATCTTGTAAATAAAAAAGTCATGTAGGCATAATGCAACAAGCATAGGAAAACTAGACAAGCGCAACTTCAAGATTTTCAGCATATAGAGAGGTGTTTTAGTAACATGAAAACTTCTACAACCATATTTTCCTCTCTCATAATGATTTTCAGTAGGATCATGAACAAACTCAACAATATAACTATCAAATGAAACATTCTTATCATGAGTCTCATGCATAAAATTATTACTACTCCCAACATAAGCATAGTCATTCTTATTAATTGTAGTGGGAGCAAATTCAACAAAGTAGCTATCATCAAATATAGGAGGCATATTGTAATCATAAGTAAATTTATCCTCCATAGTAGGCGGCACCAGAAGACCACTATCATTATAATCATCATAAATAGGAGGCAAAGTATCATCAAAGAAAATTTTCTCCTCAATGCTTGGGGGACTAAAAATATCATGCTCATCAAAACCAGCTTCCCCAAGCTTAGAACTTTCTATATCATTATCAACAATGGTGTTCAAAGCATTCATACTAATATTACTACTAGCATGCAAATAAGGTTCCATAGGTTTTTTAATTTTCGCATCAAACAATCCATGTCTTAACTCAGGAAATAGTTTAAAAAGCTCACAGTTGTTTTCCATTATGCCTTACTAGTGTTTAACAAGAAAGAAAAAGATGCAATTCCAGGATCTAAAGGAAATAGCTTCGAGCACTCACACACCGGCAACAGTGCTAGGAAATAGCTTAGTAGTCGGAGGATGTGAATACCTTTTACCTTACCTCCCCGGCAACGGCGCCAAAAAATAGCTTGATGTCTACGCACGCTTGTATTCCTGTAGACAGTGTTGGGCCTCCAAGAGCAGAGGTTTGTAGAACAGCAGCAAGTTTCCCTTAAGTGAATCACCCAAGGTTTATCGAACTCAGGGAGGTAGAGGACAAATATATCCCTCTCAAGCAACCCTGCAATTACGATACAAGAAGTCTCTTGTGTCCCCAACACACCCAATACACTTGTCAGATGTATAGGTGCACTAGTTCGGCGAAGAGATAGTAAAACACAGGTGGTATAGATGGTGATAATATTGCAGGAAGTAAAGATGCAGTAAAACAGTAAACAAACGGTGCCATAAAATAGCTTGCTGGCGTGGGAGGCAATTCTCTGTGGTGTAAACAAGGCCTAGGGATCATACTTTCACTAGTGGACACTCTCAACATTGATCACATAACTGAACAAATACTACTTTCTCTACACTCTCTTGTTGGATGACAAACACCATTCATTGTGTAGGGCTACAAGAGCTCCCTCAATCTGGAGTTAACAAGCTCCACAACATTCGGTGTTCATATTTAAGTAACCTTAGAGTGCATGATAGACCATTGCAATTATACCGAGTACTAACATAGCATGCACACTGTCACCATCGAGGCTATGAAAGGGGGAATAGATCGCATCAATACTATCATAGTAATAGTTAACTCCATAATCTACAAGAGATTACAATCATAACCTATGCCAAGTACTACATGATGCACACACTTGTCACCATTACATCATGGAGGAGGAATAGAATACTTTAATAACATCACTAGAGTAGCACATAAATGATATTCAACTAGATCACAAAGCTCATCATATGGATCTCAATCATGTAAAGCAGCTCATGAGATCATTGTATTGAGGTACATAAGAGAGAGATTAACCACATAGCTACCGGTACAGCCCTTCGCCTCGGGGGAGAACTACTCCCTCCTCATCATAGGAGACAACAGCGTCGATGGAGATGGCGGTGGTGTCGATGGAGATGCCTTCCGGGGGCACTTCCCCGTCCCGGCAGGGTGCCAGAACAGAGACTCCTGTCCCCTAGATCTTGGCTTCGCGATGGCGGCGGCTTTGGAAGGTTTCTCGTACCGTGGCTTATTCGTGTCGAAGTTTTAGGTCACGAGGCATCTTATAGGCGAAGAGTCGGAGTCGGAAGGGGTCTGGGGGACCCACACACCAGGGGGGCGCCCCCCCCGGGCCGCGCCGCCACCATGTGTGGTGGCCCTGGGCCTCTCCTCAAGCCCCTCTTCGGTGCTCTGGAAGCTTCCTTGAAATATAAGATATTGGGCGTTGATTTCGTCCAATTCGAGAATATTTCCTTACTAGGATTTCGAAACCAAAAACAGCGAAAAACGAGAACCGGCTCTTCGGCATCTCGTCAATAGGTTAGTTCCGGAAAATGCATAATAATGACATAAAGTGTGTATAAAACATGTGTGTATCATCATAAAAGTAGCATGGAACATAATAAATTATAGATACGTTTGGGATGTATCACCCATCTTAACAATTTTGTTGAACTATGTGAAATGAAAAAGTATAAGGATGTAGATGGTGACATTATAAAATTAAAATTGTTTCCTTTCTCCTTAAGAGGAAGAGCTAAAGATTGGTTGCTATCTCTGCCTAGAAATAGTATTGATTCATGGACTAAATGTAAAGATGCTTTTATTGGTAGATATTATCCTCCCGCTAAAATTATATCTTTGAGAAGTAGCATAATGAATTTTAAGCAATTAGATAATGAACATGTTGCTCAAGCATGGGAGAGAATGAAATCTTTGGTGAAGAATTGCCCTACCCATGGACTGACTACTTGGATGATCATCCAAACCTTTTATGCAGGATTGAATTTTTTTTGCGGAACCTATTGGATTCAACTGCTGGAGGTACCTTTATGTCCACCACTTTGGGGGCGGCAACAAAGCTTCCTGATGATATGATGATAAATTACTCTGAATGGCACACGGAAAGAGCTCCACAAGGTAAGAAGGTAAATTCTGTTGAAGAAACCTCCTCCTTGAGTGATAAGATTGATGCTATTATGTCTATGCTTGTGAATGGTAGATCTAATGTTGATCCTAATAATGTTCCTTTAGCTTCATTGGTTTCCCAAGAAGAACATGTTGATGTGAACTTCATTAAAAGTAATAATTTCAACAACAATGCTTATAGGAATAATTCTGGTAACAACTATAGGCCATATCCTTCTGCTAATGGTAATGGTTATGGTAATTATTATGGGAATTCTTACACCAATAATAGGAGTGTACCCCCTGGTCTTGAAGCCATGCTTAAAGAATTTATTATTACACAAACTGCTTTTAACAAATCTGTTGAGGAAAAGCTTGATAAAATTGATATTCTTGCTTCTAAGGTTGATAGACTTGCATCCGATGTTGATCTTTTAAAATTGAAAGTTATGCCTAATGATAATAAAATTGGTACTACAGCAAACTCCATCCAAGTTTGAATTAATGAAAATATTAGATTGATGGCTGAATTGCATGCTAGGTGGGAAAGAGAAGAAAACGAAAAACTAGCTAAAGAGAATAATGTAGCTAAAGTTTGGACTATTACCACCACTAGTAATGATAATGCTTCACATGTTGCTACACCCCTACTATCAATGGTAAAATAATTGGTGTTGGCAATGTTTCTACTCCTAGTGCAAAGCGTGCAAAATTGCCTGAAACTGCTAAAACTGTCTGAAGCTGATAAAGCTATCTGAAATTTTTCAAAATATTGGGGACAATGATTCCATTGCTGTAGATCATAATGGTTTAGATTTTGATGACTGTCACATCTCTGAAGTTATAAAGTTCTTACAAAAACTTGCTAAAAGTCCCAATGCTAGTGCTATAAATTTGGCCTTTACAAAACATATTACAAATGCTCTCATAAAAGCTAGAGAGGAGAAACTAAAACTTGAAACTTCTATTCCTAGGAAGTTAGAAGATGGTTGGGAGCCCATCATTAAGATGAGGGTCAATGATTTTGATTGTAATGCTTGATGTGATCTTGGTGCAAGTATTTCTGTTATGCCTAAGAAACTCTATGATATGCTTGACTTGCCACCATTGAAAAATTGTTATTTGGATGTTAATCTTGCTGATAATGCTATAAAGAAACCTTTGGGGAGGATTGATAATGTTCACATTATGGTTAACAATAACCTTGTCCCCGTTGATTTTGTTGTCTTGGATATTGAATGCAATGCATTTTGTCCCATTATATTGGGAAGACCTTTTCTTCGAACTGTTGGTGCTACCATTGATATGAAGGAAGGTAATATTAAGTATCAATTTCCTCTCACAAAGGTATGGAACACTTCCCTAGAAAGAGAATGAAGTTACCTTATGATTCTATTATTAGAACAAATCATGATGTTGATGCTTCGTCTCTTGATAACACTTGATTCACACTTTCTGCGCCTAGCTGAAAGGCGTTAAAGAAAGCGCTTATGGGAGACAACCCATTATTTTACTTCTGCACTTTTATTTTATATTTGAGTCTTGGAAGTTGTTACTACTGTAGCAACCTCTCCTTATCTTTATTTTATTGCATTGTTGTGCCAAGTAAAGTCTTTGATAGTAAAGTCAATACTAGATTTGGATTACTGCGCAGGAACAGATTTCTTGCTGTCACGAAATTGAGCCGCCCCTGCTGTAGAAAATTTAGAAAAATCTGCCAATTTACGTGCGTGATCCTCAGATATGTACGCAACTTTCATTCAATTTGAGCATTTTCATCTGAGTAAGTTAAGTGCCCCTGAAAAATTCGTCTTTTTGGACTGTTCTGTTTTGACAGATTCTGCCTTTTATTTCGTATTGCCTGTTTTGCTATGTTTGATGGATTTCTTTGTTCCATTAACTTTCAGTAGCTTTGTGCAATTTCCAGAAGTGTTAAGAATGATTATGTCACCTCTGAATATATGAATTTTCAATTATACACTAACCCTCTAATGAGTTTGTTTTGAGTTTGGTGTGGAGGAAGTTTTCAAGGGTCAAGAGAGGAGGATGATACAATATGATCAAGAAGAGTGAAAAGTCTAAGCTTGGGGATGCCCCCGTGGTTCATCCCTGCATATTTTAAGAAGACTCAAGTATCTAAGCTTGGGGATGCCCAAGGCATCCCTTCTTCATCGACAACTTATCAGGTCACCTCTAGTGAAACTATATTTTTATTTCGTCACATCTTATGTGCTTTACTTGGAGCGTCTGTTTGTTTTTTTTTGTTTGAATAAAATCGGATCCTAGCATTCCTTGTTTGGGATAGAGACACGCTCCGATGTTACGTATGAACACATATGTTCTTAGCTTTATTCTTAATGTTCATGGCGAAGGTTGAAACTGCTTCGTTCATTGTTATATGGTTGGAAACAGAAAATGCTGCATATGGTAAATGGTATAATGTCTTGAATAATTTGATACTTGGCAATTGTTGTGCTCATATAGATCATGTTTAAGCTCTTGCATCATGTACTTTGTCCTATTAATGAAGAACTACATAGAGCTTGTTAAAATTTGGTTTGCATGATTAGTTTCTCTAGAGTCTAGATATTTTCTGGTTAAGGTGTTTGAACAACAAGGAGACAATGTAAAGTCTTATAATGCTTACAATATGTTCATATGTAAGCTTTGCTGCACCGTTTTATACTTGAGTTTGCTTCAAACAACCTTGCTAGCCTAGCCTTGTATTGAGAGGAATTCTTCTCGTGCATCCAAATCCTTGAGCCAAAAACTATGCCATTTGTGTCCACCATACCTACCTACTACATGGTATTTCTCTGCCATTCCAAAGTACATTACTTGAGTGCTACCTTTAAAATTCTATTCTTTGTCTTTGCAATATATAGCTCATGTGAAAATAGCCTTAAAAACTATTGTGGTGAAGAATATGTAGCTATGTATCTTATTTCTTAATAAGTTGCTTGTTGAGCGGTAACCATGTTTCTTGGGGCGCCATCAACTATTACACCTTTTTTGAATATCATGTGAGTTGCTATGCATGTTCGTCTTGTCTGAAGTAAGGGCGATTTTCATGATCAAATGGTTTGAGTATGCATATTGTTAGAGAAGAACACTGGGCCACTAACTAAAGCCATGATTCATGGTGGAACTTTCAGTTTGGACAATCAATCCTCAATCTCTTATGAGAATATTATCTGTTGTTGAATGCTTATGCATTAAAGAGGAGTCCATTATCTGTTGTCTATGTTGTCCCGGTATGGATGTCTAAGTTGAGAATAATCAAAAACGAGAAATCAAATGCGATCTTTCTCCTTAGACCTTTGTACATGCGGCATAGATGTACCCCTTTGTGACACTTGGTTGAAACATATGCTATGCAATGATAATCCATGTTAATCCAAGCTAATTAGGACAAGGTGCGAGCACTATTGGTATACTATGCATGAGGCTTGCAACTTATAGGATGTCTTATACATAACACATATGATTTATTACTACCGTTGACAAAATTGTTTCTATGTTTTCAAAATGAAAAGCTCTAGCACAAAAATAGTAATCCATGCTTCCCTCTGCGAAGGGCCTATCTTTTACCTTATTGTTGAGTTAGTTTACCTATTCTTCCTATCTCAGAAGCAAACACTTGTATCAACTGTGTGCATTGATTCCTACATGTTTACCTATTGCACTTGTTATATTACTTTGTGTTGAATATTATCCATGAGATAAATATGTCGAAGTTGAAAGAAATTTCTGAAACTTATATCTTCCTTTGTGTTGCTTCAAAGCTTTCTACTAAGAATTTATTGCTTTATGAGTAACTCTTATGCAAGTCTTATTGATGCTTGTCTTGAAGTACTATTCATGAAAAGTATTTGCTATATGATTCATTTGTTTACTCATTGTCTTCACCATTGCTTCGAATCGCTGCATTCATCTCATATGCTTTACAATAGTATTGATCAAGATTATGATAGCATGTCACTTCAGAAATTATCCTTGTTATCGTTTACCTACTCGAGGGAGAGTAGGAACTAAGCTTGGGGATGCTTGATACGTCTCAAACGTATCTATAATTTCTTATGTTCCATGCTAATTTTATGATGATACTCACATGTTTTATACACACTTTATGTCATTTTATGCATTTTCCGGCACTAACCTATTGACGAGATGCCGAAGAGCCGATTGCTCGTTTTCGTTGTTTTTGGTTTCAGAAATCCTACAAAGGAAATATTCTCGGAATTGGACGAAATCAACGCCCAGGGTCTTATTTTTCCACGAAGCTTCCAGAAGACCGAAAGGGAAACGAAGTGGGGCGACGGGGCACTGATGTCTACGGGTGCTTTTATTCTTGTAGACAGTGTTTGGCCTCCAAGAGCAGAGGTTTGTAGAATAGCAGCAAGTTTCCCTTAAGTGGATCACCCAAGGTTTATCGAACTCAGGGAGGAAGAGGTCAAAGATATCCCTCTCAAGCAACCACCGCAATCACGATACAAAAAGTCACGTCGTGTCCCCAACACACCTAATACACTTGTCGGATGTATAGGTGCACTAGTTCGGCGAAGAGATAGTGAAATACAAGTGGTATGAATGAATATGAGCAGTAGTAACGGCGCCGAGAAAATAGCTTGCTAGCGTGCGATTGATGGTAGTAATATTGCAGGAAGTAAAGATGCGATAGGGACGAGTAAATAAGCGATGATTGCAGTATTTGGAAACAAGGCCTAGGGATCATACTTTCACTAGTGGACACTCTCAACATTGATCACATAATAAAACCACTCTACACTCTCTTATTGGATGATGAACACCACTAATTGCGTAGGGCTACAAGAGCACCTCAATGCCGGAGTTAACAAGCTCCACAACATTCAATGTTCATATTTAAATAACCTTAGAGTGCATGATAGATCATTGCAATTACACCAAGTACTAACATAGCATGCACACTCTCACCATCACACTATGAAGGAGGAATAGATCACATCAATACTATCATAGCAATAATTAACTTCATAATCTACAAGAGATTACAATCATAACCTACGCCAAGTACTACATGATGCACACACTGTCACCATTACACCATGGAGGAGGAATAGACTACTTTAATAACATTACCAGAGTAACACATAGATGAATAGTGATACAAAGCTCATATGAATCTCAATCATGTAAGGCAGCTCATGAGATCATTGTATTGAAGTACATGGAAGAGAGATTAACCACATAGCTACCGGTACAGCCCTTAGCCTCGATGGAGAACTACTCCCTCCTCATGGGAGACAGCAGCGTTGATGGAGATGGCGGTGGTGTCGATGGAGATGCCTTCCGGGGGCACTTCCCGTCCCGGCGGCGTGCCGGAACAGAAACTCCTGTCCCTCAGATCTTGGCTTCGCGATGGCGGCGGCTCTGGAAGGTTTCTCGTACCGTGGTTTTTCCGTATCGAGGTTTTAGGTCAGGGACCTTTAAATAGGCGAAGAGGCGGAGTCGGAAGGCTGACGGGGGCACCACACAGTAGGGGGGCGCCCCCCCTTTGGGCCGCGCCGCCCTAGCGTCTGGTGGCCCTGTGGCCCTCCTCTGGTGGCTCTCGGGTGTTCTGAAAGCTTCGTGGAATTCTAAGATGTTGGGCATTGATTTTGTCCGATTCTGAGAATATTTCCTTACTAGGATTTCTGAAACCAAAAACAGCAGAAAACAGCAACTGGCCCTTCGGCACCTCGTCAATAGGTTAGTTCCGGAAAACGCATAATAATGACATATAATGTGTATAAAACATGTGAGTATCATCATAAAAGTAGCATGGAACATAAGAAATTATAGATATGTTTGAGACGTATCAAGCATCCCCAAGCTTAGTTCCTACTCGCCTCGAGTAGGTAAACGATAACAAGGATAATTTCTGAAGTGACATGCTATCATAATCTTGATCAATACAATTGTAAAGTATATGAGATGAATGCAGCGATTCAAAGCAATGATGAAGATAATGAGTAAACAAATGAATCATATAGCAAAGACTTTTCATGAATAGTACTTTCAAGACAAGCATCAATAAGACTTGCATAAGAGTTACTCATAAAGCAATAGATTCAAAGTAAAGGTATTGAAGCAACACAAAGGAGGATTAAGTTTCAGCAGTTGTGTCGAGGGTACTCCTCGCCAATGCCCTCCAATAGGGGCTTAGGGTTGATGGAATCCTGCAAGCTGACACGAGATATCGGTTCACAGACAAGCGGGGAGAGCGATTTACCCAGGTTCGGGGCCCTCGATGGGGTAAAACCCTTACGTCCTGCCTGTCTGTTCTTGATTATGATGATAATGGGTTACAATGGGGTGCCGAATAATTCGGCTGAGATCTCGTCGAGATGGCTATTACTAAGGTGACCTAGCTCTAAGCTTCTTCTGGCTAAGATTGCTAAGATTGATTGTGTCCCTCGGCAGCCCCTCTCCCGGCCTTTATATTTGAGGCTAGGTCTCAAGAGGTCTCACCGAGTACGACTAGGTTTACAGTAGTTTTAAATCCGATCTTTCCTTGTTCGATCGCTTCCTTGTCTTGCCCATCAAGGAACCTTCTGGTGCGCCGTCCTAGTGGCCCATCTCACCTTCAAGTGTCTTCATGGGCCTCCAATTAGTCAATACAGGATAGGGTAATGTGGGTTACCCGAAGGGTAGTCCCCACGTCAGTAGCCCCCGAGTGTCTAGCCGAAGATAGTTCGGGTAGAGACAAAAGTATGTCTTCTCCTGATGTTCTTCTCCTTCATTGTCCTTGTTCATCTTGAATCTGCTTTGTCTCCATTTTTTCCGGGTGCGCGTCAGCGCTCCCGATGGGAGTAGCCCCCGAGTCTAGGTGCGGATGCTCACAGTCCGTGCGTAGACTCAAGTTGTACCACTCGAATATTTTCCTCTGCCGATGTTTTCCACAGATTTTCATAGGTCATTCGATATATTTTCTTTATGCAAAGGATAATGAGTAACGTGCCCAACTGTTGTTTGGTTAACTGCCGATGGCAAAACAACGTTACCCTACACAGAATCAAGTCCCCGGGCATGATCCTGGAGTGCAAAAAACTTCTATCGGGTGTGTATCACGCGCTCCCGATGGGAGTAATAGCCCTCGAGTGTTTGGGTGCGAGCGCTTGCAACCGAGTGCTGACTCAAACCTTCTTCCTTCGACTGCTCATTCTATCGAGTATTCATTTTATCGGGTGCGCGTCAGCGCTCCCGATGGGAGTAGCCCCCGAGTCTAGGTACGGATGTCTGCAGCCGGGCGTAGACTCAAGTCCTTCATCCGACAGCTTTTCTTTTTTCCTTCGAATGCTTCAAGTTTTTTTTATGACGTCACTGTTGACGTGTAACTGCTGTGGGCTGATTGACAAGACTTGACCTGACGGGCCCACCCTAGCTCTGCGCGGGCAGTTTTTAGGGCTTGACCAATGCACGCGTGGCGATCGAGGCGTCTCCTCGATTTTCGCACGACGTGGGAATAATGGGCCGCCGGTTCCACTCCTTCTTCAAGCGCCACGTGTACAGTCAGATCTGCCTCACCCCCCACGACGCTTTGTGGAGTCGTGGCCACGATTGGGCACAAATTCTTACGGGATAAATAGGGGGCCTCCTCTCTTTTTTATCTTTTGCCCCGTTTACTGCTCATCTTCTCCCTCAATCCTCCTTGTTCCTCTGCCTCTTCAAGAGAAGCTCCGTTCACCATGGGCAAGAAGAAGAGCGGCAGTACCTCGGAGGCGGTCAAAGTTAGCCGTGATTGGAGCGCCTCCGCCATTTCCAACCGTGACATCAACAAGCTTCGCGCTCTCGGCTTCATCTCCGCATCTGAGGAAGACATTCGTCTCCCAGGTTCGGTTACTCGCCCAAAGCCCCCAAAGGGCTTCACCGTCATGTTCTGTCGCTTTCCGTTTCGTGGCCTTTCTCTTCCGGCTCACGAGTTTCTTCGCTCCCTCCTTTTCTTCTATGGGATTCAGCTCTGGCAGCTGACCCCAAATTCCATCCTTCACCTTTCCATTTTTATCACCGTCTGCGAGGCCTTCCTCGGCATTGAGCCTCATTGGGGCCTTTGGAGGAAGATCTTTTATGTGAAGTGTCACAACGACAGCAATGGACCCCCTGTCGTCGGTGGCGTCGGCTTCATCGTCAGGAAGGAGGTTGACTACTTCGACTATCCGATGAAGGAATCCGTCCAAGGCTGGCGCAACAAGTGGTTCTACCTGCGTGATCCCGTCGTTCATGGGCGGCGTTCGAATCTCCCTCTTTTTGATGACGTCTTGGTAGCTCACAAGAAGAAGTCTTGGCAAAACGCCCTTTCTCCCGAAGAAAAGGCGACAGCCGATGAACTATTTGACCGGATAGTCACTTTGAAGAATACAGGAGGCCCGACGATGTGCGGCACCGAAGTGGTTTCGGTGTTCCTACAACGTCGAGTGCAGCCACTGATGTCCCGGCCTCACCAGCTGTGGCTTTACACTGGCAAAAACGACAAGTCAAGGATCAACTCAGCCGACCTATCGGCAGATGAGCTTCGAGACGAAGTTCATCGCTTGACATGCCTTAGTGCGAAGGACACCATTGTCTTGACATCGGCCCGTCCTCCTTATGATCTCGATCATCTCCCGTCCGAGGTAACTTTACCGCTTCTTGTTTTCCGTTATTATTTCTTTTCCTATCTATGCCTTACAAGTTTTTATCCTTCTGCAGGCTCCCACTGTTGCCCAATGTTATCCTCCCTCACCCGAGAGTGGCGTGGTACTGGAGGATGATGATGATGATTCTGAGGGAACCGAGGATGTTCAGCACGTTCTTGAGGACAGCGACGTCCAAGAGGAGGAAGCTGCCGAAGATGACGCCTTTCTCAGGAGCAGACGTCGTAAGCAGGTACATGATGATCTTATCACATCGGCTGAATCAAGTCCCAGAAGAGGAGATAATGATGCCGATGAAGCTGCTTCGCCTCCTCCTGCTAAGAAGAGTTCAACAAGTTTCTTTGTGGACGAAGATGATCTGGACCTGTGAGCATCTATACTCTTCTTCTCGTTAGTTTATTCCCTGTCATCATGCATGCTAACTGTGCACTGTACTTAAGTAGCTCTGATGATGACGATGTTCCTCTCGCGAAGAGGGCTAAGCTCGCTTCCAAGAGAACAGCATCGACTAAGGAGTCAGACCCTTCTCCCGCCAAGTCAACGCCTCCTACCAGGGCGGCTGTAGAGAAAATTCCGGTGTCGAAGGTTATTCCTCCCAGTGATCCTCCTGCTTCGTTGGCTTCTCGTGACCACGTAAGTTTTTATGTTGCCTTGTTTTGCTAAATTTCTATTTTTACCGACTAATTCTCTCTTCTTCCTTGACGCAGCCGATTTATGCCACAGCCGACGCTGTGGCAGATTTTGCTGAGCAATTTACCCGACTAGAGGCTGAAAACGCCCAGCTCCGGAAGAGCGTCAAGACCTCGGCTGATCAGGTGTTAGAAGCCAACAGGTTTGCTTCCGACGTCAAGAACGAAAATTCCTTGCTGAAGAAAGAGCTGTCGAAGCTGAAGCAACAGATGAAGGACGAACAAGAAGCCAGGCGAGCGGCAACGATTGCAGTTGATAAGAAGGAAGGCGTCCTCCGCGAATCCGTCAAGGATTTATTAGGTGAAAACCCACGGTATCCCGCTTTTTTTATTGGTGATTCTTTATTGGTTACTGATATATCTTTCTTTCAGAGGCCGCCAATATAATCAGTCGGCCGTCGTCATCGGCTTCGAGTGGACTCCACAGTCGATGCCTTGTCACTTGCTGCTCGAATCTAATGTCCGAGTCCTTGGACTACCGCAAAAGACCAAGGGAGCATTGTCGAGGCTATACTCGATGATCTTCCCGAAGATGAAGCAGGACAAGACTCTCGACGATTTGGCGGATGCTTTCCTCGTTGATCCTTCCGAGCCCGTGGAGGTACTTAAACGCCGTAGCCGCGTGATTGGGGCGGTTCTTACTTTTCAACTGCTTATGGGCCATGGGATGGGGTCAGAATTGGAGGAGTTTTCTAAGGCACTGCCTGTTGATGATGAAAACCATCTGCTCGACCTTGAGCCTTTCAAAAGATCGGCGATAACTTGTGCCAACCGCCTTCTGAAGCTGGTGGATGAAGCGCGAGCCGAGCCTGTTCCTGAGCCTGCTCCTGGCTCATCGTCGGCGAATCCTTGAACTGTTATTTGTCTTGTTGTAAATAAGATCATCCGTAACTTGAAGTAGCTTAATTAAAATTCGGCTCTGTTGCCAATTCAAACATCCTTTTGTCTGTAAAATGCATGCTGAACGCTCCCGATGGGAGTTTTTATGTTAATGCTTGGTCTGAACTGGAGACTGTACTGCAGATTCCTTCATCTTCTTCCCGTGCCGAGCTTTCTCCGAATTCTTCGAGTAATGACGAGTCAGGCCTTGTTCATCGCTTACGTGATCAGGTGTCTTGTCTAAATAAAGACATTACTTCTCTTCGTGCGATGGCAGCCTTGGTGAAGAAAAAGGGAGAGATATCGACTGCTGTCGAGCAATATGCTCTCGATGGTCTTCATGTTGCTACCGAAAGCTTGGGCTGTAAGTATTAGCCTATCTTCCGATTTTTGGCATAGCTTGAATGTTCTTTTATCTGACATTCGTCCCTTTTCCAGTCGTATCTTCGGATGCAGCTGAAGAGGACAGGAAGATTCATGAAGAGGTTGAGGCGATGACTGATGTTGCCCATCCGACGCATGGTTTATGGCTGCATCGTCCGAAGGGATGGTTTGGAACACCTTGTTTCCTCTAGACCAAGCACTCGGAACCTTGTCTGGCTTGTTCACCCGATTCAAGTCCCCTGAGAGGATTCGACAGTTGGTGCGGAAAGAGCTTCTGGCTGGTGCTGAGCTTGCCTTTGCTTCAATATTGGCGTGCCATCCAACTCTAGACTTGGGAGCCGTAGCAAATACTGAAAGAGATTTAGGCCAGTACTATGATGTTGCTAGAGGTCCTGCTTCCACCGTCGTTTCTCGGATGGAATCATGCCTTGAAAAGGAACTGAAGGCCCACTGGGACCGGGGAACCCGATTATAAATATAATAACCTTGTATCTGCATAAGATTGTTTACTGCGTACGCTGCACGCTATGTTAGTTGGATTTTATTGTCGAGTGCGGCTGAGTGATCAGTTCAACCTGCTTTCTCGACGACTTCGTTGAATTTTATGCAATGTTATTGCGAAGTCGATATGTAGTTTATTCGAGAGCTTGGCTTCATCACCCGGTGCACCGGTTTGAGCCTTATCTTGTGATAATGTAACCATCGACTGCAGCGCTCGCGTATTTTTCGAGGCTTGGATTGGTTGTTTTTGTGTGTCATTAATCTTAGCTCTCGCTGAGAGTATTTAATTAATGACACTGTGTAAGCATATTGCTTTTGGGCCTGAGCTCCCGATGGGAGTTATAGCCGATGGTAGGTTTTCCAAACGTTATGTTCGGATGCCGAAGCCTGAAGCAAGAAAAAAGAGAGACAATCTGATTAGATCTTTATTCATAATGTAAAAGCAACCTTATAGGCTGTTGACAAAACAGTCGTGTCCTATGTATAGAACCGTCGCAATTGCGCGATGTTCCACGGATTCTCGACGTCTTTCCCTGAATCTGGATTTTTCAGCCGATAGGCTCCTCCTGGTATCACTTCGGTGATGATGTATGGTCCTTCCCATGGGGATTCTAGCTTCAAGGGTTTTGTTTTTGCTTCAGCCGCAGTACCATATCCCCAACATTAAAACTTCGACTGCATATTCGTCGGCTGTGGTAGTTTCTCAGCGCTTGCTGGTACACCGTTGTTCTTGCCAAGGCGATATCTCGTGCTTCATCAAGGAGATCGACAGCATCTTGTAGGGCGATGTTGGAGGAGGACTCTGTGTATGCTGTCACTCGAGGCGCTTCAAATCTGACGTCGGCTGGTAAGACCGCTTCGGCTCCATGCACCAAGAAGAATGGAGTATATTGAGTCGATCCGTTGGGTGTAGTACGCAAACTCCGAGTACGAGATGGTAACTCTTCGACCCGGGCTCCGGCTGCGCCTTTAAGACGTTTCTTGAGGCCATCTCCTATTAGGCCATTGATCCTTTCCACCTGGCCGTTGGTCCGGGGGTGAGAGGCGATGCGAATTTCAATTTAATTCCTCCATCATCACAAAATTTCCTGAACTCCTCGGAATCAAAATTGGAGCCGTTGTACGTGACGATGCTGTGAGGCATACCGAATCGACAAGTTATTCCCTTGAAGAATTGAACCGCTGTTTCAGCTTTTTGGTTTCGCACAGGTACTGCCTCGATCCACTTAGTGAATTTGTCGACTGCAACCAACAAGTACGTGTGTCCTCCGGGTGACGATCTTGGCAGCGGCCCAACTTGATCGAGTCCCCATTGAGCGAAAGGCCATGCCAAGGTATTGTCATTAGGTCCGTTGCAGGAGCGTGTGGTTTTGGTGAAAAACGTTGGCAAGGATCGCACTTCATGACTAGATCCCTAGCATCCGACGCTGCCGTTGGCCAGTAAAATCCTGCCCTAAAGGCTTTTGCCACAAGGGCCACCGCTCCCTACGTGATGTCCGCAGGTTCCTTTGTGTATCTTACACAACAGTGCTTTTCCATCGTCAATGGCGATGCACCTTTGGAAGATCCCTGAGATGCTACGCTTGTAAAGCTCACCATTTATCACGGTGAAGGCCTTTGAGCGTCTGACGATTCGCCTAGCTTCCAGAGAGTCCTCTGCCAGCTCTTGCTTTGTTAGATACGCTAGGAACGGTTTGGTCCATAGTGGCTCGAGGAGGAGGACTTGTTCGGCAGGAGGAGTTGGGGATTCTTCAGCCGAAGGAGTTTGTTTTGGGCTTGCCTCTGATTCATCAGCCGATGACTTTGGAGGTGCCGACGTCTTTTCTTTTATCGATCGTTGAGTGATCACTTCGTAAAACACTCCGTCTGGGATGGGAGAGCATGTGGACCCGATGTTTGCCAAAGTGTCGGCTTCCTCATTACCGGCTCGCCGATGTGTTTGAGCTCGCATCCTTCGAATTTAGCTTCCATATTCGATACGACCGCCGATAAGCGATCATGTTGTCACTCGATCGCGTCGCATAGGTTCATCGACTGCTGCACCACCAAGTTTGAGTCTCCGTAGATCTCCCAGACGAGTAGCACCACACGCCTTTGCCATTTTCATTCCGTGCAACAGCGCTTCGTATTCTGCTTCATTGTTTGTCGGCAGAGAGAAATTCATACGCAGTATGTACTTCATCTTATCTCCCTGCGGTGATATCAGCACCACTCCTGCTCCTACACCCGTACTCTGTTTTGATCCGTCGAAGTACATTATCCATGATCCTGACATATCGGGTACTGCCGGCGTCTGTGATTGGATCCAATCTGCCACGAAATCTGGGAGGATTTGGGATTTTATCGCCATTCGATTAACGTAAGTTATGTCATGTGGCGCTAGTTCGATAGCCCATTGGGATACTCGACCCGTGGCTTCCGGATTGGTCATTATGCTCTTCAGGGGTGCTTCGCTTACAACTTTAATCGGGTGCTCCGTGAGGTAGTGCCGCAACTTGCGAGCTAACCGCCATACTGCGTACGCCAGCTTCTGGTGATGGGGATACCTCTGCCTTGCAGGAGTGAGCACCTCACTGAGGTAATAAACGGGCCGCTGCACACCATGAACTCTCCCTGCTTCCTCTCATTCGACGACTAAAACGCTGTCGAAGACTTGTGTTGTTGCAGCTATGTACATGAGCAACGTCTCCTTCTCGCGCGGAGTCACGAGCACTGGGGAGGTCGATAAGATTTTCTTCAAGTTGTCGAAAGATTCCTGTGCCTCCTTTGTCCATTCGAATTTTCCGACTTTTTCATCAGGTTGTAGAAGGGCAAAGCTTTCTCCCCTAGCTTTGCAATGAACCTCGTCGAGTGCTGCTAGCCGGCCTGCCAACTGCTGCACTTGGTGCAGATTCTTTGGCGGCTCCATGTCAAGAATAGCTTTGATCTTTGATGGATTGGCTTCAATTCCTCTGGCTGATATGAAGTACCCAAGTACTTGAACTCCCGGCACTCCGAAGAAGCATTTTTTGGGATTCAATTCAACTTGATTTTGTATCTGTCCAGATTGTCGAAGGTTTCCCGTAAGTCATCGATGAGTGTGGCTGCGTGCTTCGTTTTCACCACGATGTCGTCGATGTAAACTTCAATATTTCTCCCAATCTGCTCCGCAAGGCAAGCTTGCATGCAGCGTTGGTAAGTAGCTCCTGCATTTTTCAACCCGAAGGTCATGACGTTGTAACAGAAAATGCCGTGCGGGGTGATGAACACGGTTAGCTCCTGGTCTTCCTTCTTCAGCTTGATCTGATTGTACCCGGAGTATGCATCGAGGAAAGAGAGACGGTCGCACCCGGCCGTGGAGTCGACTATCTGGTCTATCCGAGGCAATGGGAAATGATCTTTCGGGCAATGTTTGTTAAGGCTGGTGTAATCGATGCACATGCGGAGGGCGGTCGTGTCCTTTTTTGGCACCATGACGGGATTGTCCACCCACTCAGATTACTTAAGCTCCCGAATAAATCCTGCCTTGCGGAGCCGACTAACTTCTTCGCCAATTGCTCTTCTCTTCGGTTCGGAAAATCGTCTCATTGATTGCTTGCACCTGGTTTAGGCTGTCGGGTCAACATTTAGGGCGTGCTCGGCGAGTTCCCCGGGGATACCTGGCATGTCGGATGGTTCCCATGCAAATATCTCCCGGCGCTCATGGAGGAACTCGATGAGCGCGCTTCCTATGCGTCAGTGAGGTCAGCCGAAGTATTGACCGTCTTCTTCGGATCAGTAGGATGCACCTGCAGCTTCTTAGTTTCCTTTGCAGCATCAAACTCATCGGATCTTACGTTTCGATTGTCGGCTGGAGGTTGCGTGTGGTCTGTGATGGTATCGATCACGTTGAGTTCTTCTTTGGCTCCAAACTTCGAAGCGATCTTCTGGAACTCCCTGTCGCAGTTGTCTGATCGAGCGAAGCTGCCGTGAACGGTTATTGGGGTTCCGTTGTTGCCTGGCATCTTCAGTTTTAGGTACGCATAATGAGGCACGGCCATGAATTTAGCAAACGCAGGTTTGCCGAGGATGGCGTGGTACTGAGATTCCCAGTCGACTACCTCGAACTCGATCTTTTCTTTCCTGAAATTACTGGGCGTGCCGAAGACTACGTCCAATGATGTTTTGCCTAGCGAGTAAGCGGGTCGAGTCGGTATAATGCCGTGGAACCCTGTGTCAGATTCTTTTAGCATGTCGACTGTTAAACCCATTGCTCACATTGTGCTGGCGAATAGCAGGTTCAAGACGCTTCCTCCGTCCATGAATACTTTGCCCATACTGTACCCTCCAATCTACGCTTCAAGGACAAGGGCCGCGTGACCGGGCCTTGGAACAGCTTTCGGGTGATCTGCCCTGCTGAAGGTGATGCTTTGTTCTGACCAGTTGATGAAATCCGGCGTATCGACCATGGCGACTTCCGCATATTTTACTTCTCGGGAGAACTTCTTGACTTCTCTCTTTGAAAAGCTGGTTTTATGGATCATGCTTATTTGTCCACGTAGTGCTGCGAATACTTCGGTTGGTTCATAATCATCTTTTTCCATAGGCTCGTATGGTTCTGGTACATATGGTTCTGTCAAATGGTCGTAGGACCTTGCCTTCTCCTCCATCATGCGAACTCTTGACATAGCTTCGGCTCTAAGGTCATCACAGAACTGTCGAATCTCTAGGAAGTGTCGGCAGTTCCTCAACAAATGACTGGACTTCTCCCGACCATCCTTTGGATCAAAGTATAAGTGGAGGTAACATGGCGCCTCGATTTGCTCTGTAGCCGAAAGATACGGAGAACGGGTACGGCCCCTGATTGCCGATGTGTCGTGGCATCTTTGCTCGAACTGTCGAGGATGAAATGCTGTTCTGCCTTCCTCCTCACGATGTGAGCTTCTTCGTCTCTTCCTTTGTCCAGCCGTGGTGTCGAGATTCCCTCGGTCGCTCCCTTGTATGCTTCTGGGTGAAATTTTTAGAGTTGTCGCTGAATGGGCACCCTCCGGAGGTGCGGCCTCTGAGTCGGACGCGCCGACCTTAGGGAGGCGAAGGAAACCTCCGGAGTCGATGACGAAGTGGACACCGCCGAAAACAGCCTCCGTGTCATGAGATGATGCCATAGAGTTTGGGTGAAGTACTTCGCGGCGCGGCACGAACTCGAAGGACCCGCAGCGGATCGGATCTGTTGGCTCTGCTGGTGTCGGTGATTCGAGTAAGAACGTCGCGGACGTGATCGGTACTGCTCGATGACTTGCCTTGTGCCGACAGGTTTCCACGAGACGGCGCCAATTGTCGAGGGTACTCCTCGCCAATGCCCTCCGATAGGGGCTTAGGGTTGATGGAATCCCGCAAGCCGACACGAGACATCGGTTCACGGACAAGCGGGGAGAGCGATTTACCCAGGTTCGGGGCCCTCGATGAGGTAAAACCCTTACGTCCTGCCTGTCTGTTCTTGATTATGATGATAACGGGTTACAATGGGGTGCCGAATAGTTCGGCTGAGATCTCGTCGAGATGGCTATTACTAAGGTGACCTAGCTCTAAGCTTCTTCTGGCTAAGATTGCTAAGATTGATTGTGTCCCTCGGCAGCCCCTCTACTGGCCTTTATATATGAGGCTAGGTCTCAAGAGGTCTCACCGAGTATGACTAGGTTTACAGTAGTTTTAAATCCAATCTTTCCTTGTTCGATCGCTTCCTTGTCTTGCCCGTCAAGGAACCTTCTGGTGCGCCGTCCTAGTGGCCCATCTCACCTTCAAGTGTCTTCATGGGCCTCCAATTAGTCAATACATGATAGGGTAATGTGGGTTACCCGAAGGGTAGTGCCCACGTCAAGTTGCTTTCACTTCAACATATTTATCTCATGGATAATTGTCAACACAAAGTAATATAACAAGTTCAATAGGTAAACATGTAAGAATCAATGCACACAGTTGATACAAGTGTTTGCTTCTGGGATAAAAAGAATAGGCAAACTGACTCAACAATAAAGTAGAAGATAGGCCCTTCGCAGAGGGAAGCATTGATTACTATATTTATGCTAGAGCTTTTCATTTTGAAAACAAGAAACAATCTTGTCAACGGTAGTAATAAATCATATGTGTTATGCATAATACATCTTATAAGTTGCAAGCTTCATGCATAGATTACCAATAGTGCTCGCACCTTGTCCTAATTAGCTTGGATTAACATGGATTATCATTGCATAGCATATGTTTCAACCAAGTGTCACAAAGGGGTACCTCTATGCCGCTTGTACAAAGGTCTAAGGAGAAAACTCGCATTGGATTTCTCGCTTTTGATTATTCTCAACTTAGACATCCATACCGGGACAACATAGACAACGAGATAATGGACTCCTCTTTAATGCATAAGCATACAACAACAGTTAAAATTCTCATAAGAGATTGAGGATTAATTGTCCAAACTGAAACTTCCACCATGAATCATGGTTTTAGTTAGCGGCCCAATGTTCTTCTCTAACAATATGCATACTCAAACCATTTATCATGAAAATCGCCCTTACTTCAGACAAGACGAACATGCATAGCAACTCACATGATATTCAACAAAGGTATAATAGTTGGTGGCGTCCCCAGAAGCATGGTTACCGCTCAACAAGCAACTTATAAGAAATAAGATACATAGCTACATATTCTTCACCACAATAGTTTTTAAGGCTATTTTCCCATGAGCTATATATTGCAAAGACAAAGAATAGAATTTTAAAGGTAGCACTCAAGTAATGTACTTTGGAATGGCAGAGAAATACCATGTAGTAGGTAGGTATGGTGGACACAAATGGCATAGTTTTTGGCTCAAGGATTTGGATGCACGAGAAGATTTCCTCTCAATACAAGGCTAGGCTAGCAAGGTTGTTTGAAGCAAACTCAAGTATAAAACGGTGCAGCAAGGCTCACATATGAACATATTGTAAGCATTATAAGACCTTACATCGTCTCCTTGTTGTTCAAACACCTTAACCAGAAAATATCTAGACTCTAGAGACCAATCATGCAAACCAAATTTTAACAAGCTCTATGTAGTTCTTCATTAATGGGTACAAAGTACATTATGAAAGAGATTAAACATGATGTATATGAGCACAACAATTGCCAAGTATCAAATTATTCAAGACATTATACCAATTACCACATGCAGCATTTTCTGTTTCCAACCATATAACAATTAACGAAGCAGTTTCAACCTTCGCCATGAACACTAAAAGTAATGCTTAAGAACACATGTGTTCATATGCAACAGCGGAGCGTGTCTCTCTCCCACACAAGCATGAATTTATTCAGAGAATGAAAATAACAAAACGAAAATAAAGGCACACAGACGCTCCAAGTAAAGCACATAAGATGTGACCGAATAAAAATATAGTTTCAACTTTCAAGAGAAGAAACCTGATAATTTGTCGATGAAGAAGGGGATGCCTTGGGCATCCCCAAGCTTAGATGCTTGAGTCTTCTTGAAATATGCAGGGATGAACCGCGGGGGCATCCCCAAGCTTAGACTTTTCACTCTTCTTGATCATATTGTATCATCCTCCTCTCTTGACCCTTGAAAACTTCCTCCACACCAAACTTCTCATAAACTTCATTAGAGGGGTTAGTACTCAAAAACTTTAATCCACCTTGGCCCTGTAGTGACACATTGCAAGAACTCAATAAAACATTAGCTACAACTCTCCACGTCTAGAAAGCCTCACTTAAAGTCCACAAGAGACAATGCAAAAAAACAGAGACAAAATCTGTCAAAACAGAACAGCCAGTAAACACGAATTTTTAAGAGGTACTTCCGTTGCTCAAATCAGAAAACTCAAAACTAATGAAAGTTGCGCACATATCTGAGGATCATTCACGTAAATTGGCAGATTTTTCTGAGTTACCTACGAGAGAATCATACCCAGATTCGTGACAGCAAGAAATCTGTTTCACGCGAGAAATCCAAGTCTAGCATCAACCTTCTATTAGAGACTTCACTTGGCACAACATTCCAATAAAATAGAGATAAGGAGAGGTTCCTACAGTAGTAACAACTTCCAAAACACAACAAAACAGTAGCAAAATAAACACATGGGTTATCTCCCAAGGAGTGCTTTCTTTATAGCCATTGAGATGGGCTCGGCAATTTTAATGATGCACTCGCAAGACATAAGAGTTGAAGCAAAAGAGAGCATCAAAAAGCAAGTTCAAAACACATTTAAGTCTAACCCACTTCCTATGCATAGGAATCTTGTACACAAATAAATTCATGAGGAGCAAAGTGACAAGCATAGGAAAACTAGACAAGCGCAACTTCAAGATTTTCAGCATATAGAGAGGTGTTTTAGTACCATGAAAATTTCTACAACCATATTTTCCTCTCTCATAATAACTTTCAGTGGCATCATGAACAAACTCAACAATATAACTATCAAATGAAACATTCTTATCATGAGTCTCATGCATAAAATTATTACTCTCCACATAAGCATAGTCAATTTTATTAGTAATAGTGGGAGCAAATTCAACAAAGTAGCTATCATTATTATTCTCATCAAGTGTAGGAGGCATAGTATAATCATAATTAAATTTACTCTCCATAGTAGGCGACACCAAAAGATCACTATCATTATAATCATCATAAATAGGAGGCAAAGTATCATCAAAGAAAATTTTCTCCTCAATGCTTGGGGGTCTAAAAATATCATGAAAACCAGCTTCCCCAAGCTTAGAACTTTCTATATCATTATCAACAATGGTGTTCAAAGCGTTCATACTAATATTACTACCAGCATGCAAATAAGGTTCCATAGGTTTTTAATTTTCGCATTAAATAATCCATGTCTTAACTCAGGAAATAGAATAAGAAGCTCATTGTTGTCCATTATGCCTTACTAGTGTAAACAAGAAACAAAAAGATGCAATTGCAGGATCTAAAGGAAATAGCTTCGAGCACTCACACACCGGCAACAATGCTAGGAAATAGCTTAGTAGTCGGAGGATGTGAATACCTTTTACCTTACCTACCCGGCAACGGCGCCAGAAAAGTTCTTGATGTCTACGGGTGCTTCTATTCTTGTAGACAGTTGATGTCTACGGGTGCTTCTATTCTTGTAGACAGTGTTGGGCCTCCAAGAGCAGAGGTTTGTAGAACAGAAGCAAGTTTCCCTTAAGTGGATCACCCAAGGTTTATCGAACTCAGGGAGGAAGAGGTCAAAGATATCCCTCTCAAGCAACCCTGCAATCACGATACAAGAAGTCTCTTGTGTCCCCAACACACCTAATACATTTGTTAGATGTATAGGTGCACTAGTTCGGCGAAGAGATGGTGAAATACAAGTAGTATGGATGTATATGAGTGGTAATAACAATCTGAATAAAATATGGCAGCGAGTAAACATGCAACGGAACAGTAAATAAACGGAGATTCGATGTTTGGAAACAAGGCCTAGGGATCATACTTTCACTAGTGGACACTCTCAACATTGATCACATAATAAAACCACTGTACACTCTCTTGTTGGATGATGAACACCACTAATTGCGTAGGGCTAAAAAAGCACCTCAATGCCGGAGTTAACAAGCTCCACAACATTCAATGTTCATATTTAAATAACCTTAGAGTGCATGACCGACCAACGCAATTACACCAAGTACTAACATAGCATGCACACTGTCACCATCACACTATGAAGGAGGAATAGATCACATCAATACTATCATAGCAATAATTAACTTCATAATCTACAAGAGATTACAATCATAACCTACGCCAAGTACTACACGATGCACACACTGTCACCATTACACCGTGGAGGAGGATTAGAGTACTTTAATAACATCACTAGAGTAACACATAGATGAATAGTGATACAAAACTCATATGTATCTCAATCATATAAGGCAGCTCATGAGATCATTGTATTGAAGTACATAGGAGAGAGATCAACCACATAGCTACCGGTACAGCCCTTAGCCTCGATGGAGAACTACTCCCTCCTCATGGGAGACGAGCAGCGTTGATGAAGATGGCGGTGGTGTCGATGGAGGAGCCTTCGGGGGCACTTCCCCGTCCCGGTGGCGTGCCGGAACAGAGACTCCTGTCCCCAGATCTTGGCTTCGCGATGGCGGCGGCTCTGGAAGGTTTCTCGTACCGTGGCTTTTTTTCGTCTCGAGGTTTTAGGTCAGGGACCTTTAAATAGGCGAAGACGCGGAGTCGGAAGGCTGACGGGGGCGCCACACAATAGGGGGGCGCGGCCCAGGCCCTGGCCACGCCGCCCTATCATCTGGGCCCACCAGGGCTCCCCTCTGGTGGCTCTCGGGTGTTCTGGAAGCTTCGTGGAAAAATAGGATGCTGGGCGTTGATTTCGTCTGATTCCGAGAATATTTCCTTACTAGGATTTACGAAACCAAAAACAGCGAAAACAGACAAGCTGGCCCTTTGGCATCTCGTCAATAGGTTAGTTCCGGAAAACGCATAATAATGACATATAATGTGTATAAAACATGTAGGTATTGTCATAAAAGTAGCATGGAACATAAGAAATTATAGATACATTTGGGACGTATCAAGCATCCCCAAGCTTAGTTCCTACTCGCCCTCGAGTAGGTAAACGATAACAAGGATAATTTCTGAAGTGACATGCTATCATAATCTTGATAAATACAATTGTAAAGCATATGAGATGAATGCAGCGATTCGAAGCAATGATGAAGATAATGAGTAAACTAATGAATCATATAGCAAAGACTTTTCATGAATAATACTTTCAAGACAAGCATCAATAAGACTTGCATAAGAGTTACTCATAAAGCAATAAATTCAAAGTAAAAGCATTGAAGCAACACAAAGGAAGAAATAAGTTTCAGCGGTTGCTTTCAACTTGTAACATGTATATCTCATGGATAGTTGTCAACATAAAGTAATATAACAAGTGCAATAAGTAAACATGTAAGAATCAATGCACACAGTTGGTACAAGTGTTTGCTTCTAAGATAGAAAGAATGGGTAAACTGACTCAACAATAAAGTAAAAGAAAGGCCCTTCGCAGAGGGAAGCAGGGATTAAATCATGTGCGCTAGAGCTTTTTTAAGTTTTGAAATCATATAGAGAGCATAAAAGTAAAGTTTTGAGAGGTGTTTGTTGTTGTCAACGAATGGTAGTGGGCACTCTAACCCCCTTGCCAAACAGACTTTCAAAGAGCGGCTCCCATGAAGGACGTTATCTCTACCAGCAAGGTAGATCATCCCTCTTCTATTTTGTTTACACATGTATTTTAGTTTTATTATGGTTGACACTCCTCCCAACCTTTTTCTTACACAAGCCATGGCTAACCGAATCCTCGGGTGCCTTCCAACATTCACATACCATGAAGGAGTGTCTATTTGCAAAATTAAGTTGCTTAGTGATGAATCAGAGCAAAACATGTGAAGAGAATTATTAATGAAGGTTGATTAATTGGGGGTCGGGAACCCCGCGCCAGCTCTTTTTGCAAAATTATTGGATAAGCGGATGAAGCCACTAGTCCATTGGTGAAAGCTGCCCAACAAGATTGAAAGATAAAACACCACATACTTCCTCATGAGCTATAAAACATTGACACAAATAAGAAGTAATAGAGTTTTGAATTGTTTAATGGTAGCACATGAAGTATTTTCTTGGAATGGCAGAGAAATACCACATAGTAGGTAGGTATGGTGGACACAAATGGCATAGTGTTTTGGCTCAAGGATTTTGGATGCACGAGAAGAATTCCTCTCAAAATAAGGCTAGGCTAGCAAGGTTGTTTGAAGCAAACTCAAGTGTAAAACGGTGCAGCAAGACTCACATATGAACATACTGTAAGCATTATAAGACTTTACATCGTCTTCCTTGTTGTTCAAACACCTTAACCAGAAAATATCTAGACTCTAGAGATCAATCATACAAACCAAATTTTAACAAGCTCTATGTAGTTATTCATTAATGGGTACAAGGTACATGATGCAAGAGCTTAAACATGATCTATATGAGCACAACAATTGCCAATTATCACATTATTCAAGACATTATACCATTTACCACATGCAACATTTTCTGTTTCCAACCATATAACAATTAACGAAGCAGTTTCAACCTTCGCCATGAACATTAAGAATAAAGCTAACAACAAATGTGTTCATATGAACCAGCGGAGCGTGTATCTCTCCCAAACAAAGAATGCTAGGATCCGATTTTATTCAAACAAAAAAAAAACAAAAAACAAACAGACGCTCCAAGTAAAGCACATAAGATGTGACGGAATAAAAATATAGTTTCACTAGAGGAACCTGATAAGTTGTCGATGAAGAAGGGGATGCCTTGGGAATCCCCAAGCTTAGAAGCTTGAGTCTTCTTAAAATATGCAGGGATGAACCACGGGGCATCCCCAAGCTTAGACTTTTCACTCTTCTTGATCATATTGTATCATCCTCCTCTCTTGACCCTTGAAAACTTCCTCCACACCAAACTCAAAACAAACTCATTAGAGTGTTAGTGCATAATCAAAAATTAAAATATTCAGAGGTGACACAATCATTCTTAACACTTTTGGACATTTCTCGAAGCTACTGGAAGTTAATGGAACAAAGAAATCCATCCAACACAGCAAAAGAGGCAATACGAAATAAAAGGCAGAATCTGTCAAAATAGAACAGTCCGTAAAGACGAATTTTAAAGAGGCACCAGACTTGCTCAGATGAAAATGCCCAAATTTAATGAAAGTTGCGTACATATCTGAGGATCACTCACGTAAACTGGCAGATTTTTCTGAGTTACCTACAGAGAATCATACCCAAATTCGTGACAGCAAGAAATGCTGTTTACGCGCAGTAATCCAAATCTAGTATTGACTTTACTATCAAAGACTTCACTTGGCACAACAAATGCAATAAAATAAGATAAGGAGAGGTTGCTACAGTAGTAACAACTTCCAAGACTCAAATATAAAACAAAAGTACTGTAGTAAAATAAACACATGGGTTATCTCCCAAGAAGTGCTTTCTTTATAGCCATTAAGATGGGCTCAGCAATTTTAATGATGCACTCGCAAGAAATAGGAGTTGAAGCAAAAGAGAGCATCAAGAAGCAAATTCAAAACACATTTAAGTTTAACCCACTTCCTATGAAAAGGAATCTTGTAAATAAACAAGTCATGTAGGCATAATGCAACAAGCATAGAAAGATAAAACAAATGTAACTTCAAAAATTTCAGCATATAGAGAGGTGTTTTAGTAACATAAAATTTCTACAACCATATTTTCCTCTCTCATAATAATTTCCAGTGGCATCATGAACAAACTCAACAATATAAGTATCACATAAAGCATTCTTATTCACATGCATAAAAGTATCATTACTCTCCACATAAGCATAATCATTTTTATTAGTTGTAGTGGGAGCAAATTCAACAAAGTAGCTATCATTATTATTCTCATCATCAAATATAGGAGGCATAGTATAATCATAATTAAATTTACTCTCCATAGTAGGTGGCACCAAAAGACCACTATCATTATAATCATCATATATGGGAGGCATATCATAATCAACATAAACTTTCTCCTCAATACCCGGAGGGCTAAAGATATCATTTTCATCAAAACCGACCTCCCCAAGCTTAGAATCTTCCATAGCATTAGCAACAATAGTGTTCAAAGCATTCATATTAATAACATTCCCATTAGCATGCATATAAAGTTCCATGGGTTTTGTAATTCTCTCTTCAAACACATCATGTCCTAATCCAAGATAAAGTTCATAAAGATCTCTCATATTTTTGTTGTTTTCCATTATGCCTTACTAGTGTTGGGCCTCCAAGAGCAGAGGTTTGCAGAACAGCAGCAAGTTTCCCTTAAGTGGATCACCCAAGGTTTATCGAACTCAGGGAGGAAGAGGTCAAAGATATCCCTCTCAAGCAACCCTGCAATCACGATACAAGAAGTCTCTTGTGTCCCCAACACACCTAATACACTTGTCGGATGTATAGGTGCACTAGTTCGGCGAAGAGATGGTGAAATACAAGTAGTATGGATGTATATGAGTGGTAATAACAATCTGAATAAAATATGGCAGCGAGTAAACATGCAACGAACGATAAATAAACGAAGATTCGATGTTTGGAAACAAGGCCTAGGGATCATACTTTCACTAGTGGACACTCTCAACATTGATCACATAATAAAACCACTCTACACTCTCTTGTTGGATGATGAACACCACTAATTGCGTAGGGCTACAAGAGCACCTCAATGCCGGAGTTAACAAGCTCCACAACATTTAATGTTCATATTTAAATAACCTTAGAGTGCATGACAGACCAACGCAATTACACCAAGTACTAACATAGCATGCACACTGTCACCATCACACTATGAAGGAGGAATAGATCACATCAATACTATCATAGCAATAATTAACTTCATAATCTACAAGAGATTACAATCATAACCTACGCCAAGTACTACACGATGCACACACTCGTCACCATTACACCGTGGAGGAGGAATAGAGTACTTTAATAACATCACTAGAGTAACACATAGATGAATAGTGATACAAAACTCATATGAATCTCAATCATGTAAGGCAGCTCATGAGATCATTGTATTGAAGTACATAGGAGAGAGATCAAGCACATAGCTACCGGTACAGCCCTTAGCCTCGATGGAGAACTACTCCCTCCTCATGGGAGACAGCAGCGTTGATGAAGATGGCGGTGGTGTCGATGGAGGAGCCTTCCGGGGGCACTTCCCCGTCCCGGCGGCGTGCCGGAATAGAGACTCCTGTCCCCCAGATCTTGGCTTCGCGATGGCGGCGGCTCTGGAAGGTTTCTCGTACCGTGGCTTTTTTTCGTCTCGAGGTTTTAGGTCAGGGACCTTTAAATAGGCGAAGAGGTGGAGTCGGAAGGTTGACGGGGGCACCACACAATAGGGGGGCGCGGCCCAGGCCCTTGCCGCGCCGCCCTATCATCTGGGCCCACCAGGGCTCCCCTCTGGTGGCTCTCGGGTGTTCTGGAAGCTTCGTGGAAAAATAGGATGCTGGGCGTTGATTTCGTCCGATTCCGAGAATATTTCCTTACTAGGATTTCTGAAACCAAAAACAGCAGAAAACAGCAACTGGACCTTCGGCATCTCGTCAATAGGTTAGTTCCGGAAAACGCATAATAATGACATATAATGTGTATAAAACATGTAGGTATTGTCATAAAAGTAGCATGGAACATAAGAAATTATAGATACGTTTGGGACGTATCAACAGTGTTGGGGCCTCCAAGAGCAGAGGTTTGTAGAACAGCAGCAAGTTTCCCTTAAGTGGATCACCCAAGGTTTATCGAACTCAGGGAGGAAGAGGTCAAAGATATCCCTCTCAAGCAACCCTGCAATCACGATACAAAAAGTCTCTCGTGTCCCCAACACACCTAATACACTTGTCAGATGTATAGGTACACTAGTTCGGCGAAGAGATAGTGAAATACAAGTGGTATGAATGAATATGAGCAGTAGTAACGGCGCCAGAAAATAGCTTGCTGGCGTGCAGTTGATGGTAGTAATATTGCAGGAAGTAAAGATGCGAGTAGAACGAGTAAATAAGCGATGATTGCGGTATTTGGAAACAAGGCCTAGGGATCATACTTTCACTAGTGGACACTCTCAACATTGATCACATAATAAAACCACTCTACACTCTCTTGTTGGATGATGAACACCACTAATTGCGTAGGGCTACAAGAGCACCTCAATGCCGGAGTTAACAAGCTCCACAACATTCAATGTTCATATTTAAATAACCTTAGAGTGCATGATAGATCATTGCAATTACACCAAGTACTAACATAGCATGCACACTGTCACCATCACACTATGAAGGAGGAATACATCACATCAATACTATCATAGCAATAATTAACTTCATAATCTACCAGAGATTACAATCATAACCTACGCCAAGTACTACATGATGCACACACTGTCACCATTACACCATGGAGGAGGAATAGACTACTTTAATAACATTACCAGAGTAACACATAGATGAATAGTGATACAAAGCTCATATGAATCTCAATCATGTAAGGCAACTCATGAGATCATTGTATTGAAGAACATGGAAGAGAGATTAACCACATAGCTACCGGTACAGCCCTTAGCCTCGATGGAGAACTACTCCCTCCTCATGGGAGACAGCGGCGTTGATGGAGATGGCGGTGGTATCGATGGAGGAGCCTTCCGGGGGCACTTCCCCGTCCCGGCGGCGTGCCGGAACAGAGACTCCTGTCCCCCAGATCTTGGCTTCGCGATGGCGGCGGCTCTGGAAGGTTTCTCGTACCGTGGCTTTTTTTCGTCTCGAGGTTTTAGGTCAGGGACCTTTAAATAGGCGAAGAGGTGGAGTCGGAAGGCTGACGGGGGCGCCACACAATAGGGGGGCGCGGCCCAGGCCCTGGTCGCGCCGCCCTATCATCTGGGCCCACCAGGGCTCCCCTCTGGTGGCTCTCGGGTGTTCTGGAAGCTTCGTGGAAAAATAGGATGCTGGGCGTTGATTTCGTCCGATTCCGAGAATATTTCCTTACTAGGATTTCTGAAACCAAAAATAGCAGAAAACAGCAACTGGCCCTTCGGCATCTCGTCAATAGGTTAGTTCCGGAAAACGCATAATAATGACATATAATGTGTATAAAACATGTAGGTATCACTACAAGAAAAGTTGCCATGGCCGACGAAGTTGAAGTCGCGCCGTGGTTGCTGGTGTACCATGGCCGACGATTTTGGGTCTGTCCGTTGTGCATGTCAAAACGTTTTTTTCTCGTTTTTGAGGCCACCTAGCCCGACGAAAACGGCCAAAACGTGGCGTATGGTGGCCCGGGACGTGGTGCATCTCGAATTCTCGGGTTCGCCGGCCGAGTCAACGCAAATCCGCACCGCCGAGGGATGTAGGGCCCGGATGCCAGCCTCTACGGCATTTTTTTTTTCTCGATCGCGCCATCTCGTTCAACGCTCTCCGATCGAGCCGTTTACGATGCAGGATCATGGGTCCCGCATGTCATCCTCTATGAACCAAAATTATTTCTATTCTTGGATTTTTTTTGACCCCCTGATTTCTGGCTACTTCCTTTTTCTTTTGATCCCATGCCGCGTCTCAAACGGTGATACCGCTGCTGCTAAATGGGACCCGCATGTCATCCTCTATGTACTATAAAACTTTCTTTTCTTGGATTTTTTTTGGCACCTCAAATTTGGTCACTTGCCTTTTTCTTTCGATCCCTGCCGCCTCTCAAACGGTGATACCGTCTCTGCTAAATGGGACCCGCATGTCATCCTCTATGTACTATAAAACTTTCTTTTCTTGGATTTTTTTGGCACCTCAAATTTGGTCACTTGCCTTTTTCTTTCGATCCCCTGCCGCCTCTCAAACGGTGATACCGCTGCTGCTAAATGGGACCCGCATGTCATCCTCTATGTACTACAAAACTTTCTTTTCTTGGATTTTTTTTGGCACCTCAAATTTGGTCACTTGCCTTTTTCTTTCGATCCCGTGCCGCCTCTCAAACGGTGATACCGCTGCTGCTAAATGGGACCCGCATGTTATCCTCTATGTACTATAAAACTTTATTTTCTTGGATTTTTTTGGCACCTCATATTTGGTCACTTACCTTTTTCTTTCGATCCCCTGCCGCCTCTCAAACGGTGAGACCGCTGCTGCTAAATGGGACCCGCATGTCATCCTCTATGTACTATAAAACTTTCTTTTCTTGGATTTTTTGGCACCTCATATTTGGTCACTTACCTTTTTCTTTCGATCCCCTGCCGCCTCTCAAACGGTGAGACCGCTGCTACTAAATGGGACCCGCATGTCATCCTCTATGTACTATAAAACTTTCTTTTCTTGGATTTTTTTGGCACCTCATATTTGGTCACTTGCCTTTTTCTTTCGATCCCTGCCGCTTCTCAAACGGTGATACCGTCTGTTGCTAAATGGGACCCGCATGTCATCCTCTATGTACACTCAAGTTTCTTTTCTTGAATTATTTTTGGCTCTCGATATTTGGTCACTTGCATTTTTCTTTCGATCTCATGCCACGTTTGAAACGTTGAGGAACCTGCTGGCTCATGGGACCCGCATGTCATCCTTTATGTGATATAAAAGTTTATTTTCTTGGGGTTTTTTTCACCCTCTGATTTTTGGCTATTTCCTTTTCCTTTTGATCCCCTGCCGCCTTGGAAACGTTGAGTAAGCTGCTGACTCATGGGACCTGCATGTCATACTCTATGTACAATCAACTTTCTTTTTCTTTTGATCTCAAGCCGCATTTGAAACGTTGAGACCGCGGCTGCTAATTGGGATCCGCATGTCATCCTCTATGTACAATAAAGTTTTTTTTTCTTGGATTATCTTTGGCTCCTGATATTTTGTCACTTGCCTTTTTCTTTCGATCTCATGCCGCCTTTGAAATGTTGAGCTGATCACTGTGAGCGCATGGGTCCCAGTATCGCCAGCCTCACATGTAAGAAACATGTATGATATCTTGATTATTTTGCGAGACAATAAGCGGTGTATTTTGCTGCGAAGGCTACATTGCAGGGATAAATTAAATCATCTTTATTTTTACATAAAACAAACTTATATGCTGAATCTCCTTGTTTTTTTCTTTGCGAGGCATAAGACTTTCCTGTTTTGGAATGGGCTGGTAGCTGCGAGTCCAAAGGCGTCAGTAGGGATAGTTTGACGGACGGCGTGACATGCCAGCCCAATTGAAATATTCCTGTTTCTTGGATTTTGATGACACCCTCGTTCCCGGCTACTATCCTTTTCTTTTTGGTCATGTGCTGCCGCCTTGGAAACATTGAGACCGCTCATTCGCAAAATGGGACCCATGTCATCCTCCATGTCTATGATTCTTTTCTTAGATTATTTTTGGCTCCTGATATTTGGTCGCTTTCCTTTTCCTTTCGATCTCATGCAGCCTTTGAAGCGTTGAGGAAGCTGCTGGCTCATGGGTCCCGCATGTCATCTCATGAACAATAAAGTGTCCTTCATTGAGTTATTTTTACCCTAATTTCTGGCTATTTACCGATCTCTTTTGATCCCCTACCCCCTTTGGCAATGATGAGGACGCCACTGGCGGATCGGTCCCATCCCTCTATGAACAATAAAGATTTCCTATGATGGATTTATTTTGGCCCCTTTGATCCCCTGCCATTGGAATCGTTGAGGATCTTGCTGCCTCATGGGTCCCGCATGTCGGCCTCTCGGAACTAGTAAATGTTTCTTTCTCTTGGATTTTTACCAACTGATTTTTGGCCTTTGTCTTTCTATCTCCTGCCGCCTTTAACACGTTGGGGAGCATTCTGCCGGCTCGGGGTCCCACATGTCAGCCTCATGAACAATAAACCTTTTGTTTGATTTATTATTGACTCATAATTTCTTGGTATTTGCCCTTTTTCTTTCGATCTCATACGCACTACTGAAGCGTTAGGGGCATTGCTTGGCTCATGGGTCCTATCAGCTTCTCATGAACAGTAAAAGTTTCCTTTGTTTGATTTATTTTGACCCATAGTGCGCTATTTGCCTTTTTTATCCTCGCCTTTGAAACTAGAGAGGAGCCACTGGCTCATGGGTCCCACATCTCACTCTGCAACGATAAACCGCCTTTCTTTTTTTTGATCCTATCGCCATTGGAAATGTGGGAGACCGTCTCTGCAAAAGCGGGACCCATATGTCATCCTCATGTACAATAAAGTTTCTTTCCTTGGATTATTTTTGGCACCGATATATGGTCACTATGCCTTTTTTCGATCCTTCGCCTTTGAAACGTTGAGGATCGCTCATTGGCTCTTGGGTCCACATGTACAGCCTCTATGAACGATATTTCATTTCTTTTGATTTATTTTTGACCTACTGATTTCGAACTTTGCTTTTCTTTCGATCCCACCGCTTTGTTAAAGTTGAGGCCATCACTGCCAAAATGCGTCCCACATGTCACTTCTCTCATACTGATAATTGTTTCTTTCTTGTGATTTTTCCACTGGCATGGCATGGGTCCTGATTATGCAACCTCTATGTATGAGAAAATATGTGATTTCTGATATGTTTAACCCGAGATATGTAGGATACTTGCTTTGATCCCTTTGTTTGTCTTCACCTTCAAATGTTGGGGAGCGCCTCACGGCAAATAGATTATTTGCTCTAGCATTCTGAATGAAGAAAAGCTGAAATATTGCCTATTCATTTGTTCTTCGTACTCCGATGCACATAATCCATACTAGCGTTGAATCCAGGCTAGTTCAACTTAATTAGTTCAAATTTGATCTCACGAGGAAGTATGTAATATATTTTGGGTTCACAACACTACTTATTAACAACAATCCGATGAAGAGGTTTGTCATTTTTTTAAACTACAAATACACTCTAAGATCTTGCAAACTGATAGAATAAATCTTGGAACTTTAAATAATTGTAGAAAATTTTGAAATCAACTATATGAATATATCAAAATATAGAGCTCATGTGGATGCATCTGACTATGCATTTAAAAAGAATCATAATCATAATTGATATGAAATAAAATAACTTTATATATAGAATCTCGGTTTCTGAAGGCCAATCATAGGATCTCAGATGTTTAGATTGGAAGGGCCCCAATGGCATGAGTCGAGGCCCATTAAATGTTTTTGGATTGTTATCGACTGAACATAAGCGGATGGCAGTAATCACCATGTACATAGCAGCAGCACTAAAGTACAAACAATTGTCCATGTAGAAGGTAGTACTTTTTTTATTGGGAAGGTTGTGCAGGCTAACCAAAAAAAGTGGTGCTACATGGGTAGTACTTGAACCTGAATGAGACCATGAACAGTACATATGCTACATGCGTTACATTAGGTTCTTAGCTATCTATTTTAGATCCAACGTCCAAATCTACAAGTCAACCAATGCATTCATCACTGTGCTTATTGATGTCAGGATGATGGATCACTGGACGCTTGAACCCATGATC
This sequence comes from Lolium rigidum, assembly GCF_022539505.1. Lineage (NCBI taxonomy): Eukaryota > Viridiplantae > Streptophyta > Magnoliopsida > Poales > Poaceae > Lolium > Lolium rigidum. Next base: position 142,086,092 of record NC_061512.1, read on the forward strand.
AGTATCGAGGGGTTGCCTATTTGCACATAATATGTTTGTCGTGCAGGCACTTCACTAGTTTGTGCAAAACATATCCAGTCGTAGGTTCGAAAACAACAACGCTTTTTCTTCTGCGAAACAACGAAACATCTCATGTTCATCACAATCCAGCCAACATAAGCACATAATAATTAATAGTACAACTAGAGAGGTACACATATAAATAAGGTTTGTCAAGCTTCATGCACTATCTAACGCATAACCAAAGTCGAACCGATGGAAAGGGCTAGGCAATCCACTATACATCCGAACACCCCTCCTCACGTGTGACTGGAAGAAGGAAGAGGTCAACACAAGGAGACTCTCAAGAGGCATATCGTGGACTCCGAGGAGGGCAGCCTGAGGAGCGCATCAATTTTTAGGATAAGTTACAAAGCCTCAAGTCTCAGACTCGAGACCTGACTACCATGCCAAGCTTCATACAGTAGCCAACAACAACTAAAGTCCGAACTAATGGAAAGAGCTAGGCAATCCACTTATACACCCCCTCACATGTGACCACAATCCGAGTAATGGTACCATCATGTTCACCACGATACATACATCATTATACTACGAACATTTGTAAGACAACTAATACAGCTATGATTCATTTTGTTGCCTAGCGATGAGTGATAACCTGAACACCATATAACTCTTCTACAGCAATTGTAACCAAATATGAGCACCTCAATGATTTGGTGTCAATCTTCTTGAAGGTAGGGAGGTATCCTACCTAAGTCATGTCATTGACAAACTCAGCCATCCTACGTATCCATTAAAACATTGCCATCTTGTTGCTCGGTCCACAATCCAGGTGCATGCAGTGGACATCTTCAGTTGATGGACTCGGACACCCACCGTAGAACCAGGGTAGAACACAATCGAGGATGGTAATCACCTCTAACTCCGATGTACATAGTACCTATGCGATAAGCTGTCAGTATTCTCCTCATCGATCGCTCAAACACCTTGACACCATGATGGCTCTACTGGATGTCTCTTCGCGATAAGCTCTCTCCAAGCTTGAGCTTCTGTTTGAACACTTGCAAAAGAGGCCTCAATTAGATAATGCCTCTAACTGCAATAGTAATTCCAAGCAAATGCATAATCAAAGGCACCTAGCAAAGTCAGCGGATCATTGTTCTTATCGAACACTGGTCCGAACAATAAGCTTCGAATCTAGCTAGGCTGATATGTACAACCTTGTATCATCAAATTATTCAAGCATAGTGTATCATTGTATCACGAAGCCAAATCGATATAAATAGTAAGCTATGAGAATAGAAATCAAGCTAGCATGAGCCATGCATGGCTTGTCTGGCTAGATCTAGCATCGAGTAATGCATCTGCAGTTCATCATCCGCCGAGTACAGATCGACTAAGCAAACAAACAAAAATCAGCGTCAGCCTAAAGAGTCCATAAGCTGGACATGTGCATGCTCAGTGTCCTCATATGTGATTATCGGCGTGGATTGACCAATATCATATTTGAGCGATTATTATTGCACATTAGATCCAGTCCCAACCTAGCTAGCATGCGTGCATGTGTGGCGAGTCTTTACGGAGGATTAATATATGCAATGGATGAGAGAAATAGTCTATATCAAACAATGCTACAGCAACCGGCAATACGGCTTAGATATAATAAAGATGTAGTAAGCAACCCTAGTGATTCGGGAAACATACAGCCATTGCAGCCATGGACCGAGAGAATCGGGATGCCGCGCCGCATCAGTGGAGGTTTTAGGTGCGACGTCGCCGCATCCGTAGAGGACGGAGTCCAAGCCGCGTAGTCCGAGCGGTGGTGGACGCCGGTGGTGTAGGGAGAGGACTCGGAGGAGATGGACGCGAGGATGCGGGGAGATCTGAACATGAGGGGACTGTGAGAAACTGAGAATTATACATCAGCAAGGGAATAAATGCGCGTGTCCCCCGGTCAAAAAATGCGCGTTTCGTGGAGGAGCGAAGCCAGGTACGCAGGAATCCACACAGAAAACTTCACCGGCGGGTCACTGGGCTTTATCAGTATCTGTTGGGGCCCGGACCTACATACCAGTGAGACAGTGGTCGTGTGGGTTATGATCCGATCGAGTGTGCACTGAAATTGCATTGAGCTAAGGGCCTCGGACTACGTTGTACTATACGGTATATCCGTTTCTGTTGGGAAAATGAAAGCGATACTCCATCTGATCCTCATTACTTGATGATAAAATGGATGTCTCTACAACTAATATGTGTCTAGATACATCTATATGAGAGCGTCCGTGTTTGTCTTGTGTATCTCAAAAAATATGGATCGGAGGGAGCATTAAGAGGTGTCAAAAAAACTGCAAACAAACATGGATGTAAGCAGTTGAGTATTAAACCAGTGCGTAAAATACCTTTATATCTCGACCATGTAACAATGAATATGAGAAGTTTTGGGGGTTTGACCATCTGCACTTGTGTTCGCTACAATCAGATCAAAAAATTGGTCACTTTTACACTTCCTAAAATAAAATGTATTTTTCCCTGAGATTTTACAAGCTCGTACAAGAAAGCATTGACTACATATGGGATATATCACATTTACACTTACAAATCTATGAATATTTCAAAATGTTGAGCTCCATGTAGCTAGGTATAATACAAATCATCGGACCGCACATTGAAACTACATGGCATATCACGGTAAATTAAAGTAAAATAAAACATGTCTAACATATACTATATTAGCTAATTAACAAAGTCTCATCACGAGTGTATCTGATCCCAGATTCAGCTAATACAAAAACCAAGTTCAGCATGAACATCAGTGGGACACTACCCAGGTCCAAAGCGGCATCTAGTTAATTCAATAAAATATTGAGGTGTTTCGATCCCTCTTCCTAAAAGCACTTGCAGATCATGCATGCAACTAAGGGTGATCAGCACAAAATATTACCCTCTGGGTGGAGGTGTTACAGTCGTAGATCAATCACATTCATCAAGGAAGTGTCTTTCACCTCGAAGCGAGAATGTCATCGAGCTGCGGTTCATGCGCCTCGCAAACCCAGAACCAACCATCCTTCAAGACCGAGTTCACCTGGTACTCATCGATGTGCACATACCGGGCGCAGCCTACGCTCGTCTTGAGCTTGATAGGCACTGGGAAGAATCCCTTCAGGACATTGCTTGAATTCTGCGAGGATGACCAACATATACATGTCATCGTTGCCATCCGGTTGCACATAGAAGCGAGGGCTGAGGAGGGTCCGCGAGTGACCAACCCGTTTAGGCGGCCTTTCCTCGCCCTTTTAATATAAAACGTTGAATTGCTGCATCACGCTTGCCCGTCACCTTCGGCTTTTTGGCTAGTGAGTTTCTTTGAATCTGAACTCGAGGAGTGCGGAGGACATGTACAATCGGCGGTCCTAAGGCGTAGTTGCTCATTGACGTTGGAGCGAGTTTGCTTCGCATCTAGTTAAGCACGGTATATATCAATCAACGACATATAAATCGAGCGTAACATACATGGAGAAAATGCATCTAGCTATCTCTTTAATTAGTTTGCACAAAATCTAGCAGTGACAAGACAATTTGATTTTACAGATCTTGAGCAAGCTTTGGACTTTCGAAACAGGTAACATGGAGCATATATTTGTATGTTCGGCTGCTCAAACCTGCTCGTGATGGATACTATTACTTAACATCTTTTTGCAGAACTAGTACTTAACATCTCTGTTTCCATCATTAAAAACATTTGCGAGAAGAATACTAGTTTCCCATCATTAAAGAAACAGAACTTGTTTAAAACCCCAACTATCATTGACTACTTACACTGCATCCTAGTGAGTTCAGGACAACTTACGACCACTTTTGGTGGTGCACGCCACCGGAGAAGACCGTGCCGCGGGGGTTGGGGTCGGCGCAGTCGAGAAAGCTGAGTGCCGCCGCAGGAAATCGGTCGCAGAGCGGATGGTGCTTCCAGCGAGAGAAGAAAGTACCACGAGAGATGGAGCAACCGACTGCCAAAGGGTAAGAAACGGATGTACTCAGTAGATCCTTCTCTAGTCACGATCTGGATAGAAGAGACTGGACGTCCATCAAGCTCGCTGGAGGATGCGGTGGATCAAATCGGCTGAGTTCGGGAAATATCGGCGATGTTCATCATGTCGGTGGCCGTTACACGCGAGCAGACTGTCGGTGGAGGGAGGAGGCGAGCCGTTCATGGCAGATCATTAGTGTAAAAGAGGTGAAGTAGGTGGGAGAGATAGAGGGTTCGGGACTGAAGTAATTGTAGTCTGCTCTCTCATTTTTACAAGCATGCGTCCTCAGGCAGATTTTTTTTAGATGCGTACTCAGGCTGCTTTGTCAAACCAGGGCCTCAATGAAGCCCAGTTAACTATTTCTCCGCTAAAGCGCACTATAGCATATCTAGAGGGTCCACGCTTAGTAATTTTGCACGTTGTGGCGCTATTTGCGAAACAGCATGCTATATCGTCCTACTTCATAGTGTTAGCGCGCTATTTTTTTCAGGCAAGTTGCTTTCACTTTTTCGTGGTGATGAACTACAATCTGTTGGTTCCACTTCTAAGTCAGAAGATAATATACGCTCATGCTAATATGTTTTAATAAATAATTTATACTATGTTGTTGCCTTGTGAAATGTTGATGTTAGCCTTCTAAAATACTTGAGATCTATTTCTATATGTGGTTATGTATGTATGATTCAGTCACTTTTGGACTATATATATCTATTCGCTCTAGTAAAATTATTTATTTTTAGGCTATATTTAGTATTATTTTGAAAATGCTATTTAAAATATACCACACTATTACCACGATATAGCGTTCATATCGTTTGAAGGAAGGATTGCTGCTAATTCATTTAACACGCTATTTTAAACATTGGTTAAGACAGCGTTTGGCGGCTGCATCCAGGCTGGTGGGAAATACAGTACCAAGTGCTTAAAAGATTGCAACTTTTAGCAGGAAAACATTAGGGCACGTCCAACACGGGCGCTACGCAAGGGCGTGAAACTCTTTTCACCAGTCCTAGCTACTGACACCGGAACCAACGGGAAGTCGATCGCCATCGACAATTAGCTGTGTAAGGAGAGTACCGGAGGATTTTACAATCTTTTCACATTCATTTGTTCTCTATTAGCGCCATATAGTATATAGCATTGTAATGCCCTTATACTCCTCTCAACATTAAAAAAAGGTGTGCATATACTAATAATAGTTGCTTGAAATGAAACTAAAAATAAACGAGACATGCACGGTTTACGAAGGATGGAAATACGAGTTCATCACCATCAGTTTAAATAAGATTAGATTACTTCAATGTGGGCTACATACACACTAAAATGAGTAAACGAGACACCTTGAAATGGGTCAAGGTATATAAGATTCGGAAAAAGGAAGAGCATATTAAGATACGGAGCAGATTCCTGAATTGTTCAAATATATCGTACAAAAAGATTATTTTCTCCGAGAAAGATTCATGGCTCGGTTTAGGGTTGCATCAACATGCGGATATTTTTCAGACTAGGCTTAAACCACATTGTCGCCTGTCGGAAATCCTCAACCTTCTTTGGAAGGGTGATAACTCCCATGAGCTCATTTTCCCTTCTTGCGAGGTTACAACGACAAATACAACTAAATGCTGGTTCCCGAAATGCATAGTACGCGATGTACACACAATTTGACCTCATGAATGGAGTCAATGTTCCATCAAGAGCATTGCCATCATTTATCTTCAGGTTCATTGGATAATTCAGTCCAATGAACAGAGAGAGTGTGCCAAGGCTGTCCACTCGACTCCAATTGGGTCCAATCGGGGATAGATCTTTCTCAAAAATATGTATGACGAGGGCAGGACACTCCCGCGGGATAAGGCCATTACCATCATGCAGGAACCTGCGAGGCTCAAGGTGATCATTGCTACGTATATACCGATCTTCATGGATGATCATCAAGCGCTTGCCATCGGCTGATCGAGCTAAAAACCATCTGCCAAATGGATCCTCCATCGGTGATGGGATCACGAATAGCGAGGGCAAGGTGTGCATCTGCATTGTAAGCGGAGACCAAAAAAATTAGTGTTTGAATGGCTCGGGAAGACAATAATACCGATGCTGCAACTTCACATTTGTAGGATCAAATGGAAGATGCGATCATTATACTTGTATAAAAACTCGAAGAAATAAAGTTGTTCCCATTTGAGATGTATGTTAATTACACTCATATTCATTGATGGTAGATACATGTCTCAACCTTATCTGATCCATGATTGTAAAGCTTTGAGTACATCGAATATTCAAATAAATTGAAAGTTTGCATGCATCAATTGATGAAGAGGCCAGGGCTAAGCTCCTTATTCATATTATGACAAGAGCATGCAGTAACTAATTCAGGAATGCATTCATATACTGCAATAATCTGGTTTGGGTTGAAGATTAGTGCACTGCATATAATCTCGTAATTCGTTTGTAGCAATGGTTCAGTCAGGTTTGGATAATTAAATGGTGCACGATCATTTGAAAGGTGAAAAAAATCTTATTGAGCAATTAGTTAATTCGGTTACAATATATCATGAATGCGCTTGATATTAAAATTTATTGCGAAGTATATCATATGGATTGAAGAATTACCGGCCTGTGATTGATCCCGGCAATATGTGGGTGCCGGTCCACCCATCCACCGCAACAATGAAGCCGTTGTGCTCGATGGCGTCACTGTAATCTACACCCCAACTAGCAAGAGAGAATAACCTCCACTCGGCTACCATTAGCCGGTAAGCGAGTCCGAATTGAATAGAGCGATGAGCTTGTAATCTGAGTAATGTCCAGCTTTTGTGGGCACTTCGCAAATTACAATCTTCAACAAAACATG